>NC_056741.1:494426201-494796201 GCF_019279795.1 Protopterus annectens
AGAACTAGGCATTACTATAAATGCAGAAAAATCTGCCTTGTTGCCATCACAGCATATTACCTTCATAGGCACAGATTTAAATACAAGCTACATGTTGGCAAAACTACCCCAAGAAAGGATGCAAACATTATGCAGTCAAATACTTATCTTACTCAATAAGAAAAAAGTACAGGCAAGATTTGCCCTCAAAGTCCTAGGCTCTATGGCGACGATAACACTACTTCCCCTGGCATGACTTCACATGCGAATATTACAGTGGCTACTCTTCACTCAATGGTCCATACAGGAGCTACCCATGTCTCACAAGATCCTCATAACAGACTCCTGCAAGAGGGATCTGCTTTGGTGGATTCACTCCACTCAGGTAACAATGGGCAGACTGTTTGTACTTCCTCCAACCAGTCGCTGCAGTAACCATGGACACATCCCAGATAGGGTGGGGGGGGCATTATCTGGGACAGATGGTCCAAAAGGTTTGGAAAGACCACGAGTACCATTTGCACATCAGTGTCCTAGAGATGAAGGCAGTGCTTCTGGCGTTGCAAGCATTTCAGAACTCTCTTCCCATGGGGACTGTTGCAATTCAGACAGACAATATGTCGGTGGTATGGTACACACACACACACACACACTTTCCAGACAATTTCTGCTTCTGTGTGATAACTGCAAATACACTCTCCTTACCCTGCCCCATCACTC
Organism: Protopterus annectens; assembly: GCF_019279795.1. Classification (NCBI taxonomy): domain Eukaryota; kingdom Metazoa; phylum Chordata; order Ceratodontiformes; family Protopteridae; genus Protopterus; species Protopterus annectens. The sequence continues at coordinate 494,426,901 of NC_056741.1, forward strand.
TATTTTCTCCAACTCTGTACTCCTAGTCAACAAACACCTACCCATCAACTACAAAACTGTACACAGTCTCTACACATTAGGAACTCAGGGCCTCTTCAGCTAAAGCTACAGCAAAGAGAATGACCAGACCCATATATCAGTGTCAGACCTAAGGGATAAATATAGAAAATGGTACAACTTCTCTCACCACATTCTTCCAACCTGTAGAAACATCCACCCAAAGTCTGGACCATCCCTTCAAACCAACCAAACCCCATCTAACCCATCAGCTCCCACCATTAACAACAGACAACCAACTATAAACCTCAGAAGCATCTACAAAAAAATTCCAGATCTCTATGCATGCAGTGTAGCACAAAAATCCAGCCATTCTAATCACTGAGACTTGGCTAAAACCACATTCTAAAGATGAAGAAAGTCTTCCCTAAGAATACAATATACTAAGAAAATTAACATTAGAGTACAGAGAAAGCTAGAGGGGTTGCAGTACTTTTAAAAATACACTAAACTTCACCACTGAGTCACCCCAGCTATCCCAAAACTGACATATTTATTACCTCCTACAACTGAACAAGCACAAAACTATTTGCATTGCTGCCTTATATATTCCCCAAGGCAACAGCATTCCCATTCTCAAAGACCTCATTCAATGCTTTTCTACTAACGTAAATACATAACTATTATACTTAGGGATGTAAATATAGACTTTTTACTTGTAAATTCTGAATTCCCAACCCTTTCTATTAACTTGTTCAATTTCACTCAAGTAGTCACCTCACCCACTATTTGTTTATTAATTTATTTTATTTGACATTTGGTAACCAGGAAAGTCTGACTGGGTAAAAATAAACCCATTTTCAGTGGAGGCCTGGGGAGAAAAGCTCCACAAAATTGTACATAAAAATGAACAAATTCTTGAAATATACAGACTTAAAAGGCAAAATACTGGAACTGAAATTCACATTAATATTAATGTAGTTTAAAAATGCAGTTGTACCATATAACAATAGGGCAAAGAAGCCAAGTGATTCTCTTGGATATACAAATGACAGCGAAAGAATTAAGAAAAAAAAAGCAGGTTGCATAGTGTAAGGTTTACAGAAAGAATGGTTGGATCAGTAGGAAGCAGGAGTCTGGGCAGAATTGGGTCATCAGTAAATATTGCAAGACAGATGTGCTGGAGCTAGATACTAAGATGATGTAGAGTGTGAGCTGATCCAGGATTTGGAGAGATGTTCCCTTAGGAGAGACTTGAAGGTCTAGTAGTGAGGTATCAGTCTGACTGATGCTGGAATACCATTCAAGGTCTTGGCAATACAGTGAGAATAGAGACTAAGACCTCTTGACCTTTGATGTTTAAAAATAGATAAGAGTTGCTTGTCAGAAGAGCGCAAGTCACAAAGTGGAAGATCATATTGGAGTGGGGAAGATGTGGTTTGAGACACTGAGGGATTGTAGGGTGTTTTGTGTGTTAATAATAGCTGATTAAAAGTAAGTAGGTGGGGGAGTTAAAGCCAATTCAGAGTTTTTAGTGAACAGGAGTGGTGTTATTTGAGGGGGGGTTGACCAATAGCAAATCTGGCTTTTTTACTCCATTGATACAGTTTTACTTTGATGGAAGAGTGAAGATTAGTTAGAATAGGGGAAGAATAAAGAAGGGACAGTAAGAGATAAGTGATAGCAAGTGTTACTTTTATGGAGCTGATGAATATTTTAGTCCTATACAACATACTAAGCTTTTGATGGATCTTTTTGATGTTGTTATTAATATTTAAGTCAAACTTAAGATTTTCATCAGTTGTTGCACTTAATAGTTTGGTGTACGAAACAACATCAATTACAATATTATTTGGTGAAGTAATTGTAAAGTTGAATTTATCAAGGACATGCTGTTTAGAAAAGAATAACCGACATTTGGTTTTCTTAGGATTGAGTACGAGCTGATTGTTAGTGAGCCAGGCCTCAATGGAATTGAATGCATCTTGGGTTATAATTTACAGTTGGGTAAAATTGTTATAGGAGTAGATTAGAGTTGTCATCATATTGTATAAGGGTTGCTTGTTTAGAGGATGCATGAAGATTGCTAATAAATATGTTGAAGATGAGTAGACTGAATATTGTTACCCTAGGACTGACTGGTAAATAGGGAGAGAAATTAACTGATTGATATCTGTTGGAGAGAGAACTGGTGAACCATTGTAAGGTAGTTTTGGTTGAGTTTAGAAAGGGCAGTTGGGACAAGAGGGTGGGGTGAGAGACAGTATCAAAAGCTTTAGAAAAATCAAGAAATAGAGATGAAACAAGCTTACCTGTGTCTAGAGCTTTGTTGACTGTGTCAGTGAAAGATAAAAAAGCAGCGGTAGTACTATGTGCAGGTTTGAATCCATGTTGAGTAGGAGAAAGAAATTTACTGTCAAGTAAGTATTGAATAAATTGCTTTTGGGCTCATTTTTCTAAAATTTTGAAAATAGGAGATAGTATTGCAATGGGCATATAAATGGATATATCTGTGGAATTGCCACCTTTGTGGAGGGGAAAGATGAAGAACTTTTTTCCAGAGGGAAGGGACATAAGCTTCCTGAATAGAGCTCTTAATGAGTAGCTGTTAAATATTCCTTAGGATGATTATCAGCAAAAGGGCAACATGGTTTGAGTTTCCTCAGTAAGATTTTAAAGAATGTAGGGACAGTTTGTAGGGTAAAATTGGAGAGGCAGGAAATAGGAGGATGTGAGAAAGTAGTAGATGTGGCAGCAAAATTGTTGGTAATGGATGCTATGCTATTGATGAAATATGGGTTAAATTATGATGTTATATCAGAAGAGGTACTCTCAGTGGAGGGTTATTGGGAAAAATAACTCCAGGGTGTAAAATATTATTAATTGATTGCCAGAATATTTGGATTAGTGTAACAGGGACAATGAATTATCTGATTAATTAATCGACAAACACAGCAACAAACATTCATTACTAGACTGGATCCTTACCACATTACCCTCAAACAAAGACACCTTTGGCCATTTCCCAGACAACATCAGTGACCATCTCTTCACATTTATTACAAGACAAACTAATCACACTCTCAAACATACAGTATTATAGGATCATAGGAGATTACTAGGCTATTGACTCAGAGATCATTTTAAGCCTAGCCATTTCAACTCAATCATCATCTTCTTTCGGCTGTTCCCGTTAGGGATTGCCACAGTGGATCATCTGTTTCCATTTCTTCCTGTCCTCTGCATCATGCTCTTTCACACCAACCGCCTGCATGTCCACTCTCACCACATCCATAAACCTCATATTAGGCCTTCCTCTTTTCCTCTTACCTGGCAGCTTCATCCTTAGCATCCTTTTCCCAATATACCCAGCATCCCTCCTCAGCACATGTCCAAACCAACGCAATCCTGCCTCTCTTGCTTAGTCTCCAAACTGTCCAACCTGAGCTGACCCTCTAATATACTGATTCCTAATCCTGTCCATCCTAGTCGCACCCAGTGCAAATCTTAACATCTTTAACTCTGCCACATCCAGCTCTGACTCCTGCCTTTTCAACAATGCTACTGTCTCCAACCCATATAACATAGCTGGTCTCACTACCATCTTGTAGACCTTCCCTTTCACTCTTATTGGTACCCGTCTGTCACAAATCACTCCTGACACTCTTCTCCACCCATTCCACCCTGCCTGTACTCTCTTCTTCACCTCTCTTCCACACTCACCATTACTCTGAACTGTTGATCCCAAGTACTTAAACTCATCCACCTTTACCAACTCTACTCCCTGCATCCTCACCATTCCTCTACCCTCCCTCTCATTTACACACATATATTCTGTTTTAGCCCTGCTGACCTTCATTCCTCTCCTCTCTAATGCATATCTCCACCTCTCCAGGGTCTCCTCAACCTGGTCCCTAATCTTACTACATATCACAATGTTATCTGCAAACATCATAGTCCACGGGGCCTCCTGTCTAATCTCATCTGTCAACCTGTCCATCACCACTGCAAATAAGAAAGGGTTCAGAGCTGATCCTTGATGTAATCCCACCTCCACCTTAAACGTATCTGTCACTCCCACCAAAGTCCTCACCAATGTCACACTACCCTTGTACATATCCTGTACCACTCTTACATACTTCTCTGCCACTCCCGACTTCCTCATACAATACCACAACTCCTCTCTAGGAACCCTATCATATGCTTTCTCTAAGTCCACAAAAACACAATGCAACTCCTTCTGACCTTCTCTGTATTTCTCCAACAACACTCTCATAGCAAATATTGCATATGTAGTGCTCTTTCCTGGCATGAAACCATTCTGCTGATCACTAATCATCACCTCCCTTCTTAACTTAGCTTCCACTACTCTTTCCCATAACTTCAAGCTGTGACTGATCAATTTTATCCCTCTGTAGTTACTGCAGCTCTGCACATCACCCTTATTCTTAAAGATAGGTACCAAAACACGTTTTCCCCACTCCTCAGGCATCCTCTTACTTTCCAAAATTTCATTAAACAATCTGGTTAAAAATTCCACTGCCATTTCTCCTAAGCACCTCCATGCTTCCACTGGTATGTCATCTGGGCCAACAGCCTTTCCATTCTTCATCCTCTTCATAGCTGTCCTTACTTCCTCCTTGCTAATCTGCTTCACTTCCTGATTCACTATCCCCACATCATCCAACCTTCTCTCTCTCTCATTCTCTTCATTCATCAGCCCTTCAAAGTACTCTTTCCATCTACTCAACACACTCTCCTCACTTGTGAGTATGTTTCCCTCACTGTCCTTTATCACCCTTACCTGATGCACATCTTTTCCAGCTCTGTCCCTCTGTCTAGCCAGTCGGTACAGGTCTTTTTCTCCCTCTTTAGTCTCCAATCTCTCATACAACTCTTTATATGCCTTATCCTTTGCCACCTCTCTCTTTGCCATGCGCCTCATCTCCTTACACTCATGTCTACTTTCTTCATCTCTTTGACAATCCCACTTCTTCTTCGCCAGCCTCTTCCTCTGTATACTCTCCTGTACTTCCTCATTCCACCACCATGTCTCCTTGTCCTCCTTCCTCTGTCCAGATGTCACACCAAGCACCTTCCTAGCAGTCTCCCTTACTAGCTCTGCTGTAGTTACCCAGCTGTTCGGTAACTCTTCATTGCCTCCCAGTGCCTGTCTTAACTCTTCCCTGAACTCCACCTCACAATCACCCTTTTTTAACTTCCACCATTTAATCCTTGGCACTGCTTTCACACTCTTCCTCCGCTTCTTGATCACCAACATCATCCTGCAGACCACCATTCTATGCTGCTTAACTATACTTTCCCCAGTCACCACTTTACAGTCTCCAATCTCCTTCAGACTGGCCCTCCTACATAGGATTTAATCCACCTGTGAGCATCTTCCTCCACTCTTGTATGTCACCCTATGTTCCTCCCTCTTCTTAAAATACGTATTCACCACAGCCATGTCCATCCTTTTCTCAAAATCCACAATCATCTGACCTTCTGCATTCCTCTCCTTAACACCATACCTACCCATCACTTCCTCATTCTCTCTGTTCACTTCACCAACATGCCCATTGAAGTCCACTCCAATCACTAGTCTCTCACCCTTGGGTACACTCACCACCACTTCATCCAACTCACTCCAAAATTTTTCTTTCTCATCCATCGCACACCCAACTTGTGGAGCATATGCACTAACAACATTCATCATTACACCATCAAGTTCAGGCTTCATAAACATCACTCTATCAGACACTCTCTTCACCTCCAAAACACTCTTGGCATACTGTTCCGTTAGGATAACCCCTACCCCATTTCTTCTGCCATCCACACCATGATAGAACAATTTGAACCCACTTCCTATACACTTGGCCTTATTTCCCTTCCATCTGGTTTCTTGCACGCACAATATATCAACCTTCCTTCTCTCCATCATATCAGCTAGCTCTCTCCCTATACCAGTCATACTGCCAACATTCAAATTCCTACCCTCAGTACTACACTCCTAACCTTCCTCCTCTCTTCCTGCCTTCAGGCATGCCTTCCCCCTCTAGGTATCTCTCAATTTCCCAGCACCCTGTTGGCTAACAGTACTTTGGGCGTGGCGAAAAGTTCCTAACCGGATCCGATCCAGTCAGTATGTAATTATGAAAGTTCTCCACACAAGTCATTTTTTTTGCAGTTTTTTGCATGTTCCTCTTCCTGACTAACCCCCGCATTTCCCATTTGGACCGGAGGCACAAAGAAATGCAAAGGCTTGTGCATCCCCAGTGGCTGGGTTAGCCATTTCAACTCAATGTAATACCAAAAAAGTACTTGTCAACACCAAGATTGCATTTAGTGATGACTGCTCACATTCACGAGGGATGTGGGCACTATCCCCAGTAAGAATTTACGGTGTCCTATCCACTCGTTCAGGTTCCCCTTGAACAGGGTCACAGAGGTACTCTGCTTTGCACAAATTGGTAGCCTGTTCCAAATATGTGGCAGTCACTGGGAGATAAATCTGTCCTTCCAGCAAGTCCTATTTAAGTCGCAGGCCATGTTTAAGTCCCTGGAACTGGTAGTCCTAGACCCATTTGATTTATGGATATGCAGTAAGTTCATTAGGTTTGGGTCTTAGGTTGCTCTGTAGGCCAGGCATAAGTCTCCCCTAAGAAGTCTATATGAAACAGGGTATAGTGACAGGGACTTTAGTTGGTTCATGTAAGGCACATGCCAGAGACCCTTGATCTTCTTTGTTAGAAACTTCTGAGGTCTCTCTAATTGTTGCAGGTGCTTAGTACGGTACCCACTGAATGGGGTTTTATACTCAATTATGGACTGGACTGGATAAGTGCTAAGTATAGAGAGTGTCATAACCTCTTTTGATCTCAAGGTGTTGCCTTTACTAATCAAGTGAGCTATGTTGAAAGCTTTCCTGACAATGGTAGACATGGTGGTCAAAGTTAAGGTTGTGGTCAACCTGGGATCCCAGATCCCTTACCATTTTATGGGTACTTATGGTATTGTTGATTTGATAGTGTGAAGGGACGTTGTTTGTGCTGAAGGAAACGATGATGTATTTCTTTCCATTCAGTTTGACAGTGTGACTAATACACCAGTGGTCTGTGTGAGACTCTCCTGGAGTATACTGACAGCATTTGGGGATTCTGCGATTGCACCTAGTTTGCAGTCGTCATCAGCAAACATGGTCAGCTACAACCCTTTAGTTTTGATCTGAACTTCTGAGAAGTATATAGCAAACAGTAGGGGGCCCAGAACTGATCCCTGTGGCACCCTACTGGTAGCAGGTCTGTTGGCTGATGTGAAGCCACCCACTTCGATAGTGTGTGTCCAGTTTCTGAGCCATCTGGCAACCCATCTTATGACAAAGGAGTTTGCATTCAGTTTGCTAAGTTTATCGTCAATGTCTAAATGTGGGATTGTGTTGAAAGCCTTTGCCAAGTCGAGGTATACTGTGTGCATGGATTTGCAGTCATCAATGGCCATAGTCACACTTTCAAAGAAATCCACCAGATTTAATGGGCAGGATCTGCCCTTCACAAAGCTGAATTGGGTAGGATCCAGGGTTTGGAGGTCATCTATGTCTTTATTTATGAGGTCCATAATGATATGTTCCATAGCTTTATAGATGAGGATGGTCAGGCTTATGGGCCTGTAATTCCCTGGGTCTGTTGTTAGGCCAAGTTTGTAGAGGGGAACAACTGTAGCTGTTCTCAGTTCTGCAGCAACAAAGTCTGTAATTAGGCTATGATTGAAAAGGGTACTTAGTGGTGATGCTAGTTCATGTTTTAGCCTGTTTAGAAAGGCAGCCTGGGAATTTCACCAAACCTATCCACTAATATGTTGGCTATATTTGTGGGGTCAGTGTGTGTGTGTGTGATACTGTTGGCCACCAGTTCTGCACGTGTTTGGGTCCTACCCTTTAGGTTACATATGGGGCTGTAAAAGGCCTTATGGTTATCCTTGTCAGTACTTGCTGGGTTTCTGTCAAAGGAGCTTTTGGAAGATTTGACAAGTTGTCTTATTTGCCTATTAAGGCTGAGGAGGGTGCTTTTCAATTGTTGGGTCCTTGTATTTGTTTCCTTGGACCTCAACTTTTTGTGTTTATTGTAGAGGTTGTTGATGTTGGAAGTCCACCATGGCAGCTTGATTTTACCTGGATGTCTGGCTTTGATTCTATCTGGTACACCCAAGTTCATACACTTATGCAAGTGATTGTACAAGGCTTTAGTGTAAGTTTAGGCTTAGTTACCACTTTCAGCTTGGGGTGGGGCTTTTGAATGCATTTATACCTTAATCTAGGAGGGTATAGTTTGCCTTGGTGACGTTTGCTAGTCTGATTTCACTCTTTGTGAGTTCTGGTGTTAGTGTCAGTTCGAAGGTGACTGATTTGAGGTCAGTTTTAACTAATGAGGTCCAACAGTTGCAGCAGAGAACCTGTTTGACATGTTGGTGAGGATCAGATCTAGAATATTTGTTCCTCTTGTTGGGCAATTTGCTCCAGGGCATTTCAAGTCATAAAGTCAAGGAACTTTTGTGCTAGTGAGTTTGGGCTAGAGTAGGTTTTCCAGTTGATGGTGGGATAATTGAAATCCCCCATAACCAAGTGTATTCAGTAAAATTTGGATTGTCTTCAGTTTGGTTAAGTAGGCTTTGTGGGTGTCATGACCCATGGAGGGGGATCTATAACTGGCTAGGACTTTAATGGAGATCTTACTTTCCAACTGTAACCTGGACCTGGAGTAACTCCATGGATTTGGCTAGTATAACTAGACAGGAGGTGAAATTATCTCTAATATAGATTGAAATACCACACATTCATTTTGTGGTCTAAAAGTGTGGAAGGCATTGTAGCCTTGTAGAACAGAGATACTCTCTAAGGCCTTAAACCAGGTTTCTGTGACTGCACAGGCATCTACATCTTCCACTGATAGAAGTGCATAGACTCTCCTCTTTTAACAAAGACACCTTTATGAACTACCTCCTCCAGTACAACTGGAATATTCTAAAAAAATCTACCACAAGAAGAATCTGTTACCCATTTTAGTAAAACATTCATTAACATACTAAATGAGTTAGGAATAAGAACAAAAAGAACCAAAAGTAACCCTGCTCCATGTCTCAACAATGAAGCCAAACAGCTCATGCTAAATATAACAAAGCCTGGAAGGCATGGTATAAAGACAGAACATAAAAAAGTGGCAAATTTTTAGACAACTTAGAAATCGTAAACATGGGTCAAAGTCAACAAAATTGCATTCTTTCACTCACTTCATAGCAAGCATCACCACAATCCTAAGCAGTTCTGGAGAACCATAAAAAATCTACCATACCCCATTCAAACCACCTCCCCATCTCCTACCACAAACAATGACACAGACCCTATAGCCACCAAATTCAACATTCACACAGTTCATTCAATCTGTCCCCTCTTTACTATAATTTAATCCACCCTCACATTTCTCTGTCCCCAACAGTGATGCTTACAATACCTATATCTTTTCTTTCCATCGAAATTACCTTCAAAAACTGAAAATCAACGCACCAGCTAGTGACAAACTCCCACCAAAGTAACTTAAGTTAACTGCCGATGTCTTGGCATATGCCATCTTAATACTCATAAATAAATCTATCACAGAAAACTATTACCCACTATCTGAAAAAAAAACACATATTACACCACCTCACAAAGGCAGATCGGCCACAGACCTTTCCAACTACTGCCTCATTGCAATTCTCTCTTCTCTGTCCAAATTCTTAGAAACATGCATATACTACCATCTCCTAAGCCATCTCATAAACAACAAACTACTGTCCCCCAACCAGCACATGGCATTTGACCACACCACAGCACATTAACAGCTCTGCTTAGTTTTGCAGAAACCATAAATACCAACAGAAACAATGGTAACCTAACATCCTCGCTGTTCCTGGAGCTGTCAAAAGCATTTGACACAGTATTCCACCAGCTCCTAATCAATGAACTATCTTCCTTATCACTGTCTCATTCAGCTCTTACTTGTTTCTGTAGCTATCTCCAACAGACAGCAGGCTGTAAAATGGGATTCAGGACCAATCTACCCCGTTTCTTTTGGTGTACCACAAAGGTCAGTTTTAAGCCCATTGCTTTTCAATATTTTCACAAAAAACCTGCACAAGCCAGCAAACTTGCCACCTTAGTACAATACGTTGACGATACCACCACCATCTGCTCAGCCTCAACCCTTCCACTACAACAAATGACTCAAACTCTTTCATTTCTGTAGAATTATGGCTAAAGGCTCATCAGCTAATCCTAAATGCCAAAAAAATAATGCTTTTCGTACCCAGATCTCTTTCAACAACCAGTTCACTCTTTAATATTACTTCAACAAATACCAGCATAGAAACTGTAACAAATACCAAATTGCTAGGAGTCATAATAGAGAATAACCTAAAATATGATCTGAATATCACCCAGGCCATCAAGAAAACTCATCAAAAACCAGGCTTCCACTACTTAAACAAACCCTACCTCACAGACTCATTAAGAAAATCCTTAGTATCATCTTACCTTCTCCCCTACCCGTATTAACCAACATTCAAGCTACCCTACTAAACATATTAGAGGCATGCTTTAACAAAATAGCCACGTTTGAGGATAATGCATCCTACCGTACACACCTCTGCATAACACTAAAGAAGCTCAAATGGCTAGAACTACTTAGCCACCTTACATTCACTCAGCTTCAGACTGCCCATAAAATAATACAGAAACCACACAAATGCCTCTCTCTACAAAACATTCTCAAGCACTACACCCCACCACATTGCCTTTGCTAAGGTAATCAGAACTTAACTTCCAAATCCAGTAATACAGCTGGCTACTCACTACAGTCATCATATGTCACCACACTGTGGAACTCCCTGCCTCTCCCACTAAAACAAGACAGCTGTGCATCTATCCTGAAGCACAAAACCTAAAACAGCACCTAGACTCCTCCTGACTGTGTTCTTGTTTGCACCCTGACTACCTCTCTCTCCTTCTTTCAGATCTCTAGACTATCACCAACCTCTAATATTCCAGATCTCCTACCATATCCTGCAAATATAAATAATTCCTATCTATATTTATAACTGTGCACTGCTTTTCATTGCTCCTTTATAAATGAATTTTTTTTATATGTAAATGCAACCTGTGATTATTGTATAACACTCCTACAGAAATCAAATTGTATTAACTTTTGTCTTGATTGCATTACTCAGTGGATGATTCTAAAACCCCATTTCTACTGTTAAGCAACTGATTCCTTTCTCTGTAAATCTTTTGTAACGCTAATGGAGATTTTCTTCCTGGGTCTCTGCTGAAAATGGGTCTGAGTGCCCAGTCAGACCTTCCTGGTAAACAAAAGGCAATACATAAATAAATAAATAGTCATCTAGTGAGTAATACTTACACGTAGTGTTACAGAATCACTCCTAGAGGACAGGATGGAGAAATATTTTGGAAATAGCAGCTTATAGGATTCATATTAACACTAACTCACTATGGAGATAGTTTTTTTTAAATCAAACAAACAATGTATTAGGTTTGTTTTGGGGACATTGATCAGGACAGTCGGATGAATGTGGCATTTCTGTTTTTTTTAGCAGAGTTCTATACAGTTGCACATAAATGACACTTCCATGAACTGCCCAACTTGTGAGTGAGACCACAGGTAGAAAAAGATACCAGAAACGGATGTGTAGGATAACAAAGTGTGGCCATAAATAGCAGTTGTCATGTGGATCACTGCTCTGCGGCAGGGCTAGCCACTCAGTAGTGTGAACCTTGGCTCTAGATGATTGTCACTGTTGAAGTGACAAACTGACCCCATGTGTAAAAATGGGAAGAAGGGGTTGTGGAAGAATGGATGTGGATCACTGCTGTCGTATGTCACATGTAGTGCATTAGTCCTATTTTGAGGCATGCCTTTTAAGAATGACACACAGAGATCTCTCTTAATGCTTAAAGATGGCATAGTTAGTAGAAGTAGTGGAAAAATTAACACAAACCCAACAAATGTATGACAGCAGTATATTGATTCAAGACAGAGTTCATTACAATGAAGTGTGAAAACGTACCCTTTGCATGTATCTTTATACGTGGCATGCGAAATGGAAGTGTTAGCATCTTTTGACACACAAATGACCAGCCAGTAAAATATCTTGGTACACAGGAGTCTAATATAGCACAGAGAAGGCAGTGGTAGTACTATTCAAGTAGTAGAAAAAAATGCAGCTAGAAAAGTAAGTCAAGCACTTGCTACTACATTTTTCAGCTATATAGTCAGTGCAGAGATTATTCAGACAAGAACAAGTGAAATGATCCGGGTTCAGAACAATAAGTGCTAACAAGAGTGACAGTGGAACTTAAATATCTTCATTCTGGGGACAAGGTTTGCAGAATATTATCAATGAGATGTGTAAATAGCTCAAGCACATCTGTAAAGTGGAAGATGGCAACTTTTTTCATAGCAGGACAAATTCAAAATAGTCACTCTATAAAAATATAGGAAGAGTTTATTGTAAAGAAACATTAGAACATACATTTCTACATCTATTTATCTATATCATGTATATGTATCTATATGTATCTATATATCTATCTTTCTATCTATCTATATATATATATATATATATATATATATATATATATATATATATTTTTTTTTTTTTTTTTCATTGATGAGGTGGTAAATGGAATAGGCTTCACACACTGGTGCTTATGGAAGAAAATAATAATGCTTGCAATACCTAGTGTAGTTGTACAGCAGCCCTTGGAAATCAAATGGAATCAAACTGAAAATTGTACTGAACCTGTCGTGTCAATGGGAACAATAAACAGGCTGTTTTTGTTATAATTTCTAAGTATGTAAAGCTGCGTGTAGAACTCTGAGCAATATAAGCAGAATTGTGCCTTATCATTATTGTTTTCCCCAAAGTGTAAACAATTCTTTATAGTCATACTTATTTTTATGGCAATTTATTAGGCACCTTGCAGTATGTTAAATTAAGAGAAAAATAGCTATATGCATGGTTTGCCTCTGCTGGTTGCTGTAAAAAGATACCATAAGTTCAGAAAAACTATAGTGAAAAAGTTCTAACTACGCATTTTTTAATGACATCCTTACTTTGTACTGCAAATCTTTCCTCTAATTAGTTGGGCTGAAATTTTTATTTTAGTCACCTTAATTTGCTATACTAATGAAGGGAAATCCTTGGAGACTGACTACAGGTTGGACAAGAGAGAAATGAGCAAGCAATACAAGTTTTGTAAATTATGACTCACCTTCCCCCAGAGGGCCAATGCCTGCAGGGAGAGCCAAATGGTTTGCACTCTTGGGGAGTGCCTGAAACAGACAATATGTTTTAACTCTTTTACAAACATAACAACTCAGCCAAATTTAACTCACTAATGGCAATTGTACATCTTAGTTATACAAATAAATTAAGGTATTTTATTGCATCATACCTTATAGTTCACAGGTGAAGTTTGTGTACCTTACAGTACGGGGGTTGACAGAAAACAATAATTCAGTTTGAATTATGCCACAACCTCACTGATTATAAGCAAGTATTTTAATTATCCACATATAATTTAGTGTCCAGACTTTAATTAAAAAAATGTTTTTTTCAGCTAAATAAACTACATATCAATGTCCAGCTGGTGGGGAGACTATGCATCATAATCTGTCCCAGTGACATGGAATGTAGATGATTCTTTTGCAATGGCTCAAATGTAACTGGATCATCTGAAGTCAGTTTGTTAGGGAAAACCTGAACATTTGGACTGCTGTTCTACTTTCTGGGTAAAGATGGCTAGCTAACCTTACTAAATGATTACCCCAGTCCGAGACCTAATTACTTTACAGCTTGTGTTGCCAAGAGTAGAGGAGGTTCCACTGATCCATATGCTTTAATATGTACATGTTGACATCTATACCTTGATGGTTAGATGGTGCTGGTGGTGGCAGGGGTGGTGGTGTGGAGGCAAAGAAATATTAGGCAAGTATTAGGTTAACTGTGACCCATGCTATACCTCTGAACTTTGGCAACATGGACCAAAATTGATTTAGTTTGTGATTGTGGCTTGTGGGTCTTCTCCTTTTCAGCACTGTCATAGTGAGAAGTGTAGGTATGATTTACTGGTTATAAGGTGCTGCAACAAAGCTTTGTAGGAGTGAAAGGACAGATGAACATTACCTTACATTCATGCAAAACATGACAACAAAAGGTAAAAAAGTAAACAACAACAGAAATGTCTGTTTGCAGAGTTGAATAATAAAACAAATGGAAAGCAAAGCATTTCATGCAAAGCTTGTTAATTTTACTTCCATGGCTTCATAGTGTGTAAAGTATTAAGGACTGTCCAGTACCCTTCTCATGTAGAAGTGCAAAGCAGGCATGTAAAAGAAAAGGCAGACCTTTCTCTAACTCAAAAAAAAAAAAAAAACACTGTAAGAGGCCAGCACTGCATACAGTCAATTGATCAAACAAAGGTATGTGAATAAAAAAGTGCAATCTCTGGCAGTATTAGTGTGGCATCATTACATATCAGTATGACAACAAGCAATGAAATTATGCAATTGCCATCTCTCTTGAATCTTTTTCTGGATTAGGTTTGCCATGGATTGATCCTGGATTATTTAGTACTGCAGTATTAAAAACAGTCACCTCCCACAAATCTGATTGATGTTTAGGGTTGAAGTAGGCACTGTGTGTGTTCATTGCCACAAAAAGAGTAATGTGCACATTTAACCTCAGAAGGGTTACTTGAAATCCGTTCATACTCCATACTCCTGTTAGCTGAAGAAGTTCAGCATTGCACATTAACAGTTAAAAAAGTGTCCACATGAGGAACAAAAAAAAAACCCCAAATGTGTTGTCCTCAAAACTCAAACAAATTAAGCAAACAGTGAAAAAGTAAGGTGTACCTTGAATAGAGGGATTTCATGTAAATATCAAGTGAAGCAGTCCAAGAAGATCTGGGCAGCCAGTGAATATGTTATATTTTTCCCCATTCATGTTCTGATCCAGCTGACCATTAGCTGCTCTTCTTCCAACTGCTCCTACCTTGAGTGTTTCTGGTATTACTCCTGCACCTTGGACTGCTGCAGGTGTTGGTGAGTTTGGAAAGGGGAAGGGAAAACCAAGAGTGTAACAACTCAGCGGTGTCACATACACTGTCTTATTATGAATCTAGTTTACTTGATTGACATTTTAAAAAGTCAGATTTCATCTGGTTGAATTCATATATTCAAATGTTTAAAAAGTTGAACATCCAAAAAATATCACAAACAGCAGTTTTGCAGGGGGAAAGCCCCCTTGCACCACCTACATCCCCTGCTAATTATATATACCAACTTCAAGCCTGAACTACAGTATGGAAAATGGCACATTCCCATATCCCCTCTGTACAGTGATGTCACTACAATGTGTTCGACTTTCTTAAACAATTGATCCCATGGTCTCAACCATGTGAAATTCGACTTTTTAAAAAATCATTCATGTAAAATAGACCTGTCTTAGTACCTCAGAGGATTTTTGTTGTGCCCTAACTAGGAAGGGTGCTTGACATTGCACATATCATTGCAGGTAAAATCAATTACATCCCACCCTCATTATGCAAATTCAGTGGTTACCTGCTATTAGGTTACAGCACTGCCCCTATCACCAATGTTATTTTCATGTGAATTTGAGATGTGTTGTCATACATAAACATCCGAAAAGTGACATGAGATGAGTCTTAAGACAAAGGTTACTAGAAGGCTACACTTAAAAGATGGCCGCTTCCTAGAATGGTTCCCTAAGTAAAAGCATCTGCCAAGCATGTATAGTTGTGCTGCAAATAGCATTGTGCAAATGCTGCTTACTGTTTCCAAGGAGATAGCTCCAGTGGAATTTTCCATAAACTTTTGGCACAGAATAACAATGGCAAAGACAGGTGAAAGGCATGCAGCTATCCTTTTGTGTGTAATAAACTGACTTTGCTGGTTTGGAATAAAGAAAAACAGTTGTTTGCACTTCTTGATTTTCTTAATTCTGGGAGTGTAGTCTATGAAGCATCTGTTCATGTGCGCAGTGTGGCAACTGATGGCTTATAGGGATAAAGCCCAGATGACAGCCCAGACAACTTGGCTTCAAATAGTAGCACTGGTGTCTAACACAGTGGCAGGGAGGGATGGGGATGTGCTATTCCTGGGATGGGAGGTGGTTATGTGGCCACTTCCCTTGACATCCCTGGTGCAGGATGGGATTTATACAGGGTGGAGTGGAGTCTAAGAGGACATATAATGGGAACAAGGCTAGAGTTCCACAGAGGTGGAGATTGAAACATCACACAACCCCACTGCACTCCTGCCCCATAACACAAACCATGTAAACAAGGAAGGGAGGGGTAACTAGTTGTAGGCCTTGAAAAAAAAAGACAGCAGATACAGGATAGCACTGCCCTTCCAGAATACTCTTAAAAGATCCACATTTATTCCAGTCGAAAATTGATGTTAGCCCAGGGGCAGAGGAGGACTGGTAGACCTGGCACTGGATGTGGAGTACTACATATAGCTTCAGAATATAGAAGGGACAAACACAGCACTTCCTCCCCAAAAATATGCATAATGAAGAGCATGTTTATTATTTCACACATGCAAGGCCCTGGGTTTAGTCCTGACATATGGGCATTGTCTTTGTAGAGTATACATATACTACGTATGTCTGTGCAGGTTTTCTCTTGGTATTCTGGTTTCCTGTTACCTCTTGAAAATAAGGTAGTTGACTTTTTCATAGGCGGATTCATAGGAGTTTCAAGGCAATTTTAGTCTAATGCCTTGCCTTATCCTCTCTCAGGCTTTACCTCCTTTCACAATGCGGAGTAGGTCAGTTAGTTTCAGGTAAATTTGAGAAAAACAATGTAGTTCTCTGTTTTCTTTAAGACCCTCCACATTGGAAGTAATCCTGTAGTTGAAATGCAGCATTCTTTATTGGATTTACAGTGTTTTTAATTCTTTTCTTAGCTTAGGAGGAGTGTTAGCAGACCTTAATCAGTTTCTGATGACTTAGAGATCAGCTTCATCCATATCAATTAATGAGGGAACCTCACTTGTCTATTATACATTGGTTAGTGAAACAGTATATGTGATTTCCTACATTATGTCTCTGATCAGGAAAACTTCACTGTCACTGCTTTACATATTCAGTACATTTCATTGAATTAAACTCTTTCTAAATATAGCAAATATTTTATACATGTATGAATAACTGTGTAGTTCATTTTGCATATTAACATTTATGAGTATTTAGCTGATTATGACAGCAGTGACCCTAAAAGCAAAGATAAATATGCAGTTGTTACTTGAACACACAAATGTTTTAACTTCTGTGAATATTATGGATCATTTAGAGGGAAACAGAAAATCAGCATACCCACTGATTTAGTAAAGTTAATAATGATGCTCAAATATATCTTCAGTTAACAAGGTATCAGAGTAGATCCCTATATTTTTGTAGCCCTGTTTTATTGCGCTTCTTTAAGCGCTTTTCTAAATGTACTAAAATTTAAATATTAGCAAAAAAGAAGGCTTTGCTTAGACGAGAGTTACAGGGGAATGAAATCTAAACGTTGAACATTCACCTTATAATGTATTTACAGGATAATTCAGTCCTGGACCCAAATGGACAGCCTGTATCTCTTTGCAATAAGTTTCACTTGTGTTTCCTGAAGTGCACAGATTGTTGTTAAATCATGTCTTTCTAGCAATATGTAGTAATTTTGAATTTGGATATCCTTAATGCCAAATCTACACAATCTGTGTTTTAAGCACATTCACTCATAGAAGGTTTGTCCAGTGAATACCATCTTCAAGCACATAGTAAAGTGTGGGAGATCTGTCCCTGCACACATGATGCCAAGTCAGATCACTGAATATAGATTAAAATACAAATGGAGGGCCCAAGGAAACAAACTGCTGCAGATAAAATCCAGAACACCTTTAATCTAGAAACTTTTTGAAATAAAAACCTGTTTAAATATGAGAGATAAGCACTTTAGCTCACAAAATACATGAACTTCATCAGATAAACATTGGTAGAAGTACACATACATTTTATAACTTTGTGTTCAATCACATGACCGCCGAGCCCCCAGTAAATGAAACATCATCTTAAAGGAGTCATTACAAAGAAATTCACTGTGTATAGCACTGAGTCAATTCTCTTGACAAAATTTGCAAACAAGGAATAAAAATATATTAAAAAAAAAAAAAAAAGTATATATATATATATATATATATATATATATACATACATACACACACAATAAAACAAATTGCATTCCCCATAAAATCAGAAAAATGAAGACAAAAGTATTTTAAACATAAACCCTGTATTTAGGACTCATCTTTCCAGTTATTGAAACATGTTCATTGAGTCCAGGCCAATTATTGGCATTCAAACACAACTGCCGATATAATTCAAGTTTTTTTCCAGTAATAAGGTTCATGGACTTTCATTTCTGTTAGAAGACATTTGTTCCAAATTTGAATGTGTGGTGTGGGCAATATTTTATGTATTTGTAGAGGGCTTTAGTCTCTTTTCTCATTCTGATTTCATATAAATGTTCATATATTCTGTCCCTCCATCTCTTCTCCATTTTCCCTATGTAAAAACAGGGGCAGAACATACATAGTGCACACTATACCACCTTTGTTGTACAACAATTGAATCTGTTTCTTATAGTGACCACCTGGTTGTTCAAAGCAATTTCATGGCACACCAGAATATTGGGGCAGTAGGGGCAACAACCACACTTTTTTATCCCCATAAATTCAAGATTTGGACCAACTGCGTTCTAATATTATTTTCAAATTCCTGCCCCTTTTGAACACCACTCATGGACCCAGCCCTACAAAATTCTGAATGGTATTCTCTTGTAGGAGAAGACACCAATTCTTTTCCAGAATTGATTTCACAGAGAGACCTTCAGTAGCACAGGTTGTAATAAAAGAATTCCTGAAGGTCTCTGTGTTTGTGTTCATGGTCTCAGCCATGGGTGGCATTGATGTAGTATCCCCACCATTTAGGGCTTCCTCATTTTGTTGTTGGTCACACAAGGTCCTCACAAAATTGTCACTAAATGATGAGACTGACATTTACTGATCACCTCTATCAAGTTGTGTACAAATTTTGTAGGATAGCCAAGTTTTAAAAACATGTTTTTCAGCAATATGTACTCATCCCAAAGACAGTATCTTCCATGGTAATTCGAGCTGCCCTCACAAACTGGCCCTTGACCACCGCCCTTTTCTGTGTTCTAGGGTGCAAGCTGTCAAAATGGAGAAAAATGTTCAAATACGCGGGTTTCCTATACATTTTTGAGGGGAATCTTCTGTTTGTGTTGTCCTTGGCTAACCGTATATCCAGGTAAGCTATGTTCATATCATTACTCTCATGGGTGAATGCAAGAAACTCTGTTGTTTGATTAATATATGACAAAAAATGGGGGATGTCATGAGCTTCACTATCCCACAGGATGAAAATATCACCCAAAAAGCATGTGCAGAATCTGCATGATGCAAAACAGAGGAGTTAAAAACCTTTTCTCCCATTCTATCATGACAATGTTGACAAAAAGTTCCCCACACGCTGCACCCATGGCTACCCTTACTTGTTGTAAGAACAAGTCACCTCCAAATTTAACAAAATTATTTTTCAGTACAATCTCCAATAAATTGACACAAACATTAATTTGGTCTTATGGAATATTTTTCTCTATCAAAAATTCAGAAAACCATTCCAATCCTAAGTTGTGAGGAATGACCGAATACAAGTCCTTGACATTCACAGTGTTAAATGTGTATGTGTCTTTAAAGGGCAGGTCATTCATTTTTCATAAAAATACCTACAAATCACAACAAACGTGGTTCACTGAATATACGTCTGCAGCATCAAAAATGGTTAATATCAGTATTGCAAATTCCACTGAAAATTACTGTGCTTCCAATCTTCAGTGAACTCTAGGGTCGACACAACTAAGCATATTTCTGTCTTTGTCAGAGTTATAACAACTTAATTAATTATATTAGTTGTCAGGGAATACAGCAGAGAATCTAATTCCTATACGGGATGTAGGAGCCTTGCCCCTCACATGAGATTTAATATCTGCTTGCATTTTGGAAACTATTCTTCATAGAGTTGTTCATAGGTTCATAGGTGTGCACTAGGCTAATGGCCCTGGGGCCTTTACAAGCCTAGCCATAGGATTACCCTGGCATCATGCCACCTGACCTTAGTTCCCTGTGCCTCTGTCGAGTAGAGCCACTGGAGTTATCCCCAGGGTGAATTTTCTGTTTCCCATCCACTCATCAATATTTCTGTTGAAGAGGGCCAGTGAGGTGCTCTGTTTGACATGTATGGGAAGTCTATTCCATAGCACAGGCAGACTCTGGGTTATGAACCTTTCCCTCCAGTATGTTCTGTTGATTGTGGTAATGAGGATGAGGTCTCTGGAGTGCGTGGTGTGGAGGGATTGGGATTTATTTAAATGTAGCATTTCTAACAGAGCTGGGTCAGACATGGCTTTGTAAGTCAAGCAGAGATTTCTTCTAAGTAGGCAATATGAGACAGAGAATAGTTGGACTTTTTTGAGTCTCTCCATATAGGACAAGTGTTTAAGGCCTAGGATCCTCTTTGTGAGATACTTTTGTGGCCTCTCCAGTTGTTGCAGGTGTCTAGTGAGGTACATGCCAAATGGGGCATTGTACTCAATGATTGGCCTAATGATGGAAGAGTAGAGGGAGACAATGACCTCTTTCTTCCTGGATACAAAACCCTTAGTAATGATATGTGCCACATAGAAGGACTTTCTGACCACAGTGGCAATGTGGTGATCAAAAGAGAGGTTGCTGTCAACCTGTGTTCCCAGATCTCTTATAATGCCCTCTGTGTTCAGTGGACTACCATCAACGTGGTAATTCATGGGAACCAGGTTTTTTCCATAGGGGATGATGACACATTTTTTGGCATTGAGCTTAATTAAGGCCATGGTTCTGACACCAGTTGTTGGTCTCACTGAGGCCATTCTATAGGATGTCAACATCACTTGGGGAGTTAATAATAGCTCACAACTTGCCACCATCTGCAAACCTTGTCAGCTAGAGTCCCTTTGTGTTGGCCAGGACTTCAGAGAAGTAGATACAAAACAGAAGAGGACCCAGGACTGAACCCTGTAGGACTCCACTTGTGACTCGTCGGCAGTCTGACTTGGAGTCAGCTACTTTCACACTGTGGGTTCTACCTGTGAACCAGTTTGCAATCACCTAGTGATATAGGGGTTGATGCCTAGCTTAGTGAGTTTTTCTATGGTTCTTGAGTGAGGAATGATATCAAAGGTCTTGGCCAGATCAAGGTAGGCTGCATGAACCACCTTGCCTTCATCCACAGCTCTGGTGACTGACTCAAAGAAGTCAACCAAGCTGAGCAGGCATGATCTATCCTTCACAAAAACCAAACTGTGTGGGATCCAGATTTTGGAGATCCCCTATATCCTTGTTTATTAGGTCCATGATGATGCATTCCATAGCTTTGCATATCAGACTCATCAGGCTAATGGGGCAATAGTTCCCAGGGTCTCTAGTCACTCCTCCTTTGTGGAGAGGGATGACTGTAGCAGTGCACCATTTGGTAGGGACATCACTCTGTAGTTCATGTAGAACACAGCCAGGGTTATTGTCAGGTCTCATAGAAGCTGTATTCTTGGGCTTGGACAGTGCTGTTTTAACCTGTGCAGCAGTAATACTGGGTGCCTGGCAATCTACTGGTACTGTGATTGGTCCTTTGGGGGGAGAGAGAGAAGGGTAAAGTTTGCACTGAATCTGTCAGCTAGTGTATTGGCAATATCTGTTGGCTCGGTATAGCAGGTACCATTGTGCGGTAGCTCAGAGCACATCTGGGTATTGCCATGGAGATTCTTTGCATAACTATAGAAGGCCTTGTTGTTGTCTTTACTATCTCTTGCAATACTGTTTTCATAGCTAGCTTTAGAGGATTTGATAAGGGATCTCAACTTTTTGTTGAGGCTGATAAGGGAGTTTTTCCAGTCTTGGGACTTCACCTTATTCCATATCAGTTTCCTCCTTCTGTTGTAGAGTTTGTTTATGGCAGGGGACCACCAGATTGGCTTCCTTTTTTTGGAGGAGAGCATCTTGGTTCTATTGGGTATGACGAGATCCATGCATTTGTTTACATGTTTGTACAGTGCATTGCTGTATGATTCGGCGGTCATGCAACTATTCTCCACTTGCATGGGTGCCGTGAAGTTAGCCACCTCTGTTTTTAGGTGCCCAAACTTAGCTTTGGAGAAGTTTTTCATGGTGGTTACCTTTGCAGAGGGGTGGGAGGGATGTGGATTTCCAAGGTGATTAGTTTGTGGTCGGATCTAACCAGGGAGAAGTTGACTGTTGGTGTAGAGCAATGGTCACCCATGTTAGTAATGACCAGGTCAAGGATGTTGCTACCTCTAGTGGGGGTAAGAATGAGCAGGTCCAGGGCATTGGAATTAATGAATTCCAGGAAAAGTTGAGCAAGTGTATTGGTACATGAGTAGTTTTCCCAGTTAATGGAGGAGTAGTTGAAGTCACCCAGTATGAGAGTGTTAGGTTAGACACTAATATTCTCCAGGATGCTTAGGAATGTGGAGTGTGAATCTTGGGACATGATTGGGGATCTATAGCAGGCTATGACCTGAATTGCTGTCGTACCCAATGTTAGCTGCACCTGAAATATCTCTGATGCATTATGTTGGGCTACCAGTCTGGAGGTATGCGCATCCTTTATGAATATGGAAACACCACTGCCTTTGGAGCTTCCGTCCAAGTTCTGGGGCTGAAAGGTGTGGAATGAGTTATAGCCTGGTATTGCAGGGGTGTTTTTGGCTGCCTTGAACCAGGTCTCTGTTACAGCACAAATGTCGATGTTCTCCATTTTAAGGAGTGCTTCGAAGGAGTGCATTTTGAGATTTAGACTTCCAGCTTTGAGCAGCATGACCCTCAATCACAATTGTTTGTAGCTGTTACAGTGGTAATTTGGTCTTTGGAACACCGCCTAAAAAGGCACTATAGGGGTAGAAAGAGCCTTGGCCAGTATCCGGAAGCCCAGGGGTGACAGATGCAGGCTATCTCTGGCAAAGCATTGAGGTCTGTCAATCATGTCATCCCATGCAGACAGATACTGGATCCCCCAGAAACTTAGCCAATTATTGAAATCAATCATTTTCTGCTTGTACTGTGGTATCATTCTGGGTGATGGTAGAATACTGCTCAGGGCTAGGGTCATACCCTCCTAGGCTACATAATCCAAGAGCTCCTCCATGTCTCTTTTCATGTAGTCCAGGGAGGTACATCTCAGGTCATTCACACCCACATGTACAATGACAGAGTCATATTTGTACCTGTTGTTGAGGGACCTGAGTGCGTGTGTTATGTGGCGGATCCTGGCACCTGACAGGTAGCTGACTGTTACTTTCTCCTTATTCAGCCTAGTAAGTGAGACATCAGTGTGCCTCATTATCGAGTCACCTATGACTAGTGTGTTGGGCATGCTGTTTTGCTTTAGGGCTTTGGTTGAGTGGCACACTGATTAGGAGAGTTATGATTAGTGCTGTGTTGTGGTGGTCGAGTGCGTTTCTGCCTTGGAGGTCTCTGCTGTTTGGGTAGATTTTTATTGACAGCCTACACGAAGGTGGGTGTGTGGTTTGTATTTTATGTGAAGACAGTGCTGGTGTGTGTTCTGGAGGGCTATGTGTTCTACGTGATGGTTCTGGTGTGGTGCAAGTGTTGGCCTTCTCCTCTTGACCATCTATTCCAGTCTTGGCTGGAGAGTGCCTGGCTTCCAATTTGGATATATAAGTGCATCTCTCACATGTCTGAGTGTTGGGAGGTAAGAGGAGAGGGTTGTCAGTGTACATGAGGTAGTTGCTACATTGCCTCAGGATGCCCAAGTTCACCAGGTTAATAGGAGAAAGCACAGCAAACTGACCTTTAGGCATGCTTAGAGGGGTGGGCATTAATAATAAGTACTGGAGCTGTTTCCTTGTAGAACGTTTAGTGCTGGTAGCACTTTTGTGTGCTGCAATAATTGCTACAAGAAGTCTGGAAAAGTGCTAGACTAATAATCTAGTAAAAGTGCAGGAGAGGAGAGAACTAGCAGATATAAGGGAAAATTGAAGAGCAGACATTGGCACCACTCAGAAGCTTGCAAACAGCCCTGGATACAGCAAGTCTGTATCTGAACTAGACTAGTTACAGGAAAGGGGGAAACAAGTGCAAATGCAGGCTTTTAAACCAAAAAGTTGAAAGAGATAGAAAAACTGTCCAAACGGCCAATAAACTACAATGTCAGGGCCAGAAACCACTCCTCTTATGGTAGATAGGCTACCTAGTGCTCACCACTCCCACTGATATGCTAGAAGGCTTCCCTCCAACACAGAAAGGCTTGAGGGGCTCAGAAGCTTGCAAACAGTCCTGGATACAGCAAATCTGTATCTGGACTAGACTAGTTACAGGAAAAGCAGTAATCAAGTTTAGAATTTTTTTTTACAGAAAAGCAGCTAAAACAGCACTAAAAACAATTCAAGTGCAGTGCAAGCTAGCACACTTGAGTGTGTAGCAATATTAGAGCAAATGCAGTTTAAATAAATGCAATTTATTCAAACTGTATTCTGAACTGAATTCAGTTATTGTTTTATTCAACTCTGAACAGTTAAAAAGTGCCAAAAAATATGCTTATTAGCTGAGAAGTACACTCAGTCAGAACACAAGGAGATTCTAGCAACATTTTTTTAGTAAAGTGAAAAGGGAGAAAACAGGAACAGAAGATAATTTAAGGTTAAGAACCTAAATGGGTTGGCCTTCTCAAATGTTCTCTCTGTATTTGGTAGAATGAGCTAATGACACTATACTGGGAGGAGTGTCCCAGATCAGATTTATAGTATGGGTGGGCAACTGCAAAGCCACTAAATGAAAGTTTTAAACAGATAAAGGAGCAAGGAGATGCTAGAGAATGCTTTTAACTGCAAACAAATCAGTTATATGATACCTGACTAGAACAGAGAAACCACACAAAAATGCATAGAGAAGCACAGATAGAGCACTCACAAACATAAAATGCAACTCTCAGCATGAAAAATCAGTTTACAGTTAAGTAAATTAGTAAAAATGCAATTACAGTAATGAAACACTATCTAGCAATGAAAAATACAGTTAAAACAGTATAAAATAGTACACAAATACAGTGAAACTGTAAAAAGGAGGGTTATGCAGTTTTCTATACAGCTGTAACAATTTTGGCCCATAATCTGTCCAGATATTAAATGAATGCACTGGTGTGTCTTCTTCACTCAGACATAATATGAACATTTTAGACTTAACATATGCTGATCAGATGCAGTTGCCTCTCCTTGCTTTATGACCTATTTCATAAATTATGCTACATCTCCAGCTGTTACACTAAGAATTATCATTCAGCAAAAGGTATATTGTAAAAGATAAAAGACAACAAAAATGCTTTATATAGGCATATTTCTGAGTGTGGGGAAGAACATTCATTTCATTTTGCCATTATAGATCACATACAATGTACTGTCTTTGGAGGTAACTGGAAGATGCAGTTAGCTGCATTAGAGAGTAAGTGGCAGATTTTCTTGGATGCCACTAGACCTCCTGGATTGAATGAATTCATCAGCATTAAACCCTTCTTGGCACTTTCGTAGTAAGGTTGTAGTATAGAAATGAGTTCATACATTTATGAGGATAGTGACATTTTCTAATACACTTCCATATTTATAGTTAGCTTCATAATGCAACATTTTTATTACTAGAAGGTTATGCATAACCTTTTTATATTGCTAGTTTGCATTATTATTTTTCATGTATTATTATATTTTATAAGTTACATGTTTTTATATGACATGTTGTGCTAACAACTGATGTATTGATATTAATATATATGCATATATATATATTTTGTCTTAGTGCACATAAGATAATTAGAGTATGTATTGTATATTGAGTGTTTCATAAGTGGTTTTATTGAGCTATACCTTTAAAAGTTTTGGCGCTTTTTTTGAATTGCTCTGGGTATATATACTAGGATTTGTATTGTTTTAATGGTTCTGAAGAAGACTAGTGTATCTAGTTGAAAGCGCTTAACCTACTTTGTGGAATAAAAGATTTTTTACGATTCCCTCGTGTACGAGTTTCCGTTGGTGGATCCTGGTCCATTTGTTATTTTTCATATTGTAAAACTTGAAGATTTATACTTCATACTACACTTTTTTGCAGTGTTTTATGAAGACATTCTTAAATCTGCAGATCTGTAAACCCTGTATATGGGTTGTGTAAATGGAGCAAGTATGTGTATTTATTAGACACTTTTTTTGTAAATTTGTACAGCTGTTTTGGGGACCTCTTTGAAAGTTGTTTTATTGTGGCTAATTAACACACAGGTTCTTTCCTAAAATTAAAACAACAAAGAAGATGACCCAGCATATGGCATGTGTTTTTCTTTTTAAGCACTTTTGGTCTCTAATATATAATTGACTTCTAAAACTAAAAAGAAGAAAAATGGCCCAATGTATGGTAAATTACAAATGTAACACAAACCAAATCTTCTTTTCTCTATATTCTAGTGTGATTTTGGTTTGTGTTACAATGAACTTCTGATGATAACTTTTTGGTCAAGTTTTTATTTTTTCAGTTCTTTTGTTTGTGGTTTAAACAGGTTCTTTTCTCTTTGATGTGTATTAGAAGTACGTGTTAGTTGCTGTTTTTAATTATGATTTGTACTGATGTGGCCCATTTCTGTGGTTATAACTATTTTACATAATGGTGGGAGTACTAATTGATCCTCAAGATGTCATTTATGATCTAGCTTGTTCCATTTATATAGTTCTGCATGCTGGTTTCATTATTTTACCTTTCCTAATTTTGCTTAAATTTTTTCAGTATAACACAGATGTCCACAACATTTAAAAACAGTGGGTAGTTCTCATACATATATACAAACACACCAAGGACTCACAAGGGCAAACACAGTTTGTAGTCTGGCTTGCCTGTCATGTCACTGGTGCCTAGAGCTCTGACTGAGCTGGAAGGACAGTTTTATTGACAGGTAGCTTTCCTTTAAAAGGGAGAGCTCTGTGCAGAGATATGAAGGCAGCCTGCACAGAGCTCTCCCTTTTAAAGGAAAGCTACCTGTCAGTAAAACTGTCCTTCCAGCTCAGTCAAAGCTCTAGGCACCAGTGACATGCCAGGCAAGCCAGACTACAAACTGTGTTTGCCCTTGTGAGTCCTTGGTGTGTTTGTATATATGTATGAGAACTACCCACTGTTTTTAAATGTTGTGGACATCTGTGTTACACTGAAAAAATTTAAGCAAAATTAGGAAAGGTAAAATAATGAAACCAGCATGCAGAACTATATAAATGGAACAAGCTAGATCATAAATGACATCTTGAGGATCAATTAGTACTACCACCATTATGTAAAATAGTTATAACCACAGAAATGGGCCACATCAGTACAAATCATAATTAAAAACAGCAACAACTAACACGTACTTCTAATACACATCAAAGAGAAAAGAACCTGTTTAAACCACAAACAAAAGAACTGAAAAAATAAAAACTTGACCAAAAAGTTATCTTCAGAAGTTCATTGTAACTGACTTGACTGAGCTGGAAGGACAGTTTTACTGACAGGTAGCTTTCCTTTAAAAGGGAGAGCTCTGTGCAGGCTGCCTTCATATCTCTGCCTTGCCTAAAACTATGCTCTCCCTCAAGAGTTCTGTTAGAAGCACATTAGCCTACAATCCCAGCATGATTTTTCCCACCTTAAGGGGGTTTTATCTGTGACACTTGTAGGCATGTGTATTGCGGAACTTGGCCTTCATGCAGTGCTTTATTCTCATGCAAGTTTGCAGCCAAAGAGAAATCTTATACTCAGAAAAGAGACTGTTGTGATTGTCTGAGCATTTGCTTTTCTTCACTTTTTTGTTCTGCTGTCAGCACTGCCTACTTTACCTTCCCTTTGCTGCTTCTGGCTGGCCTTTTGTCGAAAGTTTCCTTCTCATCTTCTTTCCAGCATACTGTTCTGGTTAGTGTGTCTGCTTCTTCTAAATTAGGTCAGCTGTTGATAGTACCTCCGGGTGTTCCGGTTTCCTCCCACATCCCAAAGACATGCCGTAGGTGGATTGGACACTTTAAATTGGCCCTAGGTGTGAGTGTGTGCATGTGTGTGCCTTCTGTGGATGGTTGGGTGTTGGGCTGGCAACTCAACACTGTAAAAACTCCATTGCCAATCATGAGCGGACAGGTGATCCGCTGTGGCGACCCCTAACCGAGAACAGCCGAAAGAAGAAGATTGACTTGACCATCATTAGTGACATATAACTAATGCATGTCAATAGAAATGTCTCCTAGCAGGAATCCTGGTAATTAGATCACCAGTAGATAAAACAACATGTAGCTTACTGAGATGGTTTTCTGGCAAAGGTGGCAAACTTCAGAGAAGAGGGGATATAATCCTGAAAAAAGTACATTGTTCTGCTGTTAAGTTTGAAGCAAAAAACAGTCTGTTGGATTCAGAAAGGCTTAGCATGATGCAGAAGTCTTACACTGGAAGGCTTAGCATCTTAGTATACATTTCTGATTCTTTGGTCATCTTCTCTGTTTTTTTCCTCATGTGGGCCTATTTGTGGAGAGTGGTCTTGTGGGCAAAGTCGCATGCTAATGTTAAATAGCAATGTGGTCTTCCCCAGAAATGTTCATAGTGCACACTTTACTTGGGTAATAGTTTATGCTAAGCAGAAAAAGTGAATGCAGTCTTCTGATGATGCTCTCTCATTCATTCCTATGAGAATACTAGCGGCACACTAAGCCCAGTAAAGCTGTTGGAGTGTCTCAGTGTATGCATGCCTGTCGATGTGTGAGTTCTTGTCTGTAAGGGAATTAATGAGGCTGAAAGACTGTGTGTGTATTGAAATGTGTGTGCAGGGTATGTGTGTCAGTTTGAGAGGGCACGTTTGTCAATGTGTGTGTGCATGTGTGCCCAAGCACTGTCAAGCCTGACAGGGCAGATTTTAATTCAGAGGCACAGTAATGAGGTATTAAGTAGGTGTTTTTCTATATTGTCTTATCTTGTCTTTGAAATTGAATTTCTCTTCATCACACCAATTATCTAACCTACGTTAGGCACTTAGTGTTGGTGGAGGAAAATTTTCAGAAACCTGCCTTGTCTATTTTTGTCGGTAGAGACCGCACGCACATTTTTATGTAGCATCTACAGCTTTTATACCATGTTGGAAATGAGCAGATAGTCTTCATCTAGTATATACAACTTTTATAACATATTGGAAAATGAGCAGACTAAGTAGCCCAGACAGTTCTTTCCCGCTATCTAAATTTCCTTTTCTGTGCTTGTATAACCATTAATTCTTACATAGGGAACAATGTGTAACGGGGTGAGGTGGTGCAGGCATGATGAGTCAGTAAAGTGTTATGTAATAAGGTCACATGACAGCAGTGCTAAAAATGTTAGCATTTCTGTGGATTAGGTGATTCATTTTTATGAGGTTTGTTTTTCATTTTGTCATGTATTCTAAATAAAGGTAACAAGTTGTGTCAGCCTGAGAGCTTACTTTAAACAGCCAAGGATCTCTTAAAACATTTCAGACCCACTGTCTTCAAACCCACTGCAGTAATCATGTGCTATTAACTGAGACATTCCTGCTGTAGACAAGGCTGGGCTATAAGGTCTGATGAAAACAGCAGTGCTGAGCTCATGTGAAACATTTTCTAATATTACTCAACCTTGGCCACAACAACTCTAATTTCTAATACACGATTCAAGATTGTGATTATAGGTACTTCATCAGTTTAGTGGTGTCTGAACTGTTTATTATTTTGCTTTATATTCTGTGTATCACAAATATAATGATGTTGATGCAGCATACCATCAGGTCTATCATTTTACGCATAATATCTCACTAGCATTGTCATTTTTCCACAATTATTTCCTTTCATTTTTTTCAGCTAATTTCAAAAGAAGTTTCTATTGTGTTCAAATAAAACAGAAATATACTGCTAATATTTTACTATATGCTGTTATATATTCTGAGGTCTTCCACATGGAAGTGTGTTTAAATGCAAAATAAAATACTGGGCATTTTATAAGTGGAAAACAGTAACATGTCATGTTTCCTGCTCATATTTCATTGCTGTTATCAAACAAAATCCATACTATATAATAAATAAAAAAATAACCTATACAACTGAATATAAATGTGTATCAGACAGTGATGTTATAATTCTAAAAATAAATGACAAAAGTGGAAAACAGATATATATACTGCCTTCTTTAAATGGAATGCATAGTCATCCTTGTATGGTCTTCATTTTTTGAATGAAGAAATCAAAACCAGGGCCTTGCAAATTACTTCAAGTGATTATTACTTTTAAAAGTGGCATTTAAATGACAGGATGCTGCTTTGCTTCCCCATCATTCATTTACTTCAGATCAAGTAGCATGGATAGGTGCGTTTGAATGATGTTCTTATGTCAGGTTGGCCTCAGTACTGTGTGTGCCCACTAGCTGAGATCTGCAAATCTTGTTATGTTTAAATTATTTATTAATTAAATGCAAAGCTTTCTGAATCAAAAGTAAATTTAAGGTGCATATACAGATGAGGCATAACTTTACACTTTTTATTATTGGTTTTACAAACACCTGTCATTAATTTTTACAGTCCTCTCTACCATGTTACCCAGGTAAAGTCTCATGTACAGGTGTGTAATATATGGGAAGAGATGACCAATCACACACACACACACACACACACACACACACACACACACACACACACACACACACACACACTTACTTTTGTGGAAGATGTAAAATATATAGATGCAAATAAACTATTTTTTGTTTTTATTTAAAGCGTAAATCAATATATTCAGAAGATTAAGTCAGAGGCTATATATTTTTTTGCTTCTCATTAACTTGAAGTTACACTCACTGTGATTTTTTTGTGTAATAGAAGTGATCACATTTTCTGTACTGTACTATACTTGATTCTGACCCTGATTGATGAAAAGCGACCTCAAACCATGTGTTTTTGGGAAATAATTAGGGTCACCAAATAAACTAATTTGCTACTTACAACGATTCATTATACTTGCATTTACCAACTGCTCCCTTGCCCTTAATTAACGTGTTGAATTATTATTTTAAGCGCTCCTATTTGTCCTGAAATGGGCCATACTCTTTTGAGGCTGCTATTCAGTCTCTGGTGTATGAACAATACTTGGTGCAGGCTGGATACAAACAATGAAAACAGGCACGAGGGAGATCATTACTCTCAGTGGGTTAATGAGCCAACATGTATTTCCCAGAGGACTGCTTCATTCTCTGTTGTAAACAACCACCCTTGTTAAAAAAATAAAAAAAAAAAAGTTTGGTCTGCACTGAGGGAACACCTGAACAATTAATCAGCGTCCTGTTAAAACAGCAAACTAATGTGTCTCTCAGCTCTTTTGTTTTGTAAGTCTAATTGTTCATTTTTTTATTTGCTGTTGGTCATCATTTCAATACTCAGTAGAGCCAACTATCTGAACTCTCATGGACTCTTGTTATTCTTAGTTATGCTATTATAGTATTTACTAAACATTGCAGGTTATGTCAAAGGCTCTAATGACCATTCGTGATATCTCCTGCTTCACACTTGCTATCTGAAAAGGCTATGAGACCGTGAAGAAACACACAATTAATCATTACATACATTTAACTACTGAAACTATCTTTTCTAATTTGAAAATAAATATAAATATAAATATATATATATATATATATATATATATATATATATATATATAAATATAAATATATATATATATATATATACAGATATATAAAATCAACATTTCTGGCCTGATTCAAGGAGCAGACTTTTTTTTGCCATGAAAACATAAGAATTAGTTTCTAACTATCAGTGTTCACTAGAGCTGTTGACTTTAGAAATGATATTTCTGTACCAGATAAGTCCTAAATTAACTGTTTCTGAGTGACAGCTAGTGTGATGACCACCACTGATTAGTTCTAAAACAGGATTAATATAAATGGTTCTGTTATAAAAATACATTTAAAAATAAAATCTCTCATGTTAATGTATGTGAGTATTCTATGGTCTGTCTGAATGCATCTCCTTGGGACTGGGAAGAAAAAACTTTACAGACAAGCCCAATGGCACAAATCACCAGTTTCATGCTGTCTTTAACTGTGTTAATGCATTTATCAGTTTAAGCAATAGCACTACTGTGAAACAGGGCTGAGGAAACTGAAATAGTTCAGACTTCATGGTGTATTTCCTAGGTAGATGTCATTATACTCCAAACTTCGCTATAGTGTTACTTAATCCGAAGTTTATTGCATTTCTTATTAAGTTCAGCACTTATTCTGACATTGGTCTTTAAAGTAAAAATAAAACAGAAATAAACACATAGATAATATTGTTCCTATTCAGCAGCAGAACACATTTTTGATTTCCATTGCTCATGTGGTAACAGGGGAGTAGATGGGAATAGGTACAGTATTACAATCTAAATGATCAAAACATATGTTTTATGAGATGGTCAGACATCTCAGCTGTCCAGATTTGTATAGAATGTTCCTGATTTTGTCTCATTTTGCCATATTACTCATATTTTTTTCTGGCTTATAACTGAAGATAATAGTAAGTCAGCAATGCCAGACATTAGTTTCATGCTCTTAATGTTCAGAAAATGCATCTTGAGATGCAAAACCTGTTCTATTATTTTTTAAGAAAAGTAAAGTGATATTTAAAAACTTCCCTGATTGTTAGGTATTTGTCCTCCAATTATTTTTGACTTTGACCAGAAATTTTGAGCAAAGAATTTGAGAGGCATCAAGAAGACACCAGAGTGAGTGATACCATGCCAATAATAACTGAAATTGCACATATTCAGTTTTACTAAAATAAAGAAATGTGCATTTCCTTGACTTATTTTAGTGCTGTCATCTTTTGACCTGCTAGTGTTTATCAAAATACAGCACTTATCATCTTGTTCATATGTTTTATGGGATATGGGTGCTGAAGCCTTCCATGGAGGTTTACACTATGTGTCCACTTTCCTTCCCAAATTTCTTGGTGCATGACAGTCTGAACTGAGTTCTTGGAAGAGCAATACTGTATTGTATACAGCTGTTTTCCCAGCCACAACAGTGATATTAATCGACAAACAGTTGAGCTGCACAAGCTGGCATTTATGGGAGTTTGCGATGAAAGGAAGCCTCGATCAGAGAAGCATATTTTATAGCTAGGTAGAAAGGTTCAGTCATGACAAATAAGTAAAAGGGTGGCTCTATGGCAGGAAACTATGAGCAGTAGACAGAAGAGTCCTATCCAAGGAAAGGGAAGTGGTTACTGACATTCCACAGTGGTCAGGCCAGACGCTAGTGCATTTTGGTATCTTTATATCAGAAATCATGAAGGGTACTGAGAATTTGATCAGCTTAGCTGTGGATTGTAAGACAGAAGAAGGGATAGAGGATGAAGGAGGAAACTGGCACAATAGGCTGAGAAGTGACATATAATGCTCAAAGCATGAAGTGTAAAATACATTAACTTGGATTTAATAGTTCCAAAGTGGAATAATAACTCGGAGTAGTAACCCTAAAAATACCAATCTAGAAAAAAGACATTGCATGGTGTGGCAGTAACTACAAACACAAACCACCAGTTAAAAATTTAAAAATCTTTAGATGTCCAGTAACACAATGACCTGTAACCTAAGAGAAACAGACTTCAAGGACAAGGGATTTGTTTTACCCCTGTAGAGATCTCTGGTTAACTCACAGCTTGAGATCTATGCTCATTTCTGTTGCTCAGGCATCAAGGTATCAAGCTAGTTGACTAGATGCAGAGAAAGTCATCCAACTCGGGGAACATATGGGGCATTAATCCTTGACAGTGGATCAGGTGACCTGAGTTTGATTAATGTCTCAGGTGCTCAGTGGAGCTGGCAGTGGAAGATGGGTATGCTCATCCTGGAAAAAAGTGAAGCACAGTGGAATGCATACAGCTGGAATCCCTTAGAAGAGGGATGGTATCACTGTGTGTATCCTGGTGTTGGTTTAAGCTTAACCAAGCCACTGCCTGCTGGTAGCCTTCATTAGCAAGTGTGTAGGAGCATGCAGTCACAAGAATAAAGCATTGTGGTCCCTATGATGATGCAGTTATCTCATCCTTCCACCAAGGTGGTGCGGTTAGGGCATATGAATCTCCTTATAGTTGTGATGTGGGTTGAGGGTGTATGATGGCTCTCCAGATTATCTCCTTTCAGTACTATAATGAGTAGATCCTTTGTATAAGGAAACAAATGGCCAAAGTGCCACTAGGGGAGGATTGGTGGTCAGCAGGAATGGGGCAAAATCATCTCGAAAAAAATATGCAAAGGAAGTCTTCCAGAATAATAAAGAAAATCTGTGACCAAGGTTATGTGAACTAAACCTGTCCTCATCTGCAGATAGGTGAGAAGGGTTAGACATTACATGAGTGCACAAAACATTCAAGGACAGTCTGATGGCATACAACTCAGTATAAAGAACAGAGGAAAGAGGACATACCCACATTGTAAGTGCATAAATCTCACTCAACCTATGCATTAGAAAGTACTTCTTTCACAGTATAGTGGACAAATGGAACAGGTTGCTGAAGTGGGTAGTGGACTTTAAAACCATACAAGAGAAGGGACTGAGGGGGTAACTAAAAGGTACTACCTACACAGATTGGGCATGCTGAATAGTCAACTTGTTTTTTCTCCCATCACTTTGGGGAGATACGAAGGGGTCATTCTAAAAAAAAAAGGACAAGAGGGGAAAGAGGGAGCACAGACAGCAGATTGTAGGGACTAGCTACTGTGAATATCTGAAAGTACTTTTTCATACAGAGGATTGTGGACCGATGGGATGGACTATTGGAATGTGTGGCAGAGAGGGGGAATCTGCATCGACATTGAAAAGGGTAATGGACAGGTAGAAAAAGGGTAAGGAGAAGACTGGAATAAGCATGAGGTAGAGTATTAAGACTGTTAAAAGGGCAGATTAGATAGACTTATTGTCTTCTTTTATGGTTATGTAAATATGATGTGTCCCTTTTTTCACTTCTCAAAGTTTTTTGGGTTTCTAATACCATGATGGGAATGGACCCCATTCCTAAGTCAAATTATGATGAAAGTTCATGAAATTTGTATTGTTTCAGTCTTTGGTGTTAGCCAGAAGTGCTCTTCGTATCACCCACAACTTGCCCAGAACTGACTCCTTACAGTACTGTAGGAGCAATGGGTCTTATAAAAAGAATTTATAATCATGCTTCGATATGTTACCGATACATGTAACTCCATATGAATTGCAATGTGCCCAGTATTGACTCCTTCTGCAATTCGTATGGAATTACATGTATTGGTAACATATCTGAGTATGATTGTAAATTCTTTTTTTATAAGACTCATTGCTCTTACTACTCTTGGAACTATCTGGGCATCCTTCTTCCACATTGCTCTCATTCATGCCTGCAAATCCTGGTGTTCTATGACTTTGTGTCTCTCTCTGTACACAAGATACTGTAGTCACTGGGTGTAGCAGTTTCAATGATCAATGTTATCTTTGTCTTCTTTTCATGGACTGTTACATCTGTTTTTCTTGCAACTGTTTTTGAACTGTTGGTAATGGGTGATCCCATGTGATATAAACTTCAGCATTTTCTATAATGCTTTGTGGATTATGATTTCAGTGTTTTTCAGCTACTCCAGTATTATGATGTTTGCACAATCCCCAATGCAACAGACTTGCCACATTATTATGCCTTTCAGCATACAGTCCTTCTGCCATTAGTATATCACAATCAGCAACAAGATGTGTGACTATTTCCAATTCTATTTTACAAAACCTACATTTGTCTGTCTCTCCACACATTCAATGGACTTTGTAAACCAACATGTACATAGTCCACTTTCTTGGGCCACCAACATTAATTAACCTTTTGTCTTTTGGTTTAAATTTGCCTCTCCTTAACCATTCCTGAGTTTGATGCTGATCAACATGAGGTTGTTCTAAGAGTTTTCTATACTTACAACTATATTTATGCATTTTCCACATTTCTTGCCTTCTCATATGATCCTTCACCTTATATTCTTTCTTTTGTTTTTTGGCACATTCAGTTGCTGACTGATTTGTATCTACTTCTGGTTTGATTTTCATTCCCTCTTGGTGCTGATATGCTTCTGCTAAACTAAGCAGGGAAGTAATCTTAGAATTATTTTCCTTATGTTTCAAAATTTTCACCATGTTTGGGTCTTGTGAGGTCAGCAGATATGTATGCAGTCACACAGCTGCAGATCTGTACATATAATCAGTTTCAAGGAGGCCCATACCTCCCTCAGAATAGGGAATATATAATCTTGGTATGCACTGATTTTTATAAATCATTTGATGAGCATACAGCATCCTTCTTGTTTTCCTGTCCAACCTATCCAACACCATTTGATGCCAATCAATCACTCCAAAACTGTAAGTTAGGACAGGAAGTGTAAATTGGTTTATAGCTTGGACTTTGTTCTTAGATGTCAATACTGTTTCCGGTATTAATTTAAATCTTCTAAAATACTACTTACTAAGTTTTATTCACATTTGTTCATGTTTTAGTGTTGATCCTTCATCAATTCCCAAATATTTATATACTCCCTCTTGCTCATTTTCTTTTATATCACATTCCTGTCCCAAACTGTTGTTTTCTTGGTGCTATAGCTTTCCTGCTTTAAAGGTTGCTTTTGCACATTTATCAGGACAAAATGACATTCTTATATTAACTGAAAAAAGGTTTAACTACTTGTAATTGTGCTTTCAGTTCCTCATTTGATGAACTATACAGTTTTAAATCATATACAAAAAGAAGATAAGCCTTTTGACTTTGTTGTTTTCTGGGAGCCAAATTGTAACCATGACCTAATCTGTTAAGTAGATAGCTTGATAGGTTAAAGGTAAGACAAAAGAGCAGTGGTGACAGAAAGTCACCCTGGAATATCCCCCTTTGAATTCTTATCCCTGGAATAATAATTTGTCCTTTATCATGGCTTAACTGCAAAGTGGTTTGCCACTGTTTCATGCTCTCTGTAATGTAGTTGATCAGTGAAAGGTATATCTTATACATTTTTAAGCACTCTTTTATCCATGAATGTGGGATACCTTCAAATGTTTTTTGGTAGTCTAACCATGCCATACTTAGATTCTTCCCCTTTTTACAGTTCTCCTTTATAACTTTATTTAACAACAAATGATCCTTTGTTCCATATGACTTTCTTTTATTACCCTTTTGTTCTACTGCAGCATGAAGTTATGGGAAAGAGTAGTGGAAGCTAGGTTAAGAAGGGAG
Source organism: Protopterus annectens (assembly GCF_019279795.1). Classification (NCBI taxonomy): domain Eukaryota; kingdom Metazoa; phylum Chordata; order Ceratodontiformes; family Protopteridae; genus Protopterus; species Protopterus annectens. The sequence continues at coordinate 494,464,425 of NC_056741.1, forward strand.
GTGATGATTAATGATTAGCAGTATAGTTTCATGCCAAAAAAGAGCCCTACAGATGCGATGTTTGCTCTGAGAGTGTTGATGGAGAAGTACAGAGAAGGTCAGAAGGAGTTGCATTGTGTTTTTGTAGACTTAGAGAAAGCATATGACAGGGTGCCTAGAGAGGAGTTGTGGTATTGTATGAGGAAGTCAGGAGTGTCAGAGAAGTATGTAAGAGTGGTACAGAATATGTACAAGGGTAGTGTGACAGTGGTGAGGTCTGCTGTGGGAGTGACGGATGCGTTTAAGGTGGAGGTGGGATTACATCAAGGATCAGCTCTGAGCCTTTTCTTATTTGCAATGGTGATGGACAGGTTGACAGAAGAGATCAGACAGGAGACCCTGTGGACTATGATGTTTGCAGATGACATTGTGATCTGTAGTGAGAGTAGGGAACAGGTGGAGGAGACCCTGGAGAGGTGGAGATATGCTCTAGAGCGAAGAGGAATGAAGGTCAGCAGGACTAAGACAGAATATATGTGTGTGAATGAGAGGGAGGATAGAGGAATGGTGAGGATGCAGGGAGTAGACGTGGCTAAGGTGAATGAGTTTAAGTACTTGGGATCAACAGTTCAGAGTAATGGTGAGTGTGGAAGAGAGGTGAAGAAGAGAGTACAGGCAGGATGGAGTGGGTGGAGAAGAGTGTCAGGAGTGATTTGTGACAGACGAGTACCAGTAAGAGTGAAAGGGAAGGTCTACAAGAGGGTAGTGAGACCAGCTATGTTATATGGGTTGGAGACAGTGGCATTGACAAAAAGGCAGGAGTCAGAGCTTGACGTGGCAGAGTTGAAGATGTTAAGATTTGCACTGGGTGTGATGAGGATGGACAGGATTAGGAATAAGTATATTAGAGGGTCAGCCCAGGTTGGAAGATTTGGAGACAAAGCCAGAGAGGCAAGATTACATTGGTTTGGACATGTGCTAAGGAGGGATGCAGAGTATATTGGGAAAAAGATGCTAAGGATGAAGCTGCCAGGTAACAGAAAAAGAGGAAGGCCTAAGATAAAGTTTATGGATGTGGTGAGAGAGGACATGCAGGTGGTTGGTGTGACAGAGCAAGATGCAGAGGACAGGAAGAAATGGAAGCAGTTGATCTGCTATGGCGACCCCTAACGGGAGCAGCCAAAAGAAGAAGAAGACCCTTTTGTTCTATTGCCATGGTTAAGTTTTCTTCTAAATGACTATAAACTCTGTCAGCATCATTTCCAGATTATAGTTTATATGTTGTCGGAAAGCAAGTTATTGGTCTATAGTTTTTAGGATAGCTTGCAGGTTAGTTCTTAAGTAGGAGTATTATTTTTCCTGTTGTTAACCAGGATGCTGTCTGTTTGGGGTGCGCATATAAATAGTTCATACTCATACGTAAATCTTCATGTAAAGATGTTAATACTTTTGGCCAGAAGTTAAGTACTGAATCTGGGCCTGGGATTTTCAAATTAGAGGCTTTTCTTAACTTTGTTTCAATCTCTCTGGCTGTTACTTCATCCAGTTTCATATCCTGTTCATTTGAACTTATTCTTTCTTTTACTTCTTCTATCCATTTTGCATCTTTGTTATGTTCCACAGGATCTTCATAGATATTCCTCCAAAATTAATTTTTTGGTGGTGTTTCAGTTCCTTTTGCCTTGTTTCCCAGTTCTATATAAAACTATTTTGGGTCATCAATCAATTGCTTATTTTGCACTTTTCCTTTATATTTATCTGGATATCTTATAAGTTTTTCTGCCTGTGCTGATATTTTTAGTTTATTATTTGTGATAGTGTACGATAGATCCTGATCTGTTCTCATACTGTGCATTGCTTTTATCAAGTCCATCTTTCTGAGTATTTTTGTTGATCTCTTTCATCTTTTGTACTCTTCTAACAGTGACACTTCTTGTCTTAATTGCTTTATAGTTTTCTCTATTTGATACTTCCATGTTGGCATTCAAAATCTCCCCTTCCTTTCCCTTACTACCTTGTTTTTGTGGTAAGAATTTATTTGTTATTAATTTAGCTGCACAGTAATATATCCTATTTACTTCTGTTATATAGCATGAATCTCTATGGACTGTCCTAATTACTGTGTTCATTTGTTTATCAAACTTTTGGGTTTTATTGACTTTCTGTAGTCTATTTCTTTTATTGAACTTAATATGTCTGTCCATTTCTATTAAATCAAGCAACTCTTCTCTTAGATCATTTTCTTCTAAAATGAGGGCACCATTTTTGTTGTTCATTTCCTGTGGGCAATCTATAGAAAGTTTCAGACCATCCTCCTGTGCCACATTCTCTTCAGTTTTATCCTCTATTATCCATTGTTCTTTCTTATGGGAATTCACTGGCCTATCACCCCACAATATTGACTGTGTCAGAGTTGCCACAATTTCCTGTTCATTCCCTTGCTGTGCAGCTCCAACTGAATGTTTGTATTGGTTTCCTATGGAAGACTCCAAAGTATCTTCATATTGCACCTGATCAGATGTTTCCTACTCCACTGTTTTCTCCTTAATTTGAGGATCCATTTCTCTGTCCTGCTGTGATGTTATCTGAGTTAGATTTTCTACACTAAATCCTTCACTTTGCAGGTAATCCATAACCTCAGTTTCTATTTCTTTAACATCTGCATTACTAATCCTCTTTTCTACTTTTCCTCTTTGTTTTCTTATTTATTTTTTGTATTGTAAAATTTTCCATGTCCAGATGCCTCTGCCTGTATTTCTCTTCAAATATCTCTGGTGCTACTCTTTGTGTTTTGATTAGTTTTGCTTTCTCTTTTGCATAAATACTGCACCATACTAAATCTCTTTTTTTCTTTCCCATGTCCATATTTCTTCTTCAGATGTCTCCTGCTCCTCCTGTTGCTCCTTACTTTGGGGACTTCTTGCTCCATCATGGTGTGATGTAACTTGTGTTAGACTTTGTATACTAAATCCTTCACTTTGCAAGTATTCCATAAATTCAACTTCTATTTTTTTAATTTCTGCTTTACTAATCTTCTGTTCTACATTCCCTCATTGTGATCTTATTTTTTATTGTGACATTTTTCATTTCTGGATGCCTTTGTCTTTATTACTCTTCAAATATCTTTGGGGCTGTCTTTTTTATGTTGATTAATTTGGCTTTCTCCTTTGTATAAATATTGTACCATATCAGATCTCTCTTTCTTTCCCATGTCCGTATTTATTTTTTTTTATACCTTTCAAAAGTCTCTAGATTTTGTTCTTTATATTTTCACACTTCCTCCATTGCCTCTTTTTCTAAAATGCCTATGGTTGATGCAGTATAGATGTAAAGACAACTGTGGAGGACTTAGCACTACAAACATTTTTCTGTTTACAACAAAAATTTGATCTCCCCAAGAAATGTTGCTTCATTGAACTCACTAGGGTTGTGGTGTCATTGGAAACATATGGGGAAAATGCAAATATTTTTTTCCTGAATGCTTGCATCCTGTGGCCCCAAACTTTTGAAGAATAAAATCTTCTTCTATTGCTCCCTAAAATGGAAACTGTTTTTTCATTACATCTTAGCTGTAGTCTTAGATATGCTAGTACTGGCCTTAGCTGGAACCTTACAGACATTATGACATTTGTTTGAGAAATTCACAGTACTGAAATTAATGTTTACATGCTATGAATACACTGATACCAGCTGTAAACAGGATAGAGAGTTTATACACAAGAGAACAAAAAAGATGTTAATAAACCATTGTGTTCATTAACAGAGATTAGTTAAAAGGCATGCTATAAGAGTCTGAATAATTCAAGTGTTACCTCTCTACCTTAGCATCTTTGTTACCAGTAAAATAAACTGAATGTCTTATCCTTGAAAATTGTATCCAAAGTATGAAGAAAAGGCAAATATGTCCATTCCTTCTGAATATACAAATGTTTGGCCAATGTGTCCATTCCTTCTGAATTTATGGATGTTTGGCCAATGTGTCCATTCCTTCTGAATATACAAATGTTTGGCCAATGTGTCCATTCCTTCTGAATTTATGGATGTTTGGCCAATGTGTCCATTCCTTCTGAATATACAAATGTTTGGCCAATGTGTCCATTCCTTCTGAATATACGGATGTTTGGCCAATGTGTCCATTCCTTCTGAATATACGGATGTTTGGCCAATGTGTCCATTCCTTCTGAATATACGGATGTTTGGCCAATGTGTCCATTCCTTCTGAATTTATTTATGTTTGGCCAATGTGTCCATTCCTTTGAATATACGGATGTTTGGCCAATGTGTCCATTCCTTCTGAGTATGCAGATATTTGATCAATGTGCCCATTCCTTCTGAATATACAGATGTTTGGATAAGCGACATACAGCAGTCCCTCTCAAGCATAATTCTCTACTTTCATGCACTTTTAATGAACCTACAACCTTACTATTCACCTCTCAATCAGGTATCGTGCGCCCCAGGATAGTGGGGTACTTTATGACTAAAACCTGAGATATTGTGACTTCATTTCACTTGAAATGTTAGCATGGTAGAATGTTAAGATAACTTGTTGTGAGATGTGTTGTGTGATGCACAAATAACACAAGAATATAAAAAGTTATATAAATTTGCTAATTGCTAACCTAGTATGACAAAAGTGTATTATTTTTGATGGGTACGCAAGCATGTCAAGAATGTATTATTATTTCTCCTTTCCAAGTACTCTAGACTGTAGCTTCATTTGGCTCAGTGGGATTGTAGGGGATCACTGGGAACCACTGGTATTATATTGAGGATTGAAATCTAAGGGACTGTGAGTATATAATACCAGCAATGCTTTTCTGTTGCAAAGATAATATGCATTCTACAAACTGATATGTATGAAATGCAAAAGTAAATTATTGTTGCTGTATTCTAGGTGTTGCAGTGCTGATTGATATGAAAATAATATAACGGTGCTCTCTTCCTAGGTACTGCAGTCTTTATCTGGTTATGTATGCATTTTTTAAAAGGGAATAGTGTGTACATCTACTGGTTTGTGTTTGGGGTTGAGAGAATAGAAAGCAAGATCTGGCAGTTTAAAGATGAGGAAGAGGCCTCAGTTGCAATAATCTTTTTAACGGTACATTAGTGTGAACACACCCTAAAAGAACTAGATGACTTTGCATATTGAGTATTAGTGTGTGTCGTACCCCAACAAATTATGGTTGTGGAGCTTAGGATAGAAAAGGTGGTGAAGGTTAACACTATAGCAAAATTGTTAACCAGTACAAATGGCTACTGGTCACAGTAGATGTGGGTCTGTAAGTGTAATGTGCATGAGAATTCAGGTCAGCACCTTAGTGGTGTGGTTAAACAGGTAATGTGTGCATTGTTTCCTGTAGTTATAAGGAGATACCTCACAGGTTATAAGTACAATTAACAGTGATTACATCTGTATTGTAATGTATCTGGCCTTGTGCATTGCAACTGATTGAACGACCTCTCTTAAGTGACCACATTTCTAGAATTGGCATATGTATTGTGTCAATGCTTGGTAAACTGACTTGCCACATGACTTGAGAGGGATATAGAAGGTTCCATGAAGGCAGTGAGAAAACTTTCAGTAGGGACAGAGCTATGCAGATACAGGCGTTATGTGAGACTCCCCATATTAAAAAGTTATTAAACACTGTAAAACTACAAGCAATATATAGCTAAGGTTTGTCTTGAAGAAAGCAATTGTATTATTTATGCAAAATTAGAAGTCACTGTAGCAGTAAATGCACACTCAAGTTGCAATGCACTTCCCATAATGCAGGCAATGACAGAAAATATGCTGTGGTCTTGTTTGCAGAGATAACTGGTAACTGGGGACTGAAACCCATCATGTCTGAAATATTATGGATCCAGTGATACTCTTGCAGAGTAACACACATCAGTTTACTGTAGTCAGGGACAGTATGTGTGCTAGTGATAGTTTATATGGTTTCTGTAAAGAATGTCGTGGAACCAACAGAAAATGGTAAGTTACTTGGCTCACTATTATGAGGTTTATGGGCCTGTGGAAACAGATTGAGAGAACTCTCCCAAGTGTATATAGTGGAGACTCAGGATGTAAGCTGCTGCAAAAATAGTTGAGACTAAGTTCTATTTTTCTGATATTGAGAAGACCTCCTTAGAAAAGGGGAAAAGGGCAAGTGCTAGTGTGTTAGATTTCAGTGGGATTCTGGAATATTTTCTTTACTAAAAGTCATGTTATAATTATAATTTCAAATGAAAAGCTAAAGCTTAAATGTAATGTTATGAAAGCTAACACCCATTATTAAAGATGAGTTGGTTTCTGTTTTACAGAAAAAGAAACAAGGTTTTACTTGTCTGCTGGGCATAAAATATGTAAGAAATGTAGCTGCTTGAAAGTTATGGAATATCTAGTAAAGATCATTCCGTAAAGGTGATACATAATATGGGGTTTATATTGTTACAGGATTTTATCATGATGGTGTGTTTATGATATCCACTCCGTTTTGCATGATTTGTCAAAGTACCTGCAATATTTATTACACAATGACACCAATGTTATTCATAGTCTTCTACAACTATGGATTGTACAGAATTTAATTTATTGAAATCGATATTATGGTGATATGAAAAGGGATGTGGGATTGACAGAAGGAAATAAAAAAGGTTGCCTGGTATTTTTGTTTTCAGTGGATAACAGCACAGACCTACTTGTGTCTGTGGACCAGGTAATGGGAACATGTATGGTGTGGAGTAGTATCATGATTTGACAAGGCTTTTATCAGGTATAATGTTGTATATACATGGTTAAACTATATATATATTAAAACCATATTTTAATTAAACATGGCATATATAGACAAGTTGTCATTTCTGACTGAAACCAAGAGAGCTGTTTAGAGATAAACCCAGGTATTCACATATATAGTATAAAGAGGAGAGGAATCCTTCTGTGTATTAAGTCTGATTTTCTGCTGCTCTGGATAAAAATGTTTCAAAGGAGTTATAGCTCATAATGGTAGTGTACAACTCTTCCCTTCATTTTATGAATGGAATACAGGATTTCGTTGTAAATAATAGTGCTAGTAATATCACAGATGTCATACTGTTGTAAACATCTGTCTCTCACACTGTAGTTAAGCGGATGTTTACTACAGAATGATCCCTTTACTGCCTCTTCATCTTTACAGATAAGCAAATGATTCCAAATATTTTCTTTCCAGCACTAATTCCTTGTAGTATAAAGTGCAAACTCACCTTACAGTAGGGCTGCCATTGCGGTGATTCACACATCTGTAGTTAAGTGATTAGTCAATCCCCTGGTAGATAATGATTTATGAGTTTTACATCTGTTTTATTACAATGTATGCCAAACAGTATGCACTTTACTAAGAATCTTATTCTGTTCCATCTTACTCTTGTTACCCTTCACTTGAATAGAACTGTGTTTATTTACTGATTTATTGTTTGAGTGAGCAACTGATTGTGGTGCATTCTTGTTGCAGACTATGAAAAACATGCCCACCCAGTACAAACTCTTTCTCCACACTACTGCATCATCAGAAGGTGGGGCTAAATGATCTGACATCAGGAAGTAATTTGATAGTTGCAAGGTATACAGTAAACAGAAACACCAGTTTATTAAACTTAAAAACTATAGGCCCAGTGAAGTAACTAAAGTGAAAACTACACATTTTAGAATAAGTAAGCCCACTTTCACATGATGAGGGTATAATTATAACAAACAGAAATGGTAATTAACTTTGCACTAGATCTTTAATGAAGTCGATTGTAATACAACATGTAAGTCACTGGTCCAAAGTTAAGATCTATAATATAATGAAAATAAAATGATGTTGTAAATAGTTAACTTGTGTGTTTAACTTTTTTAAAGAATGATGTTAAATCATACTTGAGGTTAACATGATAGCGGACTGACATATTTGGATTTACATGCTTAATGGCAAGTTATTGAAAATTAAATGTAAGCACTGATTGACATGAGGCTAGTTCATTAGTACTATATAAATATGTAACTATAAAATAGTTCATCAACAATCAGTGCTGAAACAAGTACACCATGTACAGTATGTAAAAATGAAAATATAATTAATAAACTATTTACAGTGAAAATAAGCATGTTACAATATATAGTATCAAATGCTATACAGAAGCTACTATAAAGGGAATCTGCCTGTAGATTATACTCCAAGGCAGTGACGGTATTATAGGATTATAGCAAACAGCTGATTTGTTACATATATATATATATATATATATATATATATATATATATATATATGTGTGTGTGTGTGTGTGTGTGTGCTAGAAAATACTGATTAAACCTATTTCAATTACTTCTAATAGCATTCTATCTGGCATTTATTTCCCATGGTTTCTCTAGTACAAGATGAGCGGCTAATAGATCCCCATACCCATCTCCCTTGACTCCAACAGCATCAGGAATATCATCACAAAAAAAAAACGATGCTTAGTTCAAGAGAACCCAAGCTCACCAGCATACTAGGGAATCACCCTGCCTTTAGTTACAAAAGGACCAGATCCCTCAAAGTATCTTTCGAATCTAAGACCAAATACAAAAGACAAGCCTCAGACACACCTCTGGGCATGCACCAATGCGGTCATTGCAACTGGTGCGAGTATATCCTTACCACCAACACCTTTTTTTCTTAGATCTCCCCAACACACCATCCATATCCATGATTTTTTTAACTGAAAATCCCCAAACATAGTGTACTTAAGTGTATGCACCAGCTGCAATGCGTATTTCATAGAGAAAACCACAAGGATACTTAGGGTAAGAATTAAAGAACACTGGCAAGTGATCTGCAGTCAAGACAGTAAGAATGCACTTACCAGACACAACAGCATCTGCCCCAACTTCACCAGTTTCACGTTTTTTGTCCCTCAAAGGTGTCAGGAACCTCTTTGGGAACACAAACACCTTATTAGAGGTTAAAGAGCCCAAATTGCAGATACTACTCAAAGAAGATGCACTTCTGGGACAAAATGGTAACCTTAACATTAGACGTAGTCTTAAATGGCATATATAGGAAGTGATGCCCACACAAAATGAGACTTTGATATTCACATATTATAAATATAACCACACTGTACTGGGTGTAACATTTCTGAAGAAGTTCAACTGTAATAACCAAATGACCGAAAGTGCTCAATATTTTTTTTTTAGAAAATTATTTATAAAGGATCTGAATTGTACTACCGTCTCTGCATCTTCTTTCCATCAACAACAAAAGTATTATTTTCCTTCTATAATTAGACACTCAAAAAACTCTTTTGTTTTATGTAAAACTTTAATGGTAACCCTTTTCCCACTCGGTTGGAACTATACTTCCTTTAGAATTAGTACTAAATAAGTAGTCTAAATGTTCCGCTATAGCATCAATTCTGGTTTTAAAATCACAATTAGAGTTTTTTTACAGCTGGCTAAACCTGCTTCTTAAACAGGAGCTCCAAGTCCTTCAGAAATTATATTTGATTGTGTATCCCAACAACAGACTTCCTTTAGGTGTTCACAATCAGTAGTGATTTTAGACCCACACTATCAAGCATTTGTTCTTTGTGAAGTATTGGGACAGGAATACTAAAGCAGCCCTTCAAGGTTCATACATTATTACTAGGAATTTGATCCCATAGACTATCAGGAGACTAGGCAATGCAAATTCCATCATTTCTTCCTCAGCTATAGGGGCTTGAGTGCACAGCCCAGTGGTGAATTTTCTGATCCCCATCCACTCATCAAATATGTCTTTAAAGAGTAGTAGTGAACTGCATTGTTTGATGCAGAGTAAAAGCTTGTGTCATATGCAGGGAATCCTTTGGAAGAGATATCTATTGTGCCAATAGGTTATTTATGCTGTACTGTAGGTTTAGGTCCTTAGAGTGTTGTTATTTTTTCCAGTTTTCATAATGTAGAAGAGATTATGCATGACTGGTTCTCACATAGCCTTGTGGGCCAGCAGAGTCATTGTGTGAAATCCTATGGGAGATGAATTAAAACAGTAGGGGGGCTTAGTTGATTTGTGTAACTTAAGAATCTAATACTCAAAATCAGATTATATTTCTTCTTGAAAGATTACTTCTTTTTTATTGTTTTTTTATGGGGGGCACACTTGCTCCCCCCCAATGTGGAAGGCAAGTACCAACCCCCCCTGAATGTATATATATATATATATATATATATATATACTAACTCCATGGCTGCACCAACTCAAAGAAGGGAGAAATCTCTATAAAGAAGTAAATCATTGCAGGCAGACAATTATAAATCTTACCAGTAATGATTACCTATGTTTAAACATGTTCAGCAATATGTCAATCATATTTAGATATTTACATATTCACAAAACCTTAGAGCCCCCAACTGTATATTTACAAATCAAGTTTACAGAGTCGATGAACTCTCAAGACTATAATGGCACCTATTATTTTTTATCTTAACCACAGAGGAATCTTTCTTAAAATATCCAGCAATAACCATGTCTTATTAAACAGTGCTTCATGAACTTGTATTCCATATAGTCCAGATTATCAAAAATAAGTTCTTAGCAACAATTTCTACATCTCTTATTTTCATATTTTGATAATAACCATACAAAATTTTATTCATCTTTCACCTTCTCAGCCTTTTATATTTTTATTTACACACTACTCCCAAGATTCTTTTACCCTTCCACATATCATAAAAAACATCTACTGTTTCAATTTGTTTACAGTATGAATATAATCTTTCTGACATTGATTTATGCATCATACTGCCTTTCACATATAACTTATTTATAGAAAACATCCACAAAAAATCTTGACATTCTAAAACCTTTTTAATCTTTTTCTCCTTCTTTTCACAGATTGCACATTTTCTTCCAGTTTTTCCAATGGATTCAAGGCCTAAAAATGATGATATCCTTGTACCATTTTCTTCTATATCGTTTTAATACTTCTATATCCAATTTCCATAGCATTGTCTAACCTTGATAAATTTTCACCTCATCATTTATCATGTTTTTTAGCCTTTTCCCTTTTAACATTTTCTCCCAAAGCACTATATTTACAATTAAATATTTTTACAATAATTCCTACCTTCTTTCAATGTTTCTGTTTTTCAGAGCCCACAATAAATGCATAGAAGTACCACATAATGCAGGTTGAAACAAACTGAAACCTCCTTCATTTATACTTAAGTACAAACTTTCTCCTTTATAGATTTAATCTTGAGCTCCACATTATTCCAAAAACTATATGCAAAATGTGTTTCTCTTTTTCTAAAGGAATCTTATATACATTTTCCATATGTGCCAGTTTCACCAGTATCACAAAATTTACTAAGTCAACCTACTTTCTGAAAGACATTCTGAAAGTCCCCTAAAAACATTTATTTCCCTCACTTGTTCCACTAAATCCTGCCATTGTTTTAAAACACTTCCTTTTACCCACATTAAGTCCTAATAGAGAAACCTTATTTCTAGAGAACTGTATCTCTTCTACTTAACAGTATCACCTAAACCTCTACTCTTTTCCTTACTTAATTGTGTAGCGTTTTTCTTTAATAATATGTTTAAATTCACTAAAGATTTCCACATCAATAACCTACGTTGTGCACTTGTTACAGTATCATCTGCATAAGATAAAGCATTGGAGTACTTATATACCTCTGCATGTTATATTTTGCATGTTTCATTTTACATTACAGTTCATTTCCAATAGTATTCGTAACCAATGCAAATAACATGCTGCTCATTGCACACCCCATCTCACTCCACATTTAAGCACAATTTCTTACTGAACCACCCATTAACTATCAGAGTAAAAATGTTATCATCTGCAGATTTAATAACTTACATAGTCTTACTTTAAATTCCGTACTACTCTAAAGTATTTCACAAACTCCCACGACATTCATTGTCAAATGCTTTAATTTCTCCAACCATATTTTTTCTTCCTCATCTCCATTTATTATATTATTCACTGCTCCTTTCACTTTAACTAGAAATTCCTTGCTGTTTTACCTTTAATGCATAAATTCCCAACACCATTACCTCCTGCATTACATTTTCAAAATGTAATTGTAAATTTTTTTAAATATTTTTGTAGTTTGTGTTATTTAATGCAATTGGTCTCCAATTTGAAATATCAGAGTTTCTTCCTTTTCCAAACCAATTTCACCACTCCTTAATATGTTTTTATTTTAATGTACCCTTTTCTAACTACTCATTTAAAACTTTTACAAATACTATTTTTTTCACAGAATTCCAAATATTTTATACATTGCATAACCCATACCATCAAAATCTGTCACAGATTCCTACCTAACTTTTTTAAAACCATGTTTAAAAATTTCCAAAGTAATCTGCCTTTCCAATATTTTTATTGAACCATTTGAATATCTCTTTATATTCCACCACTTTCTTTCCAAACTTTCTTTTTCTCCATCATTATAGTTTCCTGGATGGTCTTAATACTTTCTGTATAATATTTTATTTCTTTTACAAAAAACATTTTTTATCTTTTAGTAATTTTTTTTCAAATATGGAGACACTTAGGGCAGGATTCTCGATGGCTTGCATGGAGTCCAGAAGTCGTGTAAGACTCCATGCAGCCATCGCGATCCAGGAACAGCCCGAAATCCCGTGTAAGAGACAGCTAAAATAACTCTTACACGGGCAGGGCGTGGATATGCTAATCACCCCACTTGCAGCTGAAAGGCATGCAAATGAGGTAGATTAGCGATCCACGAAGCTGAAACTAGCCCGTGTAAGAGTCGTGTTAGTTGCAGAAATGTACTCAGTTGACAACTGAGTACGTTACTGCAAATAACACAACGGAGCCATGACAGCTCCAAATAAAGTGTGCAAATGTTGCAGTCAGCATGCCAATGGCCAAATATGTGGCCATTGGCATGGTAACCCGATGCAAACATGAAATAAAATATTTTTTTTTTTTTCGGAGATCGGCGATGTTTAAACGCAGCACAGCCCCGCGCAAATGAGCTGCGCTATATAAAACATAAAAATAAAGGTTTGAAACCCACAAATGTGAGTTTTATGTAATGCATGGATTTGCAATGCAGGGACTAGCAGACCAAAAAAAACATGGTCACCGTCTAGTGGTTGCTAAGGGGGGAAGCTGAGTGTCAGACATGTAACTAAGCATTAGTAGGCAATCCTATGTAAATGAGTGGTAGGATAGTGAATCACACTGTCACATAGCAAATGAGCACATTCCGTGTAGTGTAAGAGTTAGATAAGGGGGAGTAACAGAGTAGGAGATAGGTGACATCACAGGGGGGAATGTCAGGAAGAAATCAAGCTCATTGGAGCAAAGTGGTATGTGAAACATGTCAATCACACAGCAGAAAAAGAGGACTGTCAACAGATAAGCATGGGAAAGTCAAGAAATGGAAGGTGTACACTGTGGCCAACACCAAAGTTTCTTGCTGTACGTGCATGCGTGCGTGTGTGCGCTGGGAGGCGCAAGTAGGACAGAGTGCGCACGTGTAAGACAAAGTAAGCATGTAGGAGCCTGTTTAAAGATCTGTAGACCTGTTTGCACTGGTGTGCATGCGTTTTAATCCGAATAAGCAGATTCTGGTCTGTGTAAGCATGTGTGCGTGCGTGGTAGCCACTGTGAGCGTGTTTTCGCTGGTATGCGTGCTGCTCCCCCCTGAGAAAACAGAGAGGAAAAGGAAGCAGAAGAAATAGTAGGAAACTAGCAGGGAATACTTGTAAAGGTAGCAGGTGAAAACAATTAGAAGCAGGCAATTACACAGGCAGAATACAAGCCCAGCCCAGCACTTAAAACACTGCAAACAGCATTGCAGTATGTTTCTCTCAAGAGACACTGCAAGACAGGAGTAAGCTAGTAGAAGTGAAAACTGAAAAAGCTGCACTCAGACCAAACATGCTAGGGGCTGCCATAGCTGTCATAAGGAGACATAGCAGACTTGCTGAGGGTGGTGACAATGGAAATGCTGCCAGACAACCCACAGTGAGGAGACGGAGAAGAGTGTACAGGCCCAGGGTCACCTACCAGGTGTTACATGAGCTGGAGATAGTGGAGCACTATAGAGTGGACAGAGACCTCCTGCAGCAAATTGTTGAGCTGTGCAGGCCACGCCTCACACACAGAACCAACAGAGGGGAACCCATCCCAGTGGAAACCAAGGTATGTGTTGGCCTAAGAATACTAGCAACAGGTACCTTCCAGAGACCAACTGGTGATATGATGGGGATATCACAGGCATCAGCCTCCAGGGTACTGCACCAGTTCCTGGATGCCATGTCAGCACATGTCGGTGATCATGTATATTTCCCCAATGCCCGTGAGGTATTGGCCAGCAATATGCATCTCTTCCAGCAAATAGCGGAATACCCAGAGGTAGTGGGTGCAATAGACTGCACGCACATACGCATCAAAGCACCAGCCAGTGAGCGGGGTAGGGCCTACATTAACCGCAAGAGCTTCCCCTCCATCAACTGCCAGGTCGTGTGCGATGTCCAGGGCATAATAATGAATGTGTGTGCTGGCTGCCCTGGGAGCTACCATGATTCCCATATCTGGCATTTGACGCAGCTGTACCAGACATTTGCCAATGGGGACATCCCACATGGTCACCTAGTGGGGGATGCAGGTTATGCACTGGAGCCATGGCTGATGACACCCATCAGAAACGCACACACACCTGAACAGGAATGCCATAATGAGGCACATGCACAAACACGTAATGTAATAGAGCGTGTGTTTGGGCTGCTCAAGTCACGGTTCCGGTGCCTGGACACATCTGGTGGAGCCTTGCAGTACTCACCAACTACATGTACCCAAATTGTTATGGTATGTGCTATGCTACATAATATGATCCTGCAAAAACAGCTGCAGCAGGACCAGCATAGGGCCGGGACAAACAGCCCCCCACCATTGCCAAGGCCATCACATGCAGAGCGTGACTCGGATGAGGAACGACCTGAGCCTGCCCCAGTAGGCAGAAGGAGGCATGCCCAGTGTGCCCTGGCCTTGGCAAAGAGGCAACGCATAGCACATACACTGGCTCAGTAGGAACCCTGGGAATGATACCCCTCTCTGACTCACTCATATAGTAACAAGGATGCCTAACATGACATAAGCTGCTCTCAAACATGTACAGGGAGTGTAGTATGTGCATCCAACAGAGGCAGCCCTGCAGCACCACCTGAGGCATGATTGCCATGTGTTAAGCAATGTAACACCATCTAGTATATGCAAACATGAAGACCCAACCTAACATCTCACCCTCACCAAGCATGATGCCACACTATGAAGACAACAAGATCAAGTACAATAATTGGCTGAGGTATTGCTGTTAGCAAGGGGGAACACATGGCTGACAGCCTGGGCTGACATGCCGAGCAAGACATGATGCCCCACCTGCTAGGGATGGCATGCACCCAGCACACCTGGCTGTGTAGATACTGGCAAAGGCTGTTGTCACCCCCACTGTGCCTGGAATAGGTAAGTCTTGAAACACAAACCCACCACCATAGGTAGCACAAGGGATAATAACCTGGACGTAATGCTACCCAACGCCAGAAGTCTAACCTGCAAGGTGCATGCAGACCAAACCCACCACAGCATGGAGAATGGTAATATGTGTTCTGTAACAGAAACCTGGGCAAGGCCCAGAAGAGCACCCTAATACTACCAGGTTATGCCTCATACCATACTCTACAGCTCCAAAACATGGAACACATGACAATAGGAGTGTGGCTACCAGTAATTATCAAGAATAACCACACCCCCAGGTTGGTACCACAGCAAGAAGCAGCATGGACTATCCACGGGCAAGTAACACTGTCTCAAACTGTGTACCTGTTTGAAGCCTGCTACAGACCCCACACACAAACCCAGGTACCCCAGCCAGCCTTTCTGAAGACACTTCAGAGTATGAATGTCTCAACAAATACCAAACAAGGCACACACAAAGTATGACATAGGTGGCAATCCATTATGTATGGAAGAAGTAATCATGGACCTAGGGACACAAGTGGATGGTAACCTGTCATGTGACACTCACACTGCCAAGGTGGCCAGGAAGACCTGCTATATTGCCCACCTTAATATGAAAGGATGCACATGTAGAGCTACAGAGGTCACTGTGCCCCATACCCTTCCCTTATCAGGCCCATATGTGACAACTATGCCCCAGTTCGGATGAACCTTACTTTACACATGCAGCAGTCAGAAAGATCCCAAATGTACCCCACCAACAAGATAAAGGGTCCAAACATTGGACATCTGCAGCCTGGCTGAAGAAACCACAGCCCAATTCAAAAGCATACTGCACAGTCAGAGGTGATGTATGCCTGATGTACAAGGCCATGTCCAATCCAGAATGAATGGACATGCTCCACTGCAGAAACCCCAAATCCAGCAGACACACCACAGTGAGATATCTGAACCTCTACACATAGATTAATAGGATGTGCTGGAGGGACAGATCCATAACCTAGAGGCTCAGGACACTCTGGAACAGAATCCCAGTCCATGATAGGCTGAGCTCCACACACAAACTCAACAAGAGAAATCCGGTGAAGTGCATGGGAGATAGTAGGTGTACACTGGGGGCCATCCCTGTGTCACATCTAGGAAAGTAAACCCTACGTGGGCATAATATGCACATTGCAAGGGGTGTTGAGACCCACACACAGTCTGTCCATGCTCAAACAAGGCCAGGGCAGATAGCCTAGTATGAACCTATGAACCTATGATGATACAAATTGTGCAGGACACAAAGGATTATCACACAGCTGTCCTACCTGATGGTAGGAACCATGGTAATAATCCACAGATATGCTCTGTAGCACTCTAATATCACAAACAATACACCAAACCCACACACATTGCCAACAGCCTACCAAACAGATTCCTTCCAACCTCCCCACCAGCACCTAACTGCCAAATATCTATCCCAGGAGAGTGCTGGCCCCCCAACATTGCAGATGCTGAGGTAACAGCCAGCATTCACAAAGCACAGCACACAGCATCAATGGTACCAGATGGTGTCCTGGGTTGTGTCCAACAAGTACTGTAAGAAGAATGGAACAGCAAATATCATTACTGTGCACTATCAGTCCTACCACAGGATATGTACTCAAAGAGCAGTGTACAGCAACAGTGGTCCCACACCACAAAGGGGGTGCCTGAATCGATACTGCAAACTATTACCCCTCAACCCGACTATCTAGGTTGGCAAAGTAATGGAGAGGATGATCATGGATCCCATGAATAACGAGATTGGGTACCTACAGACATTGGACCCTACCCAGTGTGGCTGTCATAGGGCAGATCCTGCCCCGTACACATGTCTGACTCATGTGAAACATGCACCAAGCCCAGTGATGTGGGGAATGTTGATCACACAGCCTATTTGGACCTTGCTAAACCCTTCCATATGATACCCTAGTTGGCAGTACAGATAAGCTCACCAGCCTAACTATAAACCCCTATGCAAGTAGATGGGTTGCAAACCAGCTCAAGGACAGGACTGACCTGGCAGACATGCTGTAGCCATGGCAGACTGCAAACCAGGTACAACTGGCATCCCACAAGGCATGGTCCTGGGACCTCTCTTGTATGCTATATATGTCACATAGGTACAGGCCAACATGGACGGACTCTGTCTGAACAGGTTTTGAGAGGACTACAAACTGGCCACCATATCGGACCCTCCAGCTGACACAAGCAACCTAAAAAAGGCACACATAGAAACACACAAGTGGTGCCACAGCCATGTCAACAAGCTAAATGCAGAATAGTGTATAGTCAACCCCTGTGGAAACACAGTACATGGCAAGAAATTACCACATAGGTGTTAACCCAGTAAGTACATCAGGAGAAATAACAGACCTGGGGACACAAGGTGATAGATATCCTGCATGTGACAACCATGTGTCTGTAGTGGTTACAGAAACATACCATATACCCACCTAATCATGAAGGTAAGCACAGCTTGGTTAAGGTAGGGCAATGTGCCTCTCCAGTCATCCATCAGCAGCCCCACAATTGTGTACAATGGCCCTTCAGGGATGTACCATAGCAGACACCTGCAGCAACTGGAAAGACCGCACAAATACCCCACCAGGAGGATCGCAGAGCTGTAACAGATGCCATGTGTCGCCTGAGTAAAGAAACTGCAGCTCCACACAGTGCCATACTGCCTGGCTGGAGGTGAACTGTGCCTGATGTATAGAGCCATGACCAACCTGGTATCAATGGACATTTGGCATCATGTAAACACTGAATGCTGGTGACCTATGCAGCTGACAGGCCTGAACCCCAGCACAGAAATAAACAGGACATGCTGTACCGATCGGTCCATAACCCAGAAGCTCACTCCACTCATGACTAAACTCCCACTACAGGATATCCAGGGAGTCCCTCAGTGACTGTCAGCCAGAGGAATCATGATGACTGGATGGGAGATGGTATTTGTACCCTGGATATCACCTGTATGTCACAGGTAGACAGAGGCATAGCACACTAACCATGACATATGTCATGGTAAACACCAGTTAATGTGTGTTGAAGGACAAACACTCTCTGACTAGCATTACAAATGGACTAGGGCACATGGACATTGTTTGTCACTGTCCACACAAGTTGTGGAATACATTAACAATGTCGGACAATCATGTACTATGCTGTCCATATCTGAACAAAATGCAACATGGTCATATCTGCACAACTGGTCCTCAACCAATCTGGTGTGCTCACTATAAATATTACAAGCAGTGATAGGACTGAAACCGATTATACTGTCCACCACAGTGAAAGTACTGCACCAGTACACTATACGACAATACAACTGTTTGGTCAGCAGGAAAGGATGATGACAACTGTATGCAAACTATCCCATGGCGACCCTGCAGGCACAGCATAATGCCTGTTAGATTCAGACACAAAGCAGTTGGGCAGTAAGAGCACAACCTGATGTCCAACACTCAACTGTACATGTGATATATAGATGGCGTCCACACACAAACACAAATGTGGTGGTCCACAAATCCCAACATAAGAAAAGGTCACACTGGGCATGCTTGCACACTTAGATAAATGAGATGTGGCAGTCAAGAAGCCATACAAACTGCGAACTGGGCATGCTCACACACTTAGGCCATGTCACAGTTCAGCAGTTGCACACACATATCTGGCATTTCTATGTGTTAACACAGGAACCTCCCACAATACAGACATCTGCCCAGTGCACACAGTGAAGTTACAACAGAGACATAAGAAAAGTACTGGATCCCACTCATATGCAAACATCTCCCACAGTACACACATTGTTTATAGAGATAGGGAAATATCGCAATAAATATCCACAAACAGTATATGAGCAACAGATACTAGCTTCTGACAGGTAAACATATGGCCGTAGAGTGCAATACCTGGCTGTTGTCCCTAGGGAATATAGAAGGCTATCCACAGTGTATTTGGCGTTTGCCTGCACAGTACAGTAGGTCACTGTGCCTGTGCAAAGTTAATGCATAGATATGCTCTCCCCTGTACTGATGGATAGTCACAGATGTACATACTTCTTCATCCATAATGATGTCAGCACACTCTACATATGTCAGGAACAGAAATTGTACCCAGTAATGTGAATAGTGCGCTCCGCTGCTGTGTCTCTAACAAGTGTCATAACATAGTTAGGTAGGGGTTTGAATCCTGCAAGTGCCCAGTGTGTGTGTGTGCAATTCCATGTGTATGAGAAATGTCCCTTTTGGCAACTAGTACTACACAACACATGCTGCATATTCCACTGTCTAAACACTGATGATGTCAGCACCCTATAAGTACAGCAGGAGAAAGCAATCCCCCCAGTAATGCAAGTAGTGTGCTCTGCTAATGTGTCTCTCACAAGTGTCATAACATAATTAGGCAGGGGTTTGAATCCTGCAAGTGCCCAGTGTGTGTGTGTGGGGGAGTAGTGTGTGCAATTCCATGTGTATGAAAAATGTCCCTTTTGGCAACTAGTACTACACAACACATGCTGCATATTCCACTGTCTAAACACTGATGATGTCAGCACCCTATAAGTACAGCAGGAGAAAGCAATTCCCCCAGTAATGCAAGTAGTGCGCTCTGCTAATGTGTCTGTCACAAGTGTCATAACAGAGTTAGGTAGGGGTTTGAATCCTGCAAGTGCCCAGTGTGTGTATGTGTGTGGGGAAGTAGTGTGTGCAATTCCATGTGTATGAGAAATGTCCCTTTTGGCAACTAGTACTACACAACACATGCTGCATATTCCACTGTCTAAACACTGATGATGTCAGCACCCTATAAGTACAGCAGGAGAAAGCAATTCCCTCAATAATGCAAGTAGCTCGCTCTGCTAATGTGTTTCTCACAAGTGTCATAACATGGTTAGGTAGGGATTTGAATCCTGCAAGTGCCCAATGTGTGTGGGGGAGTAGTGTGTGCAATTCCATGTGTATGAGAAATGTCCCTTTTGGCAATTAGTACTACACAACACATGCTGCATATTCCACTGTTTAAACACTGATGATGTCAGCACCCTATAAGTACAGCAGGAGAAAGCAATCCCCCCAATAATGCAAGTAGTGCGCTCTGCTAATGCGTCTCTCACAAGTGTCATAACATAGTTAGGTAGGAGTTTGAATCCTGCAAGTGCCCAGTGAATGTGTGTGGGGGAGTAGTGTGTGCAATTCCATGTGTATGAGAAATGTCCCTTTTGGCAACTAGTACTACACAACACATGCTGCATATTCCACTGTCTAAACACTGATGATGTCAGCACCCTATAAGTACAGCAGGAGAAAACAATCCCCCCAGAAATGCAAATAGCATGCTCTGCTAATGCGTTTCTCACAAGTGTCATAACATAGTTAGGTAGGGGTTTGAATCCTACAAATGCTGTGTGTATTTTTGTCACACAGTATGTCCATGTGTGTGGGGTGTTGTTCCCAATATTGCACGACATACATTATATTAGTAATGTCAATGCACACATGATGTATGTGTGTGCCACCTACACATATGTACCTGTGAACTGCAAGAGTTCCCATGTCCGAAGCCTGCCTCATGTGAATACATGGAATATGCATCAGACAACTATATGACTGTGGTGTTCTGTGCAGGGGCTACATGTGGTATGTGACTATACAGTGTGGGTTGTAGATGGTGTCATCCCACCAGCGAGGGATACATGATTGGTCTGGAGCATATTGTCCACATGTTGGTGATGAACAGGTGCAGCATGTTGTCACCACTTGTGGGAGTGGTAACAGGTTGTTCCATAGCAATGCAGGGAATGAATGATAGGAACACTTCAGATAGGGTCTTGCAGCTAGAATAATGCTCACACTGTATGTTAGGGTAGTCGCAGTACAACCATATAATGGTGTGTGTAGAGACCATCATATTCCCAGTGTTGTCAGGAAGGCCAAGTGGGTTTCCTGGGTATGGGAGTGTGGTGTGTGCCAGGCTATGAACTTGAAGGCAGTCTAACCCACTGTGTGTTGCACATGGAGAGGCTCTGATGCTTTGTGCAGTGCCACCAACCTGGGTGTGTGTGTATCTGAGGTGCCTTTGGATACATTCCCCCTGTTCTGGTTTGGTGCATGTGTAGGGGATGACAAGCATGGTATCAGAAATGACCTGGCACTGATGGTGTGCACCTGGGAGTCTTGTACCAGGAGTCTGTTACTGCATGGATATTGCTGTACCCCATGCTAAAGACAGTTTCCACTGCATGCATCTTGAGGTTTACACTACTGCTGTTGAGTAGCATTGCTATTAGTGTCCCATCCCGTGTGATACCTGTGTAGGTGGCTATGTAATGTCAGCCTTGCATACAAAGGCACTTTGTGTGTAGCAACAGCCTCTGCCAATATACAATGGCCCATGGGTGACAGGTGCAAGCTGTCCCAAGCAAAGCAATGTGTCATGTCCAGCATGTAATCCCACGCTGACAGGCATTGGATCCCCTTTGAATGTCACTGAAAGATACATTAATTGCAGAAACTGATGATCCTGTCTACATATTGTGGCAGCATTCATGGTGAGGGTGAGATGCTACTCAAGGCCAGGGTCATACTAGCCTGTACCACAAGCTCAGAGAGCCCCTCTATGTCCCCTAACATGTAGTCCAGGGAGGTGTGTCAGAGGTCATACACACTGGCACAAACAATGACTGAGTCATACTTCTACATGCCTTGGAGTGACTGGTATGCTTGTGTTATGTGGTGGATCATAGTGCCCAATGGGCAGCTCAGCGTGACCATCCCCTTGTTCAGCCTGGGAGCAGGACCTCAGTGTACGTGACAATAGAGGTACCATATAGCCTGTGACTGTTTGGCACACAGGCTTTGTGAGCTATGTGTTGCATGTGCTCTGCTCTGGCTTAACGTTTGCTTGTGTGTCTGCTTTGCAGGTGTCAGCTGCTCAGGCAGGATGCTATTCTGAGAGCCCAATAATGTACCTGTGTGTTTCTGTGTTTGGATTGTGGTCATGGCAGGTCTATGGGAGACTGGTACTGTATTCATTGTAGTATCCCACTCCACCTGACAGGGAATGCCAGTGCTGTGTAAACAGAGCTTAGCCCCCAGTTTGGCTATGTGGTTGCATCTCTCACATGTGTTGTACGTGTATGGGAAGGGGAGAGGGTTGTCTGTGTACATGAGACAGCTGTAACATTGCCACATGACTCACAGATTCACCAACTGTACCTGAGAGTAGATCGACAGGTGACCTTTGCACATGCTACCATAGCATTGTGACTCCCATACTAAGTAACGACACATAGGGCCAATGGGGAACAAGGTACTGAAGGTGACTATGTGAGGGTGTAGTGCTCCTGAATTGTTAGTGCTGGCATATATGAATGCTGTCTTGAGCAAATGTGAGGTAAGTCATATGCAATGTGTTACAGGCAAGCTACATGCAAACAGGACAAACAGTGATGTTCTGTCAAGTGACACATGGACATCAGTACAGTAAGCAACACAGATGTCACTAGGGATCCACAGAGGCACTGTATATCTGCACTGCAGGTGGAATCAGTGTTTCAGGAACATAACAGGCAAACATGCATACAGACAAAGCTACAGTCAGCAGGCCTGTATGTAGACTATGCTACAACAAACAAGGTGTATGACTTCCAGTAGGTAACAGTGCATATATGCAGGCACTATAAGCCAGTACCCAGACATTCCCAGGTCAGACGGGCCAGCTGCACCCCACACAAGTGTATAGACCACGTACCTTCGTAATGTTGAATAACTGGCCTGATACCCAAGTGCTCATACCTGTAATAATACACATGTCAAATAACAGACACTGAGCCCTCACTCAGCAGTTCCAGACTTAGTATGATGTATGCTACCTGTCCTGGCACCACAGTATCCTTGACATGTATGGACACTCTCCCTCCTGTCATAGTTAGTTCTGTGTTTTGGTGCTGTTATGCATGGTATGAGGTGTGACCTTGTAGTGCTAGTGTGCTCTTGTGAGCCTTGAACCTGTTGTGTAGTACTGCACAGATATCAACATCCTGAAACATCTGCATTGCAGAGTCATGTGTGGACAGCATGCAACTCACAGTTGACATGGCCATCATTGAGTATCAATATGTACATTGTTGTATCCCCTGTGCTACCTATGTAGGTGGCCATCCCTTCACAGCCTCACCACCAGTATGCAAAGATGTGCAGACAGAACACTGTGGTAATTACTATGGGTGTACAAAACAATACAATGCCATTCATACTGTAACTGCATCAGGCATGCTGGTATATACTACAATGCTATCATTACACTGTACTGTTGTCAGCATCATACTATTACAATACGTCTATGTAGTCACCCTGTGCATCAACACCATGTTAACCTGTTCCTGCACCAATTTTACAGATTGCAGGAGGTGGCACAGTTTCATCATATGCACAGGGTGTGTACCTGGTATGCTTGAGTCTGCCACTGATACAACCAATTGACATGTCTGTGTGTGTGTGTGTGTGTTGGTGAGGGACAGCAGTACAAGATGGGGCAATGTTGATGCAGTGTGTACGTGTATGCGGTAGCCTTAGGTGTTATCACTTTGCATGTGTGTATGAATGCACACAGTCCCACCTCATAGCTGCCATATACAGGTGTTTGTGGACAGCCACAGACTGTTCCTGCCAGGTCATACAGATCACTGTCTGTTGTACCTGTGCCTGGCAGGGGTGCTATGGACCGTATCAGGTACTAAGCCAGACTGGGTACTGTCATCAGAAGCAGGTGTTTGTTGACTGGAGACAGGTCCCTGTTGGGACTGTCCAGTGCCACGTGCACGTGGTCTCCTGGGGCGGTCCAATGACAGCACAGACCCAGCATTGCTGGGGCTGCTGCTGGCACTATGTGAGCGGCCACGGCCCTGTTGTCATCCGCGACGGCTGCCAACTGCTGCTGTTGCTGGCATACGGCCACGTCGATGCCTCAACTGTCCACCATTGCCCTGGCTCATGGACATATAGTTGTGGAACAGATCTAATGTGTCCCCCCAACATCTGTCAATGACCTCGGTGAAGTTGTGGATGGCAGCCGCAACATCACGCATACTGTCACTCATGGCTGTGCGACATGCTCTCAGCTCCCTCAGACCCTGTCTGGTGTACCGTTCCATACGTAACTGTGCCTGCATTACAGCCCGAAACATAGCTAGGGTTGAAAGACCTCTGTGGGCATGTCTGACAGGGGTGGTACGCCCACGGATGCTCCCATGAGAACCCATGGACGTCTGCCTGTGTGGTACCGTGTCAGGACCCTGGCCATGGCTGCAGTGTGGGGATGCATGTGCCACGAGTACCACATTACCCTGGTCAATGCCCACTGTATCCTGTCCATCACCTAGGGACATTGGTGACAAAGGATGTATTGGCAGGATGACTGTGCGCATTGATGGGGTCGACAGCTGTGTAGTGTCAATTGGCTGACCAATGATGGACCCTGGCACACCTACCTGTGCCATTACACAGGTATCATCATTATCACTATCCACAGCAGCTGATTCAGGTTCCCTGCTGCACGACACCAGAGCAGCACCAGAACCTGTGGGAGTAAGACAGGAAACACAGTTTACAATGTGTACACAATGCCACCACCACTGATACACAGATGCACACATGCACACATGGGCACATGCACACATGCACACATGCACACATGCACAGACCTCAGTATATGAGATATCAACCCACAGACACAAACACACCTGCAGTCAAACACATAGCACTACTGCTTCAGCCTATTATTACTATTAGTATACAGAGCATTGAAGGTAATGGTATTACACACTCACCAGCATGGATAGGCTGCCTTGCTTTTACACCAGAGGGACCTGCAGAAAAGAGACATTTATCGTCAGTGAGCACAACTGTGCCATTGATACTGTGGGCATGATACAGTTCAGTAGTGCAACAGTTAGCTTCCACAGGTGTACTGCAGATATCGAGGATATCACTAATGCACAATAATTACCAAGATTACAGCTACAAAATGAGGACACACCTCACACATGCATAACCGAACAGTGTACAGAATGGTCAACTATACACATGGCATGTTACCTGCATGCTCTGTGTCCTGCTGCTGTGTGGCTCCAGCCTCCATCATTACACATGTATGCTGTTGTTATTGCTGCTGTGCTGGAGCCACAACACTCAGCAGTAGTCCCTCCAGTCTGGTGAGGGGGGGATGTCTAGCCACCCCACCACCTGTGGCAAGCTGCTGCCTGTGGATATCCGATGCACACTGATGGATGTTTCTAATTAAATCACTGCAGTGATGGCGTACCTGCTCATATGTCCGGTTATGTGTGCCTATGTCATTTAACCGACGGACCAGGTCTTGCCACAGTGCAGCCCTCTCCTGCTGGTTCTGGCTGGTGCAGGAAAAGAGTACAGCGAAATCCCGCACCAGGCTCTGGTGTATCTCTTCCTCCTCTGCAGCGGAGTAGACAGGGTTCCGCTGGTGAACCATGGCCCTGAAAAGGAGAAGGAAAATATGTCAGCAATATCTGTCAGCAAACTATAGCACACATAATACACATAATACTCGACTGCAGTGATATAACTTAAGCACCATATATAGCATCTGTCTGCCTATTAGGGGATACACATGTACATGACCAGATATCAGTGCTCATCCAACAACTGTGCAACAGTACCTGGCACACTCCATACGACAGACTAGTATACTGCAGCTGTCAACACACTGTTTCAGGTACAATACACAACCTCACACTGTGGGTTTGTATCAAGGTACTGTATGGGGAACATTATCAGCCCATGCACTGCACACAATGCACATTACATATTTCACTGGTAATGCACACTACTCTTACTTGCCATAACCCTACCTACACCACAGTGACATACAGGGTAAAACAGCACAACATATGTCAATGTAGTATGTGTTGATCACAATACCTCACACACCTGTCTCTGGCCTCACACCAAGGACACACACTACCATGACAGACAGACTGTCATGGTGAGCAATCACAAGTACACAACATGCACCCAGTCACTAGCACACTCATTCCACCTCACATATTCCGTTTGCAATGTGTTCATGGGTGTCCATTGTGTCTTAGGTAGGCAGTGTGCTTTTGGCCCTGGGCCTACAGCAGCATACTGTTATGCTAACCTGCCCCTTGTGACACGTGTTATGATCGTACCTGCCCCTTACAAACAGTTAAACAGGGTGACTCATATGGCATATTACCTATCTGCATAACATTCAGCAGGGGTATGTCTGACATTTACTCATGGGGAGCCTTGCTTCTTAATTCTGTGTGGACTACTACAGGGTATGTCATATCTGTGGGTAGGGTACTGTACCTCCACCATGAGTTCTATAATGCAGTGACAAGGATGACAGACATAGGTAATTTGTGTTGTGGATATTGGAGGTGTTACTATGGTTGTTAGACAACTGTCATGGGTGTGACCAAACTATGTATATCCAGCAGTGGTAACCTCTATGTAGGTAGTCTGTGTGCACTCTGTGGTGTTTGAGTGCATTGACACAGTTACTTGCATATGTCTGTGTCCTTCTCCATATCTGTAGCTGTCATGGGAGGCACATACCATGTAGGACATTGTGGGGTGTGGAGGGGTACAGTGACCTACATGTCCATAGCTGACACACCATGTCCGCTGACACATTCCATGTACAGGTATTACAGGACTAGTGTGCCACTGTGTATATCGATGTGGAGCCTATTGTACACTTGTTGACCCTGTTCCCCCCTGACACATGCAGTGGTGGGCAGGCATGTACATATGTGGTGGTTACTGGTGTCAGTGTTTTGAATGGGGTATGGTACTCCAGTATCCACACTGGTGTTCACTCCATGCCTGTGACACCAGGCACCTGTTCCAAGACATCTGCATACATGTGCTTCACACAGTCTCTATATATATATATATATATATATATATATATATATATATATATATATATATATATATATATATATATATATATATGTATATATATATATATATATATATATATATATATATATGTATATATATATCTATATATATATATATATATATATACATATATATATATATATATATATATATATATATATATTGATATATTTATATCTGTATATGGATATATATCTGTTTGTATATATGTATATAAAATATGTATATATAGATGTACATATATATACATATAGATGTGGGGAGTGAGATAGAGACACAGGGTGAGTGAGAGTGTGAGGGGTGGGACAGAGAGAGAGAGATAGTCACATACAGACATATCTGTTATCAGTCACATCTATCTGTATATGTATAAGTCTCTACAGATATCTATATATGTATGTGTGTATTACATATATCTGTACGTACATATTCTACCAATCTCGATGTCTGTGCAGTAAGTGAGAACCTGGTTCAAGGCTCTTGAGAGCACACCAGCAGTACCAGGCTATACCCCGTATCATGCGTTTTGGCCCCAGGACTCGGGACAAAACAAAAAGGGAGGGTGTGTGTCCATATTCATGGAGGACACACACACCTCCAGGTTAGTGGCAACACATGAAGCATCACAGACCATCCAGGTGCAGATAACCGTAGGCAAACCTGCTATACAACTGGTAGCATGTTACAGACCACCCTCCCAATCTCAGGGACCACAGTCAGCCTTCCTGTAGACATTGGAGGATATGAATGTCCCACCACACACCATCATATTGGGATACTGCGACTACCCTAACATACACTGAGTGCATTATTCTACCCCAAACAACCTAGCCCAAAGGTTCCGGGAATTCACTATGTCAAATGCAATGGAACAGCTAGTCACCTCTCCCACAACAGGAGATAATATACTAGACCTGATCATCACAAACTTGGGGACAATGTGCTACACACTGGAAGTATACCCCTCACTAGTCACATCTGACCACAGACTAATCCCCCTGGATATACATATCCCACCTCCCCCACAACACAAAAGACTACAGTGGGAAACCTCTCACATGCCGACTTTACACTTCTTATAACTGAGTTGGTATCCTTAATGCCCACTGGGCCAGTGTAAACTACTTCCCACAATGCAGACACCTTCACATATCCTTTCTACAGACATCTTCAAGAATGCATGGATCATGCAATCACAAATGAAACCTTGACCCTCTCCACCAAGGGCAGGCTTCCTGTCTGGTGGACCCCAGCATTGAACAAATTGTATAACAACAGAAGGTAGCTACTGCACGGCAGAGCATACTTCCATAGAGCTACGGCATCTCTGATCAGCAGTAGTAGAAAGATACGTTTTGTCGTACAAACATGCAAGGCCAACAATGAGAGGGACATCGCTATGGTCACTGCAGATAACCACAAGGCCTTCCTCTGCTATGTTACACACCTGGGTGGGAACCCTCAGTTGTGTTCACAGTTAGTTCACAGTGACAAACGCTACACTGAACACACAGATAATGCCAACATTCTGGCAGACAGGTTCAGTGCAGGTTTCTCCCCTCCCTCACAGACACATGTGGAATTACTTATCCCAGCTGACTGTAACCTCCCTGTCATCTCAGATGTCCAGCTGGGAACCACCCTCAGCAGAGCTGTAAACACAGCATCAATGGGACCCAACGGTATTGCAGGTTGCATGCTACGTGAACTGCAAGAGGAGCTACACATGCACATTACATGCTATTCAGCCATAGCCTTACTACAGCATATGTACCTGGACACTGGCATACAGCAACAGTAGTCCCACTCCACACAGAAGGCACCTCTACAGACCCTGGTAACTACCGCCCCATAAGCTTAACCAGCCTGGTCTGCAACACTATGGAAAGGATCATTATGGTACCCAAACACAGAGACACTGGGGACTTAGACACTTGATCCCACCTGGTTTGGCTTTGTAGAGGGCAGATCCTGCCTTATGAACCTGGTTGACCTTTTCAAATCAGTCACTAGAGCCATTGATGAGGGAACAACGGTCCATACAGCCTACCTGGACTTGCCTACGGCTTTCGACACAATGCCGCACTCTGGCATCATAGACATGATCAACAGCTGAAATGTAAATCCATATGTCACATGATGGGTTGCAAACCGACTAACGGATAGGAACCCTACAGTCAAACTCACTGGTGCCATGTCAGACTCAGAGCCAGTCACATGTGGTGTCCCACAGGGCTCTGTCCTGGGACTGCTCATGTTCGGCATATCATTCTCAGATGCGGAAGCAGGCATGGGAGGGTAGTGGCTGACAATGTTCAAAGATGACTGCATACTAGGCACCATAGGCGATACACCTGCTGACACATACATCCTACTGACAGGCCTCACGGACACCAACAACTAGTGCTGGAGTCATGGCCTTACACTGTATGCCACGTAATGTGTACTCATACCCTTTTGGATGGACAAGGTACATACATATTATCACATAGACAATAACCCACTGAGTACAGACAAAGTAATCGGAGACCTGGTGACACTGTTCAATGCTGACCTCTCATTTGACACCCACATTGCCAAAGTGGTTGGATGGACTTCCTACCTTGCCCACTTTATCATGAAGGGATTCACATCCACATCAAATGGGGTCATTGTACCCCTATACTCCTCCCTTATCAGGCCCATGACTGCGTACTATGCCCCATTTGGTATGTACCTCACCTGGCACTTGCAACAGCTAAGGGGACCCCATAAGTACATTACCAGGAGGATCAAGGGTCTGCAACAACTGTCATATGCTGCCAAACTAATGTAACTCATGCTCTATTCCATAGCATACTGCCTACGTAGGGGTGATCTGTGCCTGATGTAGTAGGCCATGTCCAATCTGGTATTGATGGACATGTTCCACCTCATACAATCCAAATCCATCAGAAGCACGACAGCTATGGATTTAAACCTCAGCACACATATGAATAGGACATACTGTAGGGACAGATCCATCACTAAGAGGCTTCCCATACTGTGGAACAGGATCCCAGTTCATGTTAGGCAGAGACCCTCACTGACACTCTTCATGTGCATTCTTAGCAAGTGGATGGGAGATCATAGGTTTACAGCAGGGGTCTTCTCTGTGTCACTACTAGACAGAGGCACAGTAAACTAATGCAATTATGTAGGGGGGTCTTCACTGTGTCACTACTATACAGGGGCGCAAGTTTCTAAATCTATTCTATACACTGTCTGCAGATAGCCTAGTACTAAACTATGACACTGTGAAACTATATATGTCTATGTATTTCTACATCCCTCTCTATCTATGTATACACATATGCATATTATATATATATATATATACATACATATCTCGATATACATACGTATATATATATATATATATATATATATATATATATATATATATACATATATATATATATATATATATATATATATATATATATATATATATATATATATATACACTCCTTTTTAGTTCCACATATGTATACACACAGTAATGTACTGCTGAACATCCATTACTGTACAACCTACTTGTACATTGCACTACAACCTACATTGCTATGTGCACATAGCCACCGTCACATACATATGTATGTGGAGCCTTCAGTGACAGTTTCAGTATGTCCCCGGCCCTATGCACATCTTCATATACATAGATACAGACCAATAACACGTCTGGAGGGTTCACAGTATGTAGAGTATTATAGTAGTACTTTACATTACCTGTGTTTGTTGCAGCTGTTTGTGTAGGCTTGCAGTTGCTTGGCCTGCTGTCAGCCTCTTTGCTTTGTTGTTTCAGTTTTTTTTTTCTTTCTCTTTCTTTCTTTATTTTTTTTTTCTCTCTCTTCTCTCTCTCTCTACCTCCAGCGGGTGCAATGACAGTATTGCATGTGTGGACTGGGAGTACAGGATGCTTTTGTAGGTATCTGCACATGTCCATGTGATGACCTCTGCACCAATTGTTAGCAAGCATTTACTAATTGCATGCAGCCTGTTGTGTAGTGATTGCAGTTCTCACTGTGATTACAGGACTGTACTATAAAAAAGTCTGTTAGGTAGGCATAACCCTTTCAGATTATCAGGGTGGGGACCATGCTGGTTTGCTGTGGACACTGTTCTGTGAGTGTAAGGGTTGGTATGTCTCTCATATTTCAGGCTGTGTTGTAGACACTGCAATGCATGTTGTTCTGTAAGCTGAGTATTCCTTCCTCCAGTGTCCTGTTCTCCGTGTGTATGTAAACTGACACCTACGACTAGTAATAATGTGTATATGGGTGTGTGTGTGCTTTCCTGTGGGATTGTGGTGTAACTGGTATATAGCAGTGGCTCTTGCAATCTGTTGCTATGGCTTCAATATTTGGCCTTTACATTCACTCGTTGTATGCCTGTTAGGTGTCTTTCCTGTAATGTGTTGCTATGGCTTTCCTATTTTCCATTTACATTCACAGCTTGTAATGCTTGCTAAATCTGTTTGGGCAGCAATTCCCTATGTGTTTGTTGTGGTAGGGTATTACTGCATGCAGTGTGGTCTGGCCATGGTGTGGGCCTTGACACTTACAGGGGTATTTGATCATGCTGCTGAGCAGGCCTCAGATACTCTCCGGTGCATTTTTTATCAGCCTCATGGAATGGTACATAGCAGTGGGTTACTCCAATGACATATTCTGATACTCTGCAGTTGTGACTGTGGGTTATTTCAAGCATATGTATTAGTACACCATTTGTGCCGTGCAGGTGGTGCATACCTTCAGTCAGTCATAGTTACCATTGCATGTGTAGTTACACCTTTCTGCCTACTGTTAGTACATTTGACAGGGTGTCAGTGGGGCACAGTTGACATTTGTTTTTACATCAGGGACATCCCTGTAACTCAGCCACAGTTGCTATGTCTGATCTCTTAACTATTCAACTATGGCAGTGTTTATCCTGCTCTGAGTATGTGTGTGGCTTGCCAGATGCTACTGTGACATTATTACCTAGTAGCTACCAACTAGCATGACTGTTTCACAGCACACAGTACTATTTTACAAATCCACTAGATTTAACAGTAAATATACATGACATGCTTTGTTTACTAGACTTGCTATATTGCCTTTACATTAATTCCTACTATTTTATGATATATTTCTTTCAGCACAATGTTCTTGTATAGCAGTCATGGCTTAGTGGTAAGTCATGCAAACTAGTGTTTCCAAGGTCCTGGGTTCGAGACTGAGGGAGGTATTTTATTTTGCTGCTGAGAAAACTACAGGCCTTGTCATTCAGAGTGACTAAGGCACTTTTAAGCAGTTGGAAGCGGGTTAGCGCTGGTTTGCGCTGAGGTCACGCATGCGCACTGCCGCTTAGCTTCGTGCACACATGCTTAGCTAAGTGCACAGAAGCGCACACCCGCTTACTACTGCTTAAAAGTGCTTACTCTCGCGCACACCCGTGCTATTTTCTTTTAAAGAAAATAAAATGGGGAGATAGGAAAGTGGTGAAAAAGGGGGCATAAAGAGGGTAGGACAGTAGGAAAACAAGCTTGGGTTTTGCAGGAGGGATGTAGGAAAGGCCCATAGCTGCCCATTTCTTCATCAGCAACAGCTGTGCATATGTTTGTAATTTGGTGTGAAATTTGAAACCTTCCACCCCTGAGAGAGGTGTGAGGACAACAATAATATTTGTTGTACATCCAATTGTAATTGCCAGTTTACATGTCCAGCAGACATGTGTGCAAAATGGGCAGCTATGTATGGGGTGTAATTTTTTTGTGGGTACAGAGTGCCCCTTTTTTTTTTTTTCAGGTGAGAGTGGTATGTCAGGTACAGGAAGTTGGTATAGCTGGGGAGGTAGGTAGGGGAGGTTAACAGAAAAGACAAACAAGACGCATACAGGGGTGGTGTATGACACTTGTGGGGGGGGGGTTACACAATTGACGGGGACGGATGTTTGGATATCTCGAGCCCATGAGCCCACAGATGGCAACAGTGGAACTGAGATCCCCACCCATGGGCAGTTGCCACTGTGCCTTCACTGCCCAGGATGGGGCTGTGCTGGGGGCTGTGTAGGCTGGGCAGCAGGCACATCCGTGAGTTGTGCCACCCGTGTCTCAAGCTGGCATAGGGGCCCAAGCCCAGCGTGCCGGATCTCCCTACACACCACAGTCCGGACACTACGGAGGGTGAGTGGATGTTCTCCTCTGGCCACACTTGCAGAGGGGGGACGAGCCCCATCCCCTGCAGCACTTCTACCCGCAGGTGGCACAGGGCCACCGGAGGAGGGTCCGGCCTGGGCACTACTGCCAGGTGCACTCGCCAGCTGATGTGGGAGAGGTGGGTCCGCTGGAACCCGCCTTCTCTGTCGTCCTATGTTTTGCATTATGTTATGACAGTTTGGGTTAGTAACGTACAATACCATTCACAATTAGTTGTAACAGCATGCATTAGTATTCCCATTAACCAAACACCCATAAATTCAAGCCATTGAACAGCAAGCATGACACATGCATAATTTGAACAGCAATACACAATCCAACAACATGCGGGGTTGATTGATGGCAACAGGCCATCAGGTTTGGATGTATGAACAGGTCACATGCATCAACGTACATGCAAATATGTATGAACCAACAGGACAAATGTCCAGGGGTGTTAATTGTGAATGCACATACCCATTTCACGTGGAATGGATTATTTGTGGTTATAGGGTAGGGTGAAGAAATATTTCATTAACAACTTCAAATACCTATACATATGCTGTACATTTATACTAGCTGCAGATATATACACACTACAGGTCTGACTACAGTTTCCTATGTGATAACTAATTCAGGTTGGTGATAGGAATGTTACTGCTACATCAATATACATTTCATATTTATTCATACACATTCATATCTGGCTCTGTTCAGCTACATCATCCTGCTACATTTGCTTTATATGGCTATAGACAACTGTGGATGTTTGGTATTTCAGACAACCATACTATCTGCATATTGCAAACTGAGAGCAACATATCCAGATTTTGGGACACACATTCCAGCTTCAGTACTTTTTCAACACATGTTGCTGTTTGTTTCTGCCTGTCACATTCATTTCATTCTGTACTGACTGCAGTATACTTTATTCAGGGTTATTACTACTTTATTGGTGGATTCATACCTCTTTCTCACACTCTCTCACTTGTTTTATTTTTACAATTCAGGATGGTACTTAATTCTAGGCTTTATTGACATGTTTTACTTTTAGTTATAACAATCCTTTCCAACAGTCTCACTTATGTCATGTTTCAGAATTTCAACAGGGATATATTTCACACATGTGTTTTACTCAGCTTCTGCAGCTGTACTTTTCAGCCTGCTGCAGGTTATGTACTATTATATTACAGGTGGGACATCTTTATTTCAGACTTGTTTCATTTTTATGTTTGGATTACAGACTGCATCACACTTTTGTAATCAAGCAATACTTGCAAACTCTCTTACACTGTTACTTGCACATTTTATTAATAAGTGACTACACTGCACTCTTTTGCTAACTGTCATACTTATATATTTTTTACAGTTACAGGGAGAGAATTACTGACCTGCCTGGTGGTGCAACCACACCAGCCTATCGGCATAGGCTCAACGGTTCATGGAACGGACACCTGCAGCTGTAATATAAATGAAGTAATATTGGAATACACATCTCCATAATATCAGCTAGGTTAATTTATTACATAAATAATTACATGAAACTTACTCAGTAGTGGGGCATTGGGCATTTGCCGGGCCTCCTGGATCCAACGGTTTAGTTGGTCCTGCTTCTGTCTCTTCAGGTCCGCATGGTGGTGACAGACCTGCTCACCAGTCCTTGGTATTCCTGTGGCACTGGTGAGATCATGTGCCAACTGGTCCCATGCCTCAGCCCTATATGCTCCCCACAGGACCTGGCCCTGCATGAGTTGGGCCTCATGATCATGGATGAGGAGCCAAACCATATATTTGGACTCCTCAATGCCCCACCTCTGTGCTCGGAAGCAACTACCCTCTCCTACACCTGACATCCTGGCTGCAAGTCGGTTCCACAATCGGTTATGCTGTGTATTCCCGCCTATGGGGCTTATATATGCCGTTTTTCCCGCACTTATCTGTGATTAGCCATTTTGGAATTGTATCAGCTTCACAAAACCTGCTTTGTCATGCTCCTCTTTCTATTCATTCCTATATATATGCTATTACTGCATTTCTAAGTGCAACTGTCATGGCTTAGTAGTTCAGTACTTAGACTATGGTGCATGGTATCCTGGGTTCTAACCTGGCCATTGCTTTTTATATTTTATGACTGTCTACACAGGCTAGGAGGTGTGTCTGTGTAAAGGCAGTTTTGATACAGCTTGATCAAGCTCAACGTTGCCCATCGGTTAGCTTGTTGGCGTGGTGCGCAAATGGATCACGCTGGTTTAGGCGTCATTTGGCTGTCAGCACACATATTACGCTCAGCTCAGCTACGGGCACACAGTTTCAGCATGTTAAAACACTGCTCAACCCCGGGTACTCATTTTACACCTATTAAACCACTGCTCACCTATGGGCACTCATTTTATACCTGTAAAAACACTGCTCACATATGGGCACTCATTTTACACCTGTTAAAACACTGCTCACCTATGGGCACTCATTTTACACCTGTTAAAACACTGCTTACCTACAAGCAGATATCCTCAACTTGTTAGACTGTAGCTCAGCTATAGGCACATCTGACATTTTTTTTTTTTTAATCTCACATTTCTTCAAAATACATGGCCCATTTCATTACATTTTACATAAAATATAATTTTATATATGTACATATATGTCAGGGACTTGTTTCGTGCTTATTTCACTAAAACTAAAAATTGATGTTGTGGGGGCTCGAGCCATGACTGCCTCCTCTTCAGCCGACGTCTCTACCGCTACGCTATTGCTTCTTGGCTTACTTTGCATATTTAGTTCTTATATGCTTTTCCACTGACTGCTAACTGTGGCTAAGTGACGGGCACGCCCACGCAAACGAGCGCACTCACGGGCAAACATTTTTACAACTTATAAAAAAATATATAAGATGTTCATTTCTACATGTTATGTTCATAGTCTGTGGGGGCATGTGTTGTGTTGTGTTTATTCACATTTACACGGATTCTGTCGTGGTGGTTTACTTTCGGGACTTTTACTCTTCTGGGGGCATGTACGTTTGCAGGGCTCGCCCTACGGACACGCCCCCTACTGTCTTACACGGACCGTGTTAGCCTTAGGTGTGATTCAGCATGTCCTCATGCATATGCATGGCATGCTGACGTCACACCGTTTAACTGCAGCCTCCATGTAAGCCTTGTAACTCTTACACGGAGGCTTTGTGAATCCTGCCCTTACTCTTTTCATCTTCTTAATAAGCACTTATGTTTGAACATCACATTTCTACCTGTTGTTTATTAAAATTATACAATTATTGTTCCTTTTAAAAATAATCATTATTTCCTTCTAAATCACTCATTGTGCAATTTTATCACTCTTCATGTTCCTGGCTTTCTCTTCTGCTAGTTTCTACCTGTACTTATAAATAAATATTTTTCTTTTTACTTTTAAAACACATCTATCAGTTTGACCAAGATTAAAAAAATAAATAAATAAAAAAGCATTAAATGGTCTCTCCATAATAGCATTATTCCCTGTTTCAAAAGATCAGCATTAATATTCTTTCCAGTCAACCATTTAATACATTTTCTTTCATTAATTATATTATTGTTCTTTTCTATATTTACCCATATTGCTGCAAGATCCAAAAAAAAAAAAATACACTCCACTTTCATCCACACCTTCAGTTTTAACCTTTCATCACCTCATTCATGTTCTTTACATCCTTACCCTTCTTTTTCTTTTCTTTTATTAAATCACAATTAAGATCTCCCATTAAAATAAATTTCATATTAACAGTTTCATAGTTTTTAATTTCCTCAATTAAACTTTCTTTCTTTACTGTTAGTATACACATATTTTGTATTAATCAAAATACATAATTTTCCCATCTAATATCTACTGCCATAGCCTTACCTACTCTTATTATACAATCATCCAACACCTTTATACCCATATTGAACAATAATACCAATCCAGAAACCATTCCATGTGCCACATTCTATACTATCTTATTTCCCCAATATATTCTCGTGTGATACCTGGCTTTTCAGCAACATGTCTTATATCCTGAAATCATTGTATTTATTTATTTATTTTACATTTGTTGACTGGGATGGTCCAACTGGATATATGTCCATTTTTAGCAGAGGTCCGGGGAGAAAAGCTCCAGATAGCACAGATAGAACATAGCAGATATGAGTCAAACATATTTACAAAGCCCTCTAGTAGGTACTCACAATATAGACAGTATGTAATAGTATACAAAAGTAACAGGTTGTAGCAAGCTATTATGAGCAAGCGATGCGTACAATATTAATTTAAATAAGGCATTGAATAAGTAGTGATTAATCAGGGTTAGTAAAGGGACAAAGCCAGTGCTCTTTAAAATACTGTTTGAGGCCTTTTTTGAAGAGACTTAAAGAAGTTTCGAGGGTAAGGTTAGATGGAAGTGAATTCCAAGTTTACCAATGACGTTGGCAAACAGGGAGTCACCGGCTGAGTTTATGGCTTTGTGGGTTTGGATGAACAGTTTATTGGATGATCGTAGTTGCCTTGAATTACTGTATGGCTTTATGATATTTTTGAGTGCTGGAGCATTTTCAGGGTAGTACAGAATTTTGTGTGCTACTATAAGCTGATTGAACAGAAGTAGGCTAGGCAGTTCTAGCCACCCGAGAAGACTAAGGTTTTGACAGTGATGTGTCCGATATGTTGAGCCTATGGCAAATCTGGCAATATGGTTGTAACAGTGAGAGTGCTTACTAAGTTCAGTTTTGCTCAAATTGGAGAGTATAGGGGAGGCATCTAGAAGGGTAGAGAGTAGGTGTGAGTGGGTGATTGCAGTCCTAGATAATGGAGTAAGAAAAGGTCTGCTTCTATATAATGATCCAAGCTTCTTATTAATGATTTTTATAGTTTTATTGATATGCAGATCAAATTTGAGATTATTGTCCATTACTACTCCTAAAAGCTTAGTATGGTCATCTGGAGAGATAGATGTACTGTTGTTGGATGTTATGGAGAAGGGAAATGGGGTGGATCTACTGGTGGGGGTAAAGAGGAGAAGTTTAGTTTTGTTGGGATTTAACAACAGACAATGATTAGAGAGTCAATTTTCAACTGTATTAAATGTGTTTTGTGTTAAGGTTTGCAGGTCTAAAGGGGAGGAGGCCATACAGATCAGGGTAGAATTGTCTTTATATTGAATGCAGGTTGCATCAGCGATGCCAGTATGAAGATTGTTGATGAAGATAGAAAAGAGTAGAGGACCTAGAATAGAGCCCTGAGGAACACCAAAGGTGAGAAATAGCAGGGTGGACAGTTTGCCCTGCCATAATACAGCCTGTTGTCTGCCATTCAGATAGGATAGGAACCACTGAATAGCATGGTTATTTAGGGAGATGGATTTTAGGGAATGGATGAGTAATTTGTGGTTGACCATACCAAAGGTCTTCGACAGGTCTAGAAATAGGGTTGAAGATAGCCTGTTGTTCCTATTTTGGAATACGGTATTTGTAAAAGAAAGGAGGGCGGAGGTGATACTGTGATGTTGCCTAAAGCTATGTTGAGAGTTGGCAAGCAGACCGTTCAGAATGAGATAGTCCATAAGTTGCTTATGAATGTACTTCTCCATTAATTTGGGTAGTGGTGAGAGAATGGCAATGGGTCTGTGTTTGGACAGTTCTGTTGAACTTCTACCTTTGTGGAGTGGGATAACATGGCATATTTTGCAGATTGAGGGGATAGTTCTGTTGAACTTCTACCTTTGTGGAGTGGGATAACATGGCATATTTTCCAGATTGATGGGATAGTTCTGTTGAACTTCTACCTTTGTGGAGTGGGATAACATGGCATATTTTGCAGATTGAGGGGATAGTTCTGTTGAACTTCTACCTTTGTGGAGTGGGATAACATGGCATATTTTCCAGATTGATGGGATAGTTCTGTTGAACTTCTACCATTGTGGAGTGGAATAACATGGCATATTTTCCAGATAGAGGGGATAGTTCCATCAGTTAGTGTTCTATTGATTAGGATAGAGATGGGGAATGCTATGGCTTCGGCAGCATTTTGTAGGTACTCTGCAGGAAGGAGGTCAGCAGAAAGGGTCTTTGGTTTTAGTTTTTTGATAAGGGATCGGATAAAAGTGGAAGAGACAGGTTGGAAGTTAAAGGGGGGATGAGAAGTGGGTGTGGTAGTGGTAGAGTTAGAGTGGGTGGGAGTAAGTTGGTTAGCTAAGGACTGAATAGTTTCAGCTAGAAAGTTATTAAAGGCAGTGACAACAGTTTCTGGGGATTTATGGGTGTAGTTTGATGGGGTTGGGGTAGTCGATTGTCCTAGATGAAGAAGTCGGTTAATACCTGCCTAAAATTTTTGGGGATTGTTTTGGTGTTTAAATTTGAGGTTCTGGTAGTAGTTTTTTTGTCTAGCAAATTAGTTTTTTTTTGTATCATAAAAATATCCAAACCATAATAACAATCCAAAGCAACACACCATTCAAAAATACTTAATCCTCTTATTTTGCTTACAATGCTATTGACATTAATTGAAACTAATCTCACATAATTCCTTCTTTTTTATGATTTTAGGTGATATATATATATTTTTTTAATTTTTCTCATCCTTATTCTCACCCTTTGTTCTGTAAAAATTGTTGTACTAGCACTTTCCTCCCCTTCCTCCTCCTCAGTCTGTTCATCATCCAATACCCTGAACATATTATCCAGCTCTACAATTTCATGTTGCAGTTTCACTTTCTTCACTTTCACCGTCTTCCTGCCTGTGGCATTTTTGCTGCTCTTCTCCATGAAATTCAGTTTCTTTAACCTCACTACTTTCATTTCTTCCAACATCATCTTCTCTGTTTTCATCATTGGTTTCAACATTTTGAACTATAGTTTTTAATTCCTTTGTACAATCAAACCAAAAAGGTCTTGATTGTCTGTTTATCTAGAACTCAGATTTACTCCTACTCATGTAAGCCATTTCTCCCCACACTGATTACATGAAATTGTATTGCACTTCTTAATTAAATGTGTCAAATCTCCACAAAACAAAGTTTATGGGTGTGTACTGTTAAGTCCCTTTTCAGCCATTAATGTATACCACACTGGGTAAATGCACAATGACATCTTTTTGTATGTTAAAATCAATTTTATGATCTTTGCTTGGAAGTGTTTACATGGGTATTTTTATACCCCGTGTAGACTCCAAAGAATTGGGCGGCCATGGTGGTGCAGTGGTTAGCATTGCCACCTCACAGCAAGAGGTTCTCCGGTTCGATTCTCAGCTGGGGTGCCTTCTGTGTGGAGTCTGCATGTCCTCCCTGTGGTCATGTGAGTTTCCTCTGGGTGCTCCAGTTTCCTCCTAAAGACATGCAATAGGTGGATTGGGCACTCTAAATTGGCCCTAGGTGTGAGTGTGTGCATGTGTGTGCCTTCTTTGGAAGGTTGGGCACTGGGCTGGCAACTCAACACTGTAAAACTCCACTGCCAATCATGAGTGGACAGATGATCCACTGTGGCGACCCCTAACCGGGAAAGCCGAAAGAAGAAGAAGACTCCAAAGAATTCTTCCTCAGGTAGACAGCAAATGTTGGAGGTGTGATGGGGAAGAAAGAAGTAACTGGGAACATATTTTCTGGGAGTGTAATGAGTTGGCAGACTTTATAGATTTCCTGTAGACTACTCTGGCAGAGGTAGTGGGTGAGGAAAGTGATATAACTAAGGAAATTATTTTTTGAGCTATGATACAGAATTGGAATTGCCTAACCATTGTAATGCCTCGCTGAGTCTAATTATGGTGTCTGACAAAAAAAGCAATTACTAGAAAATGGAAATCAAACTCTAAACCAACTGGAATTGGAATCTCTAGAAAAGGGGTAGGAGCAAATTACATAGAAAAATGGGAATTGTGGGAATGGTATGTGTAGAGAAGGAAAGAGATTTAAAAGAAGGCAGGATTTGAATGAGCTATGTAATGTTTGGCTGACAATGACTGGATAGATTATAAGTGGTGTATAATGTTTGCAACTAAAATCATGTCAATATGTTTTGTTTTCATTTATATAAATGTATGATTGCCTATGTGATACATGATAATTTAATATAGATGTTTCTTGTTTAAAAAACTGTAATGTCACAAAATGTCTCTTTACCTACCTGAATGAACAAACTCACATCCTTGCCAAAAGACCCAAAGGAATAATGATATTATCCCACACATAATGTCTGTGACCAGGTTTAGGTCTTATTCTTACCATAGTTCTTTTCCTTCTTACTATCTTTACCTCAGGTTTCTGGTCTGCCCTGTCTCTCCCAGCCACTTCAGCATATGTCTTTTTACCCAGTCGTTCCTTATTTACTACAAATTCTCCTTCTATACACTACTCATCTCCTTCTGCTTCTGCCACCCATCCTGTTCTTTCAAAGTAACAAGCACATTATCCTCCAATCCATCTTCTACCACTTCTGTTGTCACCAACTCCCATTTTTCTGAATCAGTTTTGGGTGCAGCTAAATGCTGTCCTTTTGTAACATTCACTGCTTCATGATCACCAGCGTTGTCACTTGCATTTCCAAACATTATTGTATTGCCATGTTTTCCATATTTTCTCCATATTCATACAAAACATGGTCCTTCTCATGATCATTGCTTCTGCTTGCCTCCTTCATCACACAAAATACTCCCTTTTATTATGGTAGGAAGTAGAGTTATGTGGGTGCATCATTTCCTCCTGCTGAAAAAGAGTAGGGGTAGTTGTCTGTGTTTTGGCCAAGTTTGCTCTAGTCAATATTAATGACACCTTGGGTCTCCCCTAGAGCAATGGTAGTAACCCAGTCAACAAAGCATAAATAAAAAAATAAAGTGTACCTTTAGTAACTGGTTGGGATGGATGGAATGGAATCATTTCCTAAGGATAATTGATACATGGTAATGAGAGTTCATTGCCCATGAATGTGCCTAGTTCCCTAATAATGTTATCAAAGTTGTGGGGGGATATCTTTTATGTGGTAGGAATAATGTATACTGTGCTACATTTTTTAACACCAGGTTATGACATCCTCTTGTAGGATTTGGGCATCATTTGTAGAGTTAATGACAGTACTGAGTTTGCAGTCATCAGCAAACTTTATCAGCCATAGACTCTTCCTGTCAACTTGGACATCAGAGATGAATATGGTGAAGTGGAGGGGAATTAACAGTAGAAACCCTATGGGATGCTACTACTAGCAAGTCTTATACATAAATGTGTATCCACAACCCTTACTGTGTGCATTACGTTAATGTTATTTATAGGGTTACTTAGGGGTTAATGATCATGTGTGTGACCTTTTCAGTAATGCCAGAGTATGAGACAGCATCAAAAGCCTTAGCTATATTGACGTAGGCTGTGTGCACAAATTGGGCATAATGCAATGCTTCAGTCACCCCCTGAAAAATCCACCAGATTCATTCGACAAGATCTACTAATTACAAAGCCAAAATGATTTGTGTATAATGCCTGCAGACTACCAAACTCATTATTTGTGAATTCCATTATAACATGACTTTAGAAATCATTTGGGTTTGCGATAGTACCACATTTGTGTAACAGCACCAAAGTGGCTGTCCTCCAAGCTTCAGACATGCACTCAGTGGAGAAGCTAAAACTGATTAGATTTAGAAGGGAAGCACTGAGGCTATGTTTAGTGCAAAGAGACAATCTCATATGATGCTAGGATTTACAGAGTTGGTGTTTTTGGTTTTGGAAAGGTAATTTGGAATCTATTCAGGAGTGATTAATGGGGAGGCAGGTACTGTGAAGTTGTGAGGGGAATGAAAAGGGATGGAAAGTGAACAGAAATAGGAATTAATTTGTCTGCTAGTATATTAGTGATGTCCTCTGGGTTAGATAAGGCTGTGTCATTTGAGATCACTTTTGTGCAATACTGGCTATTATTTATGACTTTCCTAAAATACTTAAATAAAATCTTATGGTTCCATTTGGAAGAGATGCCAAATTCAGTTCATACATGGTTTTCCAGCTTTTGATCTTATGCCTCATCTCTCTGCAGACAATGTTAAGGTCATTTATTGAAGGATTTAAGCTTATTCCTTAGGGGAGAAGTGCTTTTTTCCCTTTTATTGTAGAGTTTGTTGATACTGGCCTTCCACTGTAGAAGAATTATTTTTAAATTTTCTGTCATGCTTGTGATGGATAGTATCTTTCATCCAGTCAGGATAAAACAGATGAAATGTTGTGGGTTTGGTTCAAGCAGCTTTATTACATACAAACACATCAGGATTGAGGCTTAGTAACTTAAACTTAAATAAACTTATAAACAGACTGACTACTGCACTCATGCATGTTAACACTCTGGCTGTTCTCTCAAAATGGCAGTGCTCCCTGCACATGCTCTCTATTTATATGCACATGCCCTCACTTGTAAATGCTTCTTAAAATTACAACACACACTCTGTTCTGCATCCTCCCTCTTTGAGAAATAAGTCATGCAGTGAAAATGACAGCATTCATTGACATGCAATTGTATAGAAATGATACTTTGACATGCAGTTATACAGAACTAATTCTCTGACATGCAATCATAAAGAACTAAATACAAATAAAACAATCATGTCCAGGCTGCTGTGTATTTTACACTAGGTCTAGAAATATGACCTGATCATGTGACATAAAAATTAGAACTTGGTGTCAACTTCAGGGACATCATCAGGAATGGGAATAGGTACTGAGACATGTCTTTCAACAAGATTACTCCTACTATTTTGTACTAAATGTAAATGAATAAGTAATTAAAACTGTTCATAAAAAAACAAATACATATTTTCATAATAACAGGCTCAAGTTCAAAACATTAACTACATAAAAACTTCATTTTCAATATACTGTTGACAGAAATATTTTCAATCAATCCAGGTATATGTATGGCATTAGTTTTTTATCTGACATTTAAATTCTTTATTTTCCAGTGCCATGTTTCCACAGACCTTCAGCTGGGTTCTGTCTAACTCTCTGCAAAACAAAAATCCAAAAGTATGCTCAGAAGCCCCCTCTACTTTGTTATAAAGGACATTATAGTCATATTTACTCTTAATATCTTAAAGATATTCATAAATCCTTTCTCTCAAT
Organism: Protopterus annectens; assembly: GCF_019279795.1. Classification (NCBI taxonomy): domain Eukaryota; kingdom Metazoa; phylum Chordata; order Ceratodontiformes; family Protopteridae; genus Protopterus; species Protopterus annectens. The sequence continues at coordinate 494,509,189 of NC_056741.1, forward strand.
ACCCTTTCAGTTTACCATGTATAAAAACTGGGGTACATTGCACATTGTACAATATATATTACACCTTTCATCCTACAATTATTAAAAACATGCCAATTTCTGGTGATAATATTTTGAATATCATACACATCAGCACATGTTAAGACCATTGACTTAGCAAACATTTCCAGTTGTGAGGCCATTTAGGCCACCCAAACTAGTTGCCCCTTAACCAAGGCTTTTTTTTTCCAGAAATTAAGATGGAAACTATCAAAATGTAACAGCATTTTAATATGATGGTTTGTCTAAAAAGTTAGAACAAAATTGTTTTTTTAACAGAAGTGACACAGCTGACACAGTTATCAAGTTGTGAGGAAATTCATTGCTACAAAAGGACAAAGTGAACTTATGAAGGTCTTGTAGACACAGGGCAGCACAAGTATTATGCCAGGATAATGTTCACTTGTGGTTTGTGCAGTGCCAAGACAGGAGAGATCAGGAAGGAAGGAACAGAAAGTTGCTATGAGAGTATATTCTCAGGGTAAGAATGAACAATGGAGTATGAATATAAGTGATTGGTTTCAGAAAAGAATGGACTTCAATTCTAGTGATATGGAAGGGGTGCGCATTGATGGGCAGTTACATGAATTTGAACATAAATTCACTAAGTATTGGAAACTGCAAGTTGAAAATGGATAACTTCAATAGTGTATTAGGGTCAAGGGTCAAAAGGGTTCCAAAAGGATTGTGCTACTGGAAGGATCAAACTGGATTGACTGCAGGTTCATAAGGACAATGACATAAGGAACTCCTGACTCTCTTTGAGAAACATCCTTGTGAATTAATGGAGACATTAATGACATATAATGGCAAAGAAATGGACAGATTAGTGACTGAAATTGCTATGCTAGAAAGTTCAATTACTAATGACCTATTTATGTATACTCAATTGAAATATTATGCTATTTTTGGGTGAAGCTGATAAAGTGGTTATTAAAGCACAAAAATAAAAAAAAGCTGTTCTGGGACAGGAATGAGTACCTCAGTTCTAACTCTTATCCTGTACCCATAAAAACGGGATTAATTTGAGAGGTGATAATGTGCCAGAGAATAGTGGTAAAGTATTACATTGCATTGTGTTATGAGGGGAAAAGAAGGTCCCTTTAGAATTTCCTCCATTTCAGATATCCAAGAGGATAAGAGATTAATAAGGGGAAGGAGAATGTTTATCAAACGTAAAGAATTATGGTTACCATCAGAAGGGACATAGAAGGGGAAGGGGGAACAGGAATTAGTGGGTAATAAACAGATTTTGTTATGATGACATAGTAATTTTAATCCACCACTTCAGCCTGTAATAATGTTTTTTGAAAACATTTGTGAACATGACATTAGAGAATTGTCATTGAATAATTGCACAACATTTAAGGGTAATTTGTGTTATGAAGAAAGACAGCTGCTGAGGAATATTTGCAACAATAGAGATATCATGCTTATGAAACTGGAGAAGAAGGAGGACTGACAGTCATGAACTGTGTTTTATATGAAGAGGTGTATAAGGAAGTTTCCAGGAACCGATTCAATATTGTTTATGCTAAAGTGGACAGTTGAATATATGACTTATTAATGTAAGGGCAAATTTTGGAAGATGATTATAAATATTTAAAAACTGAAAAACATGTATTCCTACAATTTTGGGACCCCTAAAATACATGAGGAAATTAGGGACCCTTCCCTTCATCCTGTTGTGGATGCAAGGGGCTTAGAAACTCATACTCTAACAAAATATGTGGATGCTCGACTTAAAGGGATTGTTGATAAGGCTGAGCATGTATTTAAAGATTCATGGGACTTTTAAAAGAAAATAACATCAGACTTGTATGATGAGAATCTGATTTTTATGAAAATAGATGTGAAGGATCTTTTTTTTTTTTTCAGTGATTCCATACAGAATAGGATTAGAATGGTTTTATGATTATTTAAATAAGTGCACACAGCAAGATAATGTAAAAGTTAAAACTTTAATGGAATGCATGGAATATTTTATTAAATAATTTTATCTTTATTGAAGGCTCTATTTTCATTAAAGAACTGGGGTAGCAATTGGATCATCATGCACTCCTGTGTTTGTAAACATTGTTATGGTGCAGTGGGAATGATTGTATATTTTAAATTCTAACTTTAAAAATGCATGGATTTTTATGGACAATTTTTGGATATCTGTATTTTTTGGGTAGAAGCTGAACAAAAATTGGAAGATTTTTTTTAAATATACCAGCAGTACTACTGATTTTCTTAAGTTTACAGTGGAGGGGTCAAAAGATAGATTGTGCTACCCTGGTGTGGAGATAAAAAGGATATGGTAAAAAATGTTCAGATGTTTTTAGAAAGCTGACATATTAAAATGCTCTTTTACATTTTGATAGCTTCTATCCTAGTTTCCAGAAAAAAAAAGCCTTGGTTAAGGGACAAGTAGTTTGGCTGCCTTCATGGTCTAATACTGTCAGAAATGTTTTTAGTGGAAAGTCAAAAACTAAGGATGATGTTAGGAATCACAAATTATCTGAGGGTTTTATGGAATGAATCTTTGAAGAACTGATGTTGAAAAGGAATAAAGGGATTAATGTCCCACTACTGGGGTAGTTTAGGTAGACAAATGAAGTGACTGGTATTGGCAAAGATTTTGCTAAGTCAATGGTCTTAACATATAATGCCAATGTGTATGACATTCAAAATATTATTAATAGAAATTGACATGTTTTTGATATAGATAGGGATAAATTTAAATAATTAGGTGAGAAACATCAGTTTATATATAGGAAAGCTATTCATTTAAATAAATAATGGAAAGAACAATGAATATGGATATTATCTACAGGGGGAAGTTTGTAACATATAAGTGTAGATCCTGTTAGCAATGTGCATTTATTACGGAGGGTGATAATATTGTTGTTGAGGGGTATGGAATGGTTAAACATAAGAGATATAATAATTACTGGATGAAGGGGGGTGGTATAGATTGCTTGATGTGAAACATGCCCCAGGTTTTATATAGAGAAAATTGAAAGGGCAGTGAGAGAAAGAATTTATGAACATCTTTATATTAATAGTAACTATTAATATAATGCTATTTATATACATGTAGAGGGGGCAGCTTAGCATACTTTGGGATTTTTATTTTGTAAAGAGTTAGACAGGACCAAAGGGTTGGTACTGGAATGGAAAGACCTTAAATGGCAGCTAAAAACTAATCCCATAAATGCACCTGGATTGAATGAAAGTGTCTCTGTCAACAGTATATTGAAAACAAATTTTCTGTGTATTTAATGTGTTGAACTTAAGCCTGTTATTATAAATTTATTTATTTTTATGATCAGTTTTAATTGTATAATTATTTAGATTTAGTACAAAATAGCACCATTTTTCATTGATTATGTGTTAAAGGGAACCTTTATGGACATATGAAGAAGTGCTTTATTTATTAGAATGCATGTGTTTTACATTTTGGAAGAAAAGGTTATGTGATTGGTGAGCTGTGATCATGTGACCATGAATTGTGATTTAATATTAATTGTAATTTAAATAGAATAGAATTAAAGTTTGTATTGTTTTGATGAAGTCCTGGATGTAACTGGTGGATGAAAGTACATAATATAATTATTGTCAATAAAATACAGTTTCTTGTGAGCACATTTTTTTTATATATCCCATGGGCCCCCATTACAGGAGGTTTAAGGTATTACACAGTGAAAACTCTAGCTTGGTTAGGCTTTTCTTGTAGTTTTTACTAATTGGATTGCCTGTGTAACCGTTTTACTTCTTGTTTTAGTTTTTGCAGTTCCCAGAAAAACAAAACAACAAAAACAAGATATTTTTCCAGTAACATAAATTCTGCTTCATTGTACTGCAGTTTGCGTATTAAACTAATTTCATCTATTAACCAGATAAACCCATTGGACACAATTGCCCCTTTGTAGAGGTATTTCAATATTACTATATTGTTATATAACTTGTTCACAGGTACACTGTTGACAAATAGAAGAAATTAAACCTTATTCTTTAAAATACAAGAACAAGGTGGTAGTACTCTAGAGAATGCATCAGTCCATCATCCATTTATGCTAAAGATGGAAGAAGGTGATGCATATCAGAGAGAGGAGATGTTGAAGAAAGAAGATAAAAAGGTGATGGAGCAGCCTAACTCCCATTTCATCTGGCAGGCGAGGATGGAGAAAGAATAGTGCAACCAATCTGCCATTCAGGCTGCAAGCTGAGCATGGAGAAAAGGGCAAAAGCAGCCTATCTACCATTTAGGCTGTAAAGAGAGAGAGAGAGAAAGGGATGGATAGAAATGTTGAGCAAACTTACAAAACTAAACAACTCTGAACACGAACAATACTACATTTAAGCAACACATTGAAAGAAGAAGAAGAAAAAAAACACAAATCAACAATGGTCATGTAGAAGCTCAGTAAAGTAGCAGACTGGTAACACTGATAATTCATTGGCGTCATTAATATTACAAACGTGACTTGTGCTACTTTTATATCACTAGATATGGCTCATCTCATACATATTGATTCACACATTTCTCAGTGTCTGCTTCTTTGTTTAATCACAACATAGAGAAAAGGAAAAAAGTGATCTGCTCACCCTGCAGAACCCATGTTTAAACCCATCTTGAGATCATGATGAGAAGGGAAGTGATCATTAGATGTAGTGAAACATTATGACAGCAAATATGGCAAAAATGAGACACAAACTCTTGGGCTAAATGATGAGATTTTTCTAAATGTGAATGTAAAATAGGCTGATCTCCATACCGGGTTATAATGCATCTGAGATTAAATCCCTTACTCCAAAGTAGATTGTTGTGAAGGGTATTATTATTGCTGAATCCACTACATGGCAGAGGTCTGATTTAGTGAAGAGGAGAGTGTGGCAATGTCCTTGTTATGTGGGATCAAACAGTAGTAATGGGTGCTACTTATACAAGAGAATGAGCAAGTCCAACAGAAAATGGGAAAACTCAACTGCAGACAATGAAAAATGATCAACTGAGCAATTAGAATTTAACCATCTTAGAAATAGTACCATATATAGAGGACTGGATGAAATCTCTGGGCATTTCATATCTAGGCTCCATAAATGGGAAGACGTGAAGTGAACAGTAGCATACTCAATAAAAGAAGACTCTGGAGAGAAGCCAAAGGCCATTGTAGAGGAGTTCAATGAATATTTTGAGTGATTTTACGCTCCACTTAATAACAACATTTTAGTTGATGCTATCCACTGGTACTTGTGCAGTTCTGTGAAAGATACCCTAACAGCCTATGAGGCCCAGCAATTAGTGATCCATTTCACTACTGATGAGCCAAAATCTGCAGTTAGGTCTCATCAGATCTAGTAAAGCCCCATGCTGAGATGGTCATAATGGATAATTGCATAACAAATTGTGTGATACAGTGGCTTTTCAATTTGGACAGTTTTATAATAGTCTATTGGATGAAGCCTGGCCTCCTCAACTCCTAGCTGCCATTATTTTAATTTTTCTGAAATGCATAAAGGACCTTATCACATGTGGACTGTTACTGCCACAACTGAATTACCTTCTGTGGATTATGTAACCCCTGAATGCAACCCTACCCACTTGAAGTCAGTGCTCCCATTAAGTCTGTGGGTTCCAGTGGAGATTCAACCACAGGAATATGTACTGAATGCAAGCTAGAAAATACATGTCACTCCTTTCCATTAGGCTCCCTAGCCACTAATCAAATTCGGGTCACCTAAGGTGTTGCCAAAGCTTTATTCTTCTGCATCAATAGAGCTGGCCTAAAATATGTAAATAATGGCATATATTGTGTTTACAGCAATCTTACTGACAATCCATTGTGAAGACAGTGATCTTTTTTTCTAATCTAGCAACTGTTGCTTTTAAGTCGTATGTGTCACTTCAAGAACAGAAGGATACCTGGAGTAGTGAGAGTGGGTTTGTTTCATGATGAGGTAGTGAATGTAATTTAAAAAAAGATGGCTTCATGAAGCCGAAACAGAGAAAGCATTTTTGTGAAAGGGGACTTGGTATCCAGAGCAGCAACTCTGGAAGACAGAGAGAAAGAGAGAGAGGGGAGAATCAATAACAGTGAATCAAGATCTATAACAAAAACCCGGAAAGTGTTCATGACCTAGGAATCTAATTGTCCAAGTTGTACTTGAATTAGATTAGGGAGGAACTCTGCTTCACATGGCCAGGCTACTCTCTGGGATATATACCTATCACTCCAGCAGGTCCTATTTATATCCCAGGCAACATTTAAGTCTTTAGAATGGTTAATTCTGGTACTGTTTGTTTTGTGGAGATGCAGAAGGTCCATTAGAGTGGGGTCTGACAATGCCCTGTATGCCAGGCATAGAGCTCTCCTCAAAAGCCTGTAGGAGACAGAACAGGGATAGGGCTTTGAGACGTTCAGCATAGGACATATTACTTATGCCCTGCATTCTTTTAGTGAGGAACCTCTGTGGATGTTCCAGTCGTTGGAAATGCCTGATTAGGTACATACCAAAGGGGGCAAGAATGCAGTTTAACTGCTAGCAAGGAAATGAATCAACACACAAAATAAAGAAGTCGAACAATAAGAAAATTAGCCAGAACACTGACTTATTTAACCTAACAGCAATTACATTACTGAACCAAACCAACTCACCTTTCAGCAGGTACTGCTTAAGAGATTTACACTCTGAAAGTAGAAATTACTTATCTGTTTTTTCTATAATGAGTACAGTTCCAATGGACAAAGTCGTATCTGCCAGAATCAAGACAGTACAATTTTTTTAAAAAAAGTCACAAATATGAACAACCTCTTACTGGCACTTCAGTTTACAGCTTCCAAAAATCTGAAGGTGGAATCCATGAAGTGCAGTGCAATCACTATTATGGCCATGTTAGTTAAAACGTTATATTTAGTTCTGACGGCTGTGCATAGTACAAGGGTATAATGTGACTAGGCTTCTAATGGCCCTAGGGCCAATAGCCTAGTAACCTCTTAAGATAAAATTATTCAACATTTTTTCTTTATAATAGTTGAGTTATTAGTGTAGCAGAGCTTACTACCTTAATAAGTTTGTGGAGGGAGAAAAAGTGATAGCGTTAGAGAGATGTTCTGATGTTGTTGACATAGTTAAAATTAAAATCCAGAACAGCTCATACTCAGAAAATGGAAGTGCTTGCAAATCTACATAACTGAATCCTTACACAGAACAGAAGCAGCAGGTTAGCAGAAGCACTCAGACCTTAAAACTTGCTCGGGGAAAAAAATGAAAATACACACTTGATAGTTAAAGTTTAGCAGTACATTTCATTGCCAGCCCTTTAATAAAACAACCCTAATAACAGAGATTGCAGAGCAGCAGTACATTCATAGTTAACTTACAGGTCCAGTTATACTCACCGCAAGTTTTAGCTTGTGGATGTGCTCTCCCTCAGATTTAGCTAATACAGCAGGTCTTCCGTGTACTTCCATGCAGCTCGTGCAAAAGGCATTAAAATGAACTAAAGTTTTGACTTTGTTAGTTTAAAAACATGATTTTTCAGCAAGCGAATCACTGGCTGCATAAGTGTTTCTACATAAGTCCAGTCTAAGCCAAGTATGCTAAAACAGGCATTGCACCAAATAGTTGCTGGCTGGCGGTGGTATCGGCTGGTGAGTTAGGCAATTCTGCATTTATATATTGTCAGTGTGTTTGAAATTGTCTGACAGTATACGGAGGCAGCATCTGGCAACATTTCTAGTATGCAGCCAAGCCAGCCATAATGAACCTTTACTTTCCCAGTGAAAAATGATCAAGGCAGTCTTGTTTCTTAAGTTCTTGCAGCTTTGGGCACATTTACAATGATTGATTGACGTATCTTGACCTCATTTCCCATGGTGATTGCCACGATTACATGACTAAAAAAGAAAAAAAAAAAAAGCATGAAGATGTAATCCGAGCTAGGACTGATTTATTTAGCACTTTCGTCAACAAATTACATATGACTTCTTCAGAATAACCCTACATAATAAACCCAGGGCCGGATTCACGAAGGCTTGCACGGAGTGTAAGAGATGTGTAACACTCCATGCAAGCCTCGCGATCCAGGAACAGCCCGAAACTCCGTGTAAGAGACCAGCTAAAATGTCTCTTACACGGACTGGGCGTGGATATGCTAAATACCTCACTTGCAGCTGAAAGGTATGCAAATGAGGTATATTAGCGATCCACGAAGCAGAAACCAGTCCGTGTAAGAGACGTTTTAGCTGCAGAAATGTACTCAGTTGACAACTGAGTACGTTTCTGTAAAAATCACAATGGAGCCATGTCAGCTCCAAATAAAGGGTGCATATGTGTCAGGCAGCATGCCAATGGCCAAATATGTGGCCATTGGCAAGGTAAGCCGATGCAAATATAAAAAAAATATTATGTATGCAAACGGGCTGTGCTGTATAAAACATAAAAATGAAGGTTATAAACCCACAAATGTGGGTTTTATGCAATACATGGAATGACAATGCAGGGACCAGCAGACCAAAAACAATATGGCCACCGTGTAGTGGTTGCTAAGGGGGGAAGCTGAGTCTAAGACATGTAACTAAGCATTAGTAGGCAATCTCATGTAAATGAGGGTTAGGATACTGAATCCCACAGTCACATAGCAAATGAGCACAGTCTGAGTAGTGTAAGAGATACATAAGGGGGAGGAATAGAGTAGGAGATAGGTGACATCACAGGGGGGAATGGTAGAAAGAAATGCAATTCATTGGAGGTCAGTGTAACATGACAGATGACAGACACAGATCAGGGAAAGAGGAGTGCCACAAGATAAGCATGGGAAAGTCAAGAAATGGAAGGTGTACACTGTTACTTACACCAAAGTTTCTTGCTGGGCATGCATGAGTACGTGTGCGCGCCATGAAGTGCGAGTAGGGCAGTGTGCGTGCGTGTAAGGCAGGCTGAGCATGTGGGAGCGTGTTGGTAGATTTGTAACACTGTTTGCACTAGTGTGCATGCGTTTTAATCCGAATAGGCAGATCCTGAACCGTGTAAGCATGTGTGCGCACGTGTAAGCCACTGTGAGCGCGTTTCTGCTGGTATGCACGCTGCTCTCCCCTGAGGAAACAGAAAGGAAAAAGGAAGCAACAGAATTAGTAGGAAGCTAGCCGCGAATACTGCTGGAGCTAGCAGGTGAAAACAATTAGAATCAGGCAATTACACATGCAGAATAGTAGCCCAGCCCAGCACTTAAAACTCTGCAAACAGCAGTGCAGGATGTTTCTCTCAAGAGACACTGCAAGACAGGAGTAAGCTATTAGAAGTGAAAACTGAAAAAGCTGAACTCAGAGCAGAAATGCTAGGGGCTGCCATAGCTGTCATAATGAGACATAGGTGACTTGCTGAGGGTGGTGACAATGCAGATGATGCCAGACAACCCACAGTGAGGAGACGGAGAAGAGTATACAGGCCCAGGGTCACCTACCACGGGTTACATGAGCTGGAGATAGTAGAGCGCTATAGAGTGGACAGAGACCTCCTGCAGCAAATAGTCGAGCTGTGCAGGCAACGCCTCACACACAGAACCAACAGAGGGGAACCCATCCCAGTGGAAACCAAGGTATGTGTTGGCCTAAGAATACTAGCAACAGGTACCTTCCAGAGACCAACTGGTGATATGATGGGGATATCACAGGCATCAGCCTCCAGGGTACTGCACCAGTTCCTGGATGCCATGTCAGCACATGTCGGTGATCATGTATATTTTCCCAATGCCCGTGAGGTATTGGCCAGCAATATGCATCTCTTCCAGCAAATAGCGGAATACCCTGAGGTAGTGAGTGCAATAGACTGCACGCACATACGCATCAAAGCACCAGCCGGTGAGCGGGGTAGGGCCTACATAAACCGCAAGGGCTTCCCCACCATCAACTGCCAGGTTGTGTGTGATGCCCAGGGCATAATAATGAATGTGTGTGCTGGCTGCCCTGGGAGCTACCATGATTCCCACATCTGGCATTTGACGCAGCTGTACCAGACATTTGCCAATGGGGACATCCCACACGGACACCTAGTGGGGGATGCAGGTTATGCACTGGAGCTGTGGCTGATGACACCCATCAGAAACGCACACACACCTGAACAGGAACGCCATAATGAGGCACATGCACAAACACGTAATGTAATAGAGCGTGTGTTTGGGCTGCTCAAGTCACGGTTCCGGTGTCTGGACACATCTGGTGGAGCCTTGCAGTACTCACCAACTACATGTACCCAAATTGTCATGGTATGTGCTATGCTACATAATATGATCTTGCGAAAACAGCTGCAGCAGGACCAGCATAGGGCTGGGCCAAACAGCCCCCCACCATTGCCAAGGCCATCACAGGCAGAGCGTGACTCAGAGGAGGAACAACCTGAGCCTGCCCCAGTAGGCAGAAGGAGGCGTGCCCAGTATGCCCTGGCCTTGGCAAAGAGGCAGCGCATAGCACATACACTGGCTCAGTAGGAACCCTGGGAATGATACCCACTCTGACTCACTCAAATAATAACAGGGATGCCTAAAATGACATGACCTGCTCACAAACATGTACAGGGAGTGTAATATGTGCATCCAACAGAGGCAGCCCTGCAGCACCACCTGAGGCATGAATGCCATGTGTTAAGTAATGTAACACCATGTACTATATGCACACTTGAGGACCCTGACTAACATCCACCCTCACCAAGCATGAAGCCACAAAATGACGATGGGATGATCAATTGCAATAACTGGCTGAAGTAATGCAGTTAGTCAAAGGGGAGCCAATGTGTTTCAGCCTGGAAAGACATGCTGAGCATGACATGATGCACCACCTGCTAGGGGTGGCGTGCACCTATCAGTCCAGGCCCCATGGATACTGGCAAAGGCTGTCAGTACCCACAGCATGCCCTAAATAGGTAAGTCTCAAAACACAAACCCACCTTCATAGGTACCACAAGGGATAGGAACCTAGATGTAATGCTACCCAATGCCAGAAGTCTAAACATTAAGATGCATGCAGTGTAAACGCACACAGTATGGAGAATGTTGATATCAGTCCTGTAATAGAAAACTGGGTCAAGGCTCACATCAGCACCCTAATACTACCAGGTTACACCTCATACTGTGCTGTACAGCCGCAAAACATGGAACAAGCTACAAAAGGAGGGTGACTAGCAATAAATGTCAAGGATAACCACACCCCCATGTTGGTACCACAACAAGAAGCAGCATGGATTAGCCATGGTCAAATACCAATGGCTAAAACCACCTCCCAGTGTATATAGCCTGCTGCAGACTACTGTCCTAATACCAGGAACTGCACCTGGCCTATGTTGGAATACATGAATATATCAAGATCCCCAAACCACATTATATTGCTTGAGTGAAAATACCCAGACATACACTGGGAGCATTATACTAGCACCAACAGTAGGAGAAAAGTTCCCAGAATCCATAAACCAAAATGCCCAGGAACAACGTACCACTCCCACAAGAGGGGTAAGCATACTGGATGTGATAATCAGCAACATGCGTGCTGGATGGCAAGATGAGAAGTGTATCCCTCACTGGTAAGACCAGACCATAGAGTAATCACACCGGATATACACATCCTGACCACAGTCCCTGGCCAGAAAACCACAGTGAAAAACATGTGTAAAGCATAGGTTGCACCGCTCCAAACCGATGTGGAATCCACAAAAGGCCCTGTGCAGGTGCAGAATATGGGACTCACCGCAGAACATGTTATACAGGCATTCCATGAACACAGCCAGGAATGCTTGGATTATGCAATCACAAATAACAACAAGACACAATGCCATACACGCAGGCATCTGGCATGCTAGACTCCAGCCATTACCAAACCATGCAAGAGAATGAGGAAGCTACTACATGATAGAGCAAACATAAAAAGGGAAGTAATCACTGATCAGTAGTATGGCAATAAAATATGTCCACACATACAATCCACTAAGCCAGCCACAACAAGTAGAATCTGTGAATCCAGAGGCAATGTGACACCTGCCCCAAGTACACAGACAACCCACAACTCCCCCCAATAAATACAAATATATGTGAGAGATGCAACCATTTATCCAAACCGGAAGCTGAGCTCCCCCAACTCAGTACTGTCAAAACTAGTCAGGAGGAGAAGGTAACCACATACACCACAAACCAAGTCCCACATAGACCTATCACAACTGTAAACCAAACACATAAACACAGAAAAACATGCCCAGAGGCCCTAATTACAAACACACCACACCAACAGAGGCCTCCAAAGCAGACCCCAAGCAACCACAACCTCCAAACATAGCACATGCAACACATAGTACACAAAGCTGGTGTGCCAAACAGTTACAGGCCAGAAGGAGAAACAACATGCCTAATACAGTTGTAATAGGTGTCTGTATAGGCAGACACACTGCTGTCCCACTCACCAGACTGAACAAGGGAAAGGGTACAGTAAGCTGCCTGTAGGCTGCCACAATATGCCACATAACACAAGTACGCAGGTCACCCCAAAGCAAGCAGAATACGATGCACTCATTGTCCATGCTGGTGTGAATGACCTGAGATGTACCTCCCTGGACTACATGAAAAGAGACATGGATGAGCTCTCTGAGTATGTACTCCAGGCCGGTATGACACTGGCCGTTTGCAGCATCCAACCCTCACCAAGAATGATGCCACAGTACAAACACAGAATGATCAGCTTTAACACGTGGCACAGTTACAGCTGTCAGTCCAAGAGGGTCTAATGTCTGTCTGCTTGAGATGTCATGCATGACAGGCCATGCTGCTGTTCCAGGGATGGCTTGCACCTGTTACCCCTGGGCGTCTGGATACTGGATAAGGCCTTTGCCACCTCCATAGAGCCATACGTAGGCAAGGCCAAAAAGACTAACCCACCACCCTAGAAAACATAAGTGGTAAGAAACATAAGGGTAATGCTGACCAATGCCAGATGTGTAAACTGCAATATGCATGCACCTGAGGCACTTCCCAGTATGGAGAACATCGATGTCTGTGCAGTGACAGAAGCCTGCAGCAAGCCTACTGACAGCACACCAGCACTACCAGGTTATACCACATATCATGCGTTATGGCCCCAACACCTGGACCAAAACATCAAAGGACGGGGAGTATCCATATGCAGCACAGACACCCATACAGCCAGGTAATTGACAATGCACAAAGCAGCGGAGACCACCCATGTGCACCTAAGTGTAGTCAAACCTGCTGTACAGTCTGTAGCATGAGACAGACCACACTCTCACACACAGGAACCCCACCCAGACATCCTGAAGACACTGGACAGTATGAATGTCCCACCAAATACCAGACAAGGTACTCAAAAATTACCACATAGGTGGTAAACCATTATGTATGCAAGGAGTAATCAGGGACCTAGGGACACAAGTCGACAGTAACCTGTCATGTGACACTCACAATGCCAATGTGGCTAGGAAGACTGTCTATATTGGACACCGTATCATGAAAGGATTCACATCTACATCAACAGAGGTCACTGTGCCCCTGTACTGTTCCCTTATCAGACCCATAATCTAGTACAATGACTCATATGGGATGTACCGTACCTGACACCTGCAGTGGTTAGAGAGACCTCAAAGGTACCTCACCAAGAGGATAAAGGGTGTCAAATATATGTCATATGCTGCCTGGCTGTAGACACCCCAGCTGAATGCAGTCACAGACTGCCTACACAGAGGCATTGTATGTCTGTTGTACAAGGCCATGTCCAACACAGGAGTAATGGACATGCTCCACCCCAGGAAATCAAAGCCATTGGAGCTGTGAGAGTGACAGATGTCAGCCTCAACACATAATGAAATAGGATGTGCTGGAGGGACAGATACATAACCCAGAGGCTCCCCACACCCAGAAACAGGATCCCAATCCATGTTAGGCAGAGCCCCTCACTGACACCACCAACAGGAATATTGCCAAGTGGATGGATGATCGTACATGTACACTGGGGGTCTTCACTGTGTCACGTCCAGACTGAGGCACAGTAAAGAAAATCATAAATGGCCATAATAGTCACATAGCAAGGGGCGGCGAATGACACACACACTCTGGCTAGGCTTACTAATGCCCTAGGGTGGATAGCCTAGTATGAACCTATGAACCTATGAAGATACAAATTGTACAGGACACTAAGGATAATCACAAGGCTTACTCAACTGATGGTAGGAACCATGTTGGGAATTCACAGATATGCTCCGAATCACACAGATATTACAAACAACATACCAAACACACACACATATTGCCAACATACAACCTGACAGGTTCAGTGCAAACCTCCCCCCCCCCCAGAATGCAAACTATCTATCCCAGCAGACTGCTGGTCCCCTGACATTGCAGATGCTGAGGTAACAGCCATCATCTACAAAGCAAAACACACAGCAGCAAAGGTATGTGATGGTGTCCTGGGCTGAGACCAACATGGACTCCAAGAATAATGGAATGCCAAATCACACTACTGCCCAATGTCAGCCTTACCACAGGATATGTACCCAAAGAGCAGTGTACAACAACAGTGGTCCTTCACAACAAAGGTGTTGCCTGAATGGATACTGCAAACTACCACCCCAGGATCCTGACAAGCTTGGTCTGCACAGCTATGGAAAGGATCAGTATGTACCGCAGACATAAAGCTATCGTGGACCTACTGACACCGGCCACTACCCAGTGTGGCTGTCGTAAGTGCAGATCCTGCCCCTAAACATGTTTGACCCATTTGAAACAGTCATTAAGGTCATTGATGAGGGCAATGTGGTCCACACAGCGTAGCTGGACCGTGCATATGCTTCCAGACAATACCCTACGAGTTCCATATGGATATGTTCACCAGCTTAAATATAAACCCCTATGTCAGTAGAGGGGTTGCAAACCAGACCAAGGACAGAACTGACATGGTCAGACATGCTGCATCCATGTCAGACTACAAAGCAGATATGAGTGGCATCCCACAAGGCTTGGTCCTGGGACCTCCCCCATTCTGTATATATGTCCCATAGGTACAGGCCAACATGGAAGGACTGTGACTGAACATGTATGCAGAGGAGTACAAACTGCCCACCATATCCAACCCCCAGCTGACACAAGCAACCCACAAAAGGGCCACATAGAAACAGACAACTGGAGCCATAGCCATGTCAGCAAGCTAACTGCACAATGGTGTATAGACAACCACCGTGGATATACAGTAAGTGCCCACCAATTACCACACAGGTGTTAACCCATTACGTACCTAACATGTAATGAGAGACCTGGGGTCACAAGGTGATAGATATCCTGCATTGGACAAACATGTGGCTGTAGTGTTCGCAGAAATATACCATATACCCACCCAATCATGAAGGTTGTCAAATGTAGATAAGGGGAGATCACTGTGGCTCTGCAGTCATCCTTCATCAGCGTCACAATTGACTACAATAGCCCCTGTGGGATATACCTCAGCAGACACCTCCATCAACTGTAAAGTCCACAACAGTACCCCACCAGGAGTAGCAAAGAGCATGAACAGATGCCATGTGTTGCCTGATTAAACAAACTGCAGCTCCACACACTGCCATACTGCCCACCCAGAGGCAAGCTGTGCCTGATGTATGAAGCCATGTCCAAGCTGGAATCAATGAACATGCTGCACCTTGTACAATCTGAATGGCAGTGAGCTATGCACATGAGAGACCTGAACCCCAGCACTGACATACATAGGACAAGCTGTACAGAATGATCCATAACACAGAAGCCACCCCCACTCTTGAGTAAACTCCCAGTACAGGTTAGCCAGAGAGTCACCTATTGACACCCCTCAAGAGGAATCCTGATGAGTGGATGGGAGATGGTAGGTTAACCCTGGGTATCACTGTTATGTCAGAGGTAGACGGAGGCACAGTATACTAACCATGACATATGTCATGGCAAACTCCAGTTACAATGTGTCGAAGGACAAACACACTCTGTGACTAGCATCAGAAATGGCCTAGGGAACATTGCTAGTGTTTGCCAATGTCCACCTATGTTGTGGAATACACTACCAATGTTGGACAAGCCTGGTGTAGGTAGTCCATATCTGAACATAATGCAACATGGTCATATGTGCACAACTGGCCCCTACACAGCCTGTTGTGCTCACTATGAAGATGTCAAGCAGTGATAGGACTAAAGCCCAGGATACTGTCCACCACAGTGAAAGTACTGAACCAGTACACTATACGGTACTACAGTGTTAGGTCATTATGAAAAGATGTTGACAACTGTATGCAAAGTATTCCATGCAATCCCTGCAGGTACAGTATAATCCCTGTTGTGGCAGACATGAAGCAGTTGGCCAGTTAGTACACAACATGACAGCCAACACACAACCATAAACGTGAGATATTGTTGAAGTTCACACACACCCAAATATGTGGTGGACTGCAGAGTTCAACATATGGAAAGCTCACACTGGGCATGCTCGCACACTTTGATAAATGAGGCATATGTCAGACAACATGCCATGGAAAGGCTGAACTGGGCATGCTCACACACTTGGGCCACACCTCTGTTTAGCAGTTGGCCACACATATCTGATATTTGTACGTGTCATTCCAGGAACCAACCACAACACAGCAATCTGCCCAGTGCACACAGTAAATGACTACAGAGACATAAGTGATATAGTGGATCGCCCTCATATGCAAACATCTTCCACAGATACACAAGTTGTTCATAGGAACAGGGAATGCTATGGTAATAAAGACCTGCAAACAGTCTAACAGCAACAAATATTGTGCATTTGACAATTAAACATATGGGTGTAGAGGTCAATACTAGGCTTGTTGCCCTAGGGAATGACAGCTTAGCCAGAGTGTGCTTGGCATCTGCATCCCCAGTACAGTAGGCTACTGTGCCACTGTAAAGTAGGTCACATAAGGCAACGTGTGAGGCTAGTGAGCTGTGCCTCTGTCAAGGAGGGGCACAGTGGAGATCCCAGGGTTTGAATGTGCTAAGCCACATCCATGTTGTTGGTGTGTGCTGGAAGAGGGTTGCTGAGGACCTCTAACAGTAAGTGGGCATCAATAACAGACTGAGGGGAGCCCTATCTGCATTGTCTGGACAATTCCACTGTCAACACTGTGTTGTGATGATTATGTGGGAATGAAGTGTCGTGCTGGTACTGTTCACAGATGTCCTCCCTCTGTGGGCTACAGCTCTGCAATGTATTAGCTCACTCTGTCTGTTGTACGGCTCATATATGGCTGGTGTACACCTGACAGGTGTCATGTTGTGGAGCAGTCATGGGTATATGTGGGATAGCATGATCAATGCAAACCTTACACATGCTCATAGAATGCAATTGTCAAGGATTATGCAGAGTGGCCAATATAGTCCCCCAGCATGGGTCCTTTGAAGCCGTCCACCCCAGTCTTCACAAGTGTAGAGTCTGCTTGTGCTAAATACAGTTTGTTTGCAGTGACAACCTTGCCTGGGGGTGGGGATGGGATATGGATGTGCAGGGGAAAGGTGGGTATGGTCAGATATAAACAATGGTGGTCTACCTCTGGTGTGGAACAGTGAGTACCCATGTTGCAGATGGACAGGTGCAATATGTATTCCCCCATGTGGCTGTGGTGAGTGGTTCTGCCATAGCACATGGACCCACAAAGTGTAGTGGCTATAGGGTAAAGTTGTAGAGGCCTGAGTAGTTCCCACACACAATATGCCTGTACCTGATGTTAACAACTGGAATGGTGTATGTGAACACCTGCATATCCCGGAACTGTTCCCAGGGAAGAAAAGTGTGTGTCCTGGATGTGGGAGTGGTGTTCTGGACTGGTTGTGTTGTGTGTTACAGGTCCTGTGGTCATGAAGCATGGTATAGAACATAACCTGCCAGTGCGATGTGCATATCTGACCCTGAAGTAGGTGGCTGCAAATGCATATATATGCTATCCCCCACCTGACAGGTAGTACTAGATGTACATACCTCTGTAGAAATAAAGATGTCAGCACCCTATAAATACTGCAGGTGCAGAACAGATGCCCAGTAATTCGGATAGCGTGCTCTGCTAATGCATCTCCCTCAAGTGTCATAATATAGTTAGGTAGGAGTTTGAACCATGCAAATGCTCAGTGTGTGTGTGTGTGTGTGTGTGTGTGTGTGTGTGTGTGTGTGTGTGTGTGTGTGTGTGTGTGTGTGTGTGTGTGTGTGTGCGCAAGTCTGTGTGAGGGAAGTGTCCCTTTTGGCAACTGGGAAAACACTCCACAGGATGCACATTCCCCTACCTAAGCACTGATGATGTCAGCACCCTATAAGTACAGCAGGAGAAGGGAACCCTCCAGGTAATGTGAATAGCATGTTCTGCTAATGCGTTTGTCATGAGTGTCATAACATAGTTAGGTAGGGGTTTGAATTCTGCAACTGCCCAGTGTGTGTGGAGGGGGGTTAGTGTCTGTGTTTGTGTGTGAGGGAGATGTCCCTTTTGGCAACTGTGAAAACACTCTACAGGATGCACATTCCCTTATCTAAGCACTGATGATGTCAGCACCATATAAGTAAAGCAGGAGAAGGGAATCTTCCCAGTAATGTGAATAGTGCACTCCGCTAATGCGTCTGTCACGAGTGTCATAACATAGTTAGGTAGGGGTTTGAATCCTGCAACTGCCCAGTGTGTGTGTGGAGGGGGGGGGTTAGTATGTGTGCAAGTCTGTGTGAGAGAGATGTCCCATTTGGCAACTGGGAAAACACTCTACAGGATGCACATTCCCCTATCTAAGCACTGATGATGTCAGCACCCTATAAGTACAGCAGGAGAAGGGGAACATCCCAGTAATGCGAATAGCGCGCTCTGCTAATGTGCCTGTCATGAATATCATAACATAGTTAGGGAGGGGTTTGAATCCTGCAACTGCCCCAGTGTGTGTGGAGAGGGTTAGTATGTGTGCAAGTCTGTGTGAGGGAGATGTCCCTTTTGGCAACTGGGAAAACACTCTACAGGATGCACATTCCCCTATCTAAGCACTGATGATGTCAGCACCCTTTAAGTACAGCAGGAGAAGGGAAACCTCCCAGTAATGCAAATAGCGCGCTTTGCTAATGCATCTGTCATGAGTGTCATAACATAGTTAGATAGGGGTTTGAATCCTGCAAATGGCAAGTGTGTGTGTTTGGAAGTGGGGAGTTCGTGTGTGTGCAATTCTGTATGAAAGACATGTGCTTTTTTGCAATCAGGAGATCACACTACATGATGCACATTACCCTTTCCAAACACTGATGATGTCAGCACCCTATACGTACAGCTGGAGAAGGGACACTTCCCAGTAATCCGAATAGCGCACTCTGCTAATGCATCTCTCTCAAGTGTCATAACATAATTAGATAGGGGTTTGAAACCTGCAAGTGTGTGTGTGTTTGGATGTGGGGAGTTTGTGTGTGTGCAATTTTGTATGAAAAACATGTGCTTTTTTGCAATCAGGAGATCACACTACATGATGCACATTACCCTTTCCAAACACTGATGATGTCAGCACCCTATAAGTACAGCCGGAGAAGAGGAACCTCCTAATAATCCGAATAGTGCGCTTCGCTAATGCGTCTCTCTCACGTGTCGTGACATAGTTAGGTAGGGGTATGAATCCTGCAAATGGCAAGTGTGTGTAGGGGGGGGTAGAAGGGTGTGTGTAATTGCAAGTGTGAGAGAACAGATCCTTTTGGCAAATACTACAATACACCAGATGCTGCATATTCCCCCAGTAAACACAGGGGATGTCACCACACTATCAGTACAGCCAAACAGGACTACTTGGCCAGTAATGCCAATAGTGCGCTCCACTACTGGGTCTATTACCATTGTCAGAGCACAGATAGGTATGTTTTGGAAACCCACAACTGCCACGTGTGGTTGTGTCACACAATATGACCTTGTGTGGGTTTCTGTACATAACAATGCATGCCATTGCCTAAACCTGCAATGGCAATGCACACATGATGTATGTGTGTGACACATACACATAAATACCTGTGACCTGCAGTAGTTACCATGTCTGACACATGCCTCGAGTGGATAAATGGTATTCGCAATGCATAACAATATGACTGTGTCTTACTGTGCAGGAGCCACACGCGGTATGTGTCTATACAGTGTGGGTTGTATATGGTATAATACCTACAGCAGGGGATACACATCTGGTCTGGGCCATATAGTCTACATGTAGTCGATGAACAGGTGCTGCATGTTCCCACCTGTTGTGGGAGTGGTAACATGTTATTCCACTGCAATTCAGTGACCACATGCTGGGAACCTTTCAGCTAGTGTGTTGTAGCTACAGTAATGCTCACGCACAATGCTTGGCTGGATGCAGTCCAGCCATATAAAGACATTTCATGAGACTGTCATATTGCCAGTGTTGTTAGGGAGGATAGGTGGGTTTTCTGTGTATGGGAGGGTTGTGTGTGCCAGGCTATGAACCAGAAGGCAGTCCAACACACTGTTAGCTGCTCATGAATAGGCCCTGATGCTTTGTGCTGTGCCAACAACCTGGAGGTGTGTGTATCTGTGGTGCCTTGGGATACCACCCCCTGTCCATGTGTGTTACATGTGTAGGGATGACAGGCATGGTATGAGGTATAACCTGGCAGTGATGGGTTGCACCTGTGAGCCGTGAATCAGGACTCTGGTACTGCACAGACATTGCAGTTCACCATGCTGAGGACAGTGTCCAGTGCATGCATCTTGCGGTGTACACTGCTGGTGTTGTGTAGCATCACTGTTAGTGTCCTATCCTGTGTGATACCCATGGAGGTGGCTATGTAATCCGTGTCCTGCAGCAAAAGGCACTATGTGTGTATCAAGGGGCTTCACCAATATACAATGGCCCATGGGTGTCACGTGCAAGCTGACCCTCACAAATCATTGTGGCTTCCCTAACATGTAAGCACACGTTGACAGCCAGTGGATACCCTATGAATGACATTGGAGATTGAGCAGAATGTAGACATAGAACACCCTTCCTATATATAGTGGTATCATACCTGATGAGGGTATGATGGCAACCAAGATCAGGCTCATACTGGCCCATGCCACATGCTGAGAGATCCCTTCTATGTTCCCTATCATGTAGTCCAGGGAGGTATGTCTCAGGTCATCCATAGTGGCATGGTCAATGACTGAGTCATATATGACCATGCCTCTGACTGACCTGTATGCATGCGTTTTGTGGTGGACCATAGTGCCCCACAGGCATATCACTGTGACCTTCACCATGTACAGCCTGTTGAGCGGGACCCCACTGCAGCGGCCAATAGAGGTACCTGACACATCAGTAGCAGGTGTGTTGTGTAGCCCTACAGGCTGTGAGTGTGTGGCACACGGGATATGTGTGCCATGTGTGGCATGTGCTCTGTTCTGACGTAATGTATGCCTCTGTGCCAGCTGCAGAGGTGTGTGATGCTCAGGCAGGATGCTATTCTGAGTCTCCAAGTATGCCCCAGTGTGTTCAGATTGCTGTCAGTGCGGGTCTATGTCAGACTGGTATTGTAGTCACTGTAGTATGTCATGCCACCTGACAGGGTATGGCAGTACTGGGTTCAGAGTGCTCAGTCCCCAGATTGGCTATGTGGTGGCATCCCACACGTGTTGTACATTCCTGGCCAAGGGTGAGGGTTGACTGCATACATGTGGCAGCTGTGACATTGCCACATGACTCACATAAACCTCAACTGGACCATAGAGGTGATTCACAGGTTACCTTTCCACATGCTACCATAGTAGTGTGATTGCCATGGTGATTACCAACACATAGCGCCAATGGGGAACAACATACTGAAGGTGTGTATGTGTGGGTGTACTACTACTGATTTCATAGCACTGGCATATATGACTGCACACATGGGTAAGTGCCAGGTAAGTCATGTGCTATGTGTCACTGGCAACGTACATGCGAACAGGACAGACAGTGACGTTCTGTCATGTGGAAACTTGACATACATATAGTACGCTATGCAAATGTCACTAGGAGTCCACAGAAGCACTGTAACTCTGCATTGCAGGTGGAAGCAGTGTTCCAGGGAACATCAAGCGAACATGCATGCAAACAAAGCTACAGTAAGCAGGGCTGGAAGTAGTCCATTGAACAACAAAGAAGGGGTAACACTAACAGTAGGCAACAGTGCAAATATGTAGGCACTATCAATATGTACCCAGGAATACACAGCTCAGATGTCCATGGTAGAACTGATATTATGTCATAGTTAATTGTGATTTGTATTACATTGGTACTGCACACATATCAACATGTGCAAACATCCACATTGCATAGTTGTTGTGGGCAACTTGCCACCATTACTGTACATGTCTATCATTGCATATCACTACTTGCATTAGCTTCCCCCCTGTGCTACCCATGTATGTGGCTATCTGTTGATATCCTTACCACCGGTATGCAATAATGTGCAGCTGTTACACTATGGTACTTACTATGGGTGTAGATAACAATTCAGGTCAGTCATACAGTTACTGCATCAGGCATGCTGGGATATACACACAGTCATATCAGTACACTGTACTGTTACCAACATGATACTACTATTGCACTTCTATGTAGTCACCCTGTGCATCAGCAACATGTTTACCTGTTCCTGCACTGATGTTGGAGATTGCAGGAGGTGGCACAGTTTCATCATATGCACAGGGTGTGAATTAGGTATGCCTGAGTCTGCCACTGATACCACCAATTGACATGTGTGTGTATGTGTGTTGGTGAGGGACAGCAGTACAGGGTGGGGCACTGTTGGTGCAGTGTGTGCGTGTATGTGGTAGCCCTAGGTGTTAACATTTCGCATGTGTGTATGCACGCACACAGTTCCACCTCATGGCTGCCATATACAGGAGTTTGTGGACAGCCACAGACTGCACCTGGCAGGTCATACAGATCAGTGTCTGTGGGCACGGACACGGTACCTGTGCCTGGCAGGGGTGCTATGGACCGTATCCGGTACTAAGCCAGACTGGGTACTGTCATCAGAAGTGGGAGTGTGTTGACTGGACACAGGTCCCTGTTGGGACTGTCCAGAGCCATGTGCACGTGGTCTCCTGGGGTGTTCCAATGACAGCACAGACCCAGCATTGCTGGGGCTGCTGCTGGCACTATGGGGGCATCTGTGGGCCTGTTGTCGTCCACGCTGACTGCCAGCTGCTGCTGTTGCTGGCATACAGCCACGTCGATGCCGCAGCCGTCCACCATTGCCCTGGCTCATGGACATGTGGTTGTGGAACTGCTGTATTATGTCCCCACAATGTCTGTCTATGACATCAGTGAAATTACGGATAGCATCCGCGATGTCACACATACTGTCAGTTATGGCTGTGTGACATGCTCTCAGCTCCCTCAGACCCTGTCTGGTGTACCTTTCCATATCTGACTGTGCCTGCATGACAGCCCAAAACATAGCTGAGGTTGACAGACCTCTTTGGGTATGTCTGCCAGAGGCAGTACACCCACGGATGCTCCCACGAGAACCCATGGGCAACTGTCTGTGTGGTACCATTGCAGGACCCTGCCCATGGCTGCTGTGTGGGGAAGCATGTGCCACAGATACCACATTACCCTGGTCAATGCCCACTGTATCCTGTCCATCACCTAGGGACAATGGTGACATAGGATGCACTGGCAGAATGACTGTGCGCAATGATGGGGTTGACAGCTGTGTACTGTCAATTGGCTGACCAATGACGAACCCTGACACACCTTCCTGTGCCATTACACAGATATCATCATTATCAGTACCTGTGGCACCAGATTCAGGTTCCCTGCTGCAGGACACCAAAGCAGCACCAGAACCTGTGGGAGGAAGACAGGAAACAGTTTACAATGTCTACACAATGTTACCAGTGATGCACTTATGCACACATGCACACATACACACGTGGACACATGCACACATGCACACGTGGGCACGTGGACACAGGCACACATGCACACATGCACACGTGGACACAGGCACACATGCACACATGCACATGTGGACACATGCAAACGTGGACACGTGTACACATGGACACATGCACACATGCACACATGCACACGTGGACACAGGCACACATGCACACGTGGACACATGCACACATGCACACGTGGACACAGGCACACATGCACACATGCACACGTAGACACAGGCACACATGCACACATGCACACCCCGCAGTATACACACAGAGCACTACTGAGTTACACTAGTATTACTAGCACTATCAGGACTATTATAGGTATTGTTAAAACACACTCACCAGCATGGATGGGCTGCCTTGCTGTAACACCGGAGGGAATTGCAGAAATGAGGAGATTAATGTCAGTGGGCACAACTGTGCCACTGATACTGCATATGATACAGTTCAGTAGTACACCAGTTGCCTTTCACACGTCAGCTGCTGATATTGGCAATATCACACCTGCACAATTACATACTATGTTGACAGCTACATACCACGGACACACCTTACACATGCATAAAGTAACAGTGTACAGAACAGTCAAGTGTACATATGGCATATTACCTGCACACTCCATGTCGTGCTGCTGTGTGGATCCAGCCTCCATCATGATGCAGGTGTGTTGTTGTTTATGTTCCGGGGCTGGAGCCACAACACTTAGGAGTAGCCCCTCCAGTCTGGTGAGGGGGGATGTGTGGCCACCCCACCACCTGTGGCAACCTGTTGCCTGTGGATATCCGACGCACACTGACGGACATTTCTGATTAAATCACTGCAGTGATGTCGTACCTGCTCATATGTCCTATTATGCATGCCAATGTCATTTACCCTACAGACAAGGTCTTGCCACAGTGCAGCCCTCTCCTGCTGATTCTGGCTGGTGCGGGAAAACAGTATGTCATAATCCCGCACCAGGCTCTGGTGTATCTCCTCATCTTCTGCTGCAGAGTAGGCAGGATTACACTGACACGCCATGTCCCTGGAAGAGAACACAAACAGGATATCAGCAGACTATGTCAGCAATATATGGCACAAATACTATACATGATACTCAACTGGAGTGATATACTATCACTCCCATATGTAGCATGTGTGTGTCTCTTAGTGGATACACAAGTACATGGCCAGATATCAGTGCTCAGCCAACACCTGTGCAACAATACCTGCCACATTCCATACAACATAGTAGCATGCCCCATCGGTCAGCACACTGCGACGGGTCCAATGCACAACCTCACTCTGGAGGTTCATACCAAGGTACTGTATGTGGAACGCCATCCACTAGTGTGATCTGGACACAAGTTACTCGGCCTGGATATACATATCCCACCACCACCACCACCACCACCAGCACAGTAGGCTACTTTGATATGTATGTGATTAGACAGTTATTCACTTGTTAGGACTGAGATGGTATCCATGCAGCCCACTGGGCCAGTGGAAGCCACAACCCACACTGCTGACCCCTTTGCGAATGCTTCCCACGGACATCCCAAAGAATGCATGGAACATGCACACACATTTCTAACACAGACTCTATGCACAAAGGTTAGGCATCCTGTCCGGTGGACCCCAGCCAAAGGCCGATTGTATAATGATAGAAGGAGGCTACTGCAGGACAGAGCAGATTCACATTAAGGGAAGGCATCTGTGGTCAGCACTGGTAATAAGCTACGGTCTCTCATAACAACATCCACGGCCTACTCTGGGAGGGAAATGGCCACGAACACTATAGATAACCACAAGGCCTTCTTCAGTTATGTTACACATATGGACCAAACGCCTCAGATATGCTCTGAGTTACTACACACCTACTTAACATTCACCGAACACACAGATATTGGCAAATGTCTTGCAGACAGGTTCGGTGCACGTATCCCCCTTCCTTCTCCCCCACACTTAGAAATACTTATCACAGCTGAATGTAACCTCCCTATCATCTCACATGTCCAGGTGAGGGCCACCCTCAGCAAAGCATTACACACAGCATCAATGTGACCTGATGGTATCCATGGATTTTTGCTAGAGGACATACAACTGCATATAAGACTGATATTTAACCTTGGCCGTACTACGGGATATGTACCTGAACACTGGCATACAGCAACAGTGGTCCCACTCCACTAAGGAGGCACCTCGACTGACCCTGGGAACTACCGCACCATAAGATTAACCAGCCTGGTCTGCAAAGCTATGGAATGATTCAGTATGAGACACATATACAGCGATATTGGGTACCTGCAGACACTTGTTCCCAGCCAGTTTGCCTTTGTGATGGGCTGATCCTGCCTTTTGAACCTGGTTGACCTTTCAAAACAGTCACTACAGCCATTGATGAGGGCAACGCAATCCATACAGCCTACCTGGACTTGCCTAAGGCCTTCAACACAGTACTCCACTCAGGTATCATAGACAAGCTCATTAGCTTACATGTTACTACATATGTCACATGATGGGTTGCACACTGGTTGACATACAGAATCCATAATATCGATATTGTAGGAGCCATGTCAGACTCAATGCCAGTCACATGTGGTATCCCACAGGCCTCTGTCCTAGGACCCCTCTTGTTTGGCATTTATTTCTCAGATGTAAAAGCAAACATGTGCGGGTTGTGGATGACGAAGTTCCCAAGTGACTGCAAACTAAGCACCATAGTAGTTACACCAGCTGACACACACATCCTACAGACAGGCCTCACTGAAATGGAAAACTGGTGCCAGGATCATGGCCTAACACTGACTGACATGTAATGTATTGTCATCCCCTTTGGGTGGAACTACGTGCACACAACATATCACATGCCTATAGATACAGACCTATGACACATATGGAGGGTTCACAGTATGCAGACTATTAACTTGTTACTTTACATTACCTGTGTTTGTTGCAGCTGGTTGCGTTACTGATACTACAGCTTCCTGCTGCTGCTGGCACAGCTTGGTACTGACACTGCTGACAGCTTCAACTTAGTTTGTGTACCGTGTGTTGTTGTTTGTGTTCTTAATTTTTTTTTCTTTCTCTCTCTCTCTCTCTCTGTCTGCCTCCAGACAGTGCAATGAATGTATTGCATGTGTGGAGTGTGAGTACAGGATGCTTTTGTAGGTAGCTGCATAGGTCCATGTGATGGCCTCTGCACCAATTGTAAGCCAGCATTTGCTAATTGCATGCAGCCAGTTGTGTACTGATTGCATTTCTCACTGTGATTTCAGGACAGTGCTATAAAAGGGTATGTGAGATAGGTGTTGCCCTTTCAGATTGTAAGGGCGGGGACCATGCTGGTATGCTGTGGACACTGTTCTGTGAGTGTAAAGGTTAGTATCTCTCTCATGATTCAGGCTGTGTTGTAGATTCACATTTCTCCATTCCTTTCTCCTGTTTCCTGTAGTAAGTGTGTATGCACACTGACACCTACAACTATATATATATATATATATATATATATGTAAATATACATACATTTATATATGTACATTAACTGACATTATTACCTACTAGCTACCAACTAGCATGGCTGTTTCTGTTCACACACTACTATTATGGAAATCCACAGGTTTTGACAGTAAGTATAAATGACATGCTTTGTGTACTACACATTCTATATTCCCTTTACATTCATTCCTACTATTACATGATATATTTATTTTAGCACATTGTTCTTGTATAACAGTCATGGCTTAGTGGTAGGTCATGCAGACTACTGTTTCCAAGGTCCTGGGTTCGGGACTGACAGTGGGATTTTATTTTGCTTTTGAACTGACTACAGGACCTGTCAATCAGAGTGACTAAGGCACTTTTAAGCAGTTATAACCGGGTTAGCGCTGGTTTGCGTGGAGCTCCCACATGCGCACTGATGTTCAGCTCCGCACACACCCTTTTGCAACCGCTTAACAGTGCTTACTCTGGCACACACCAGCGCTATTTTCTTTGAAAGAAATGAAAATAGGGAGACAGGAAAGTGGTGAAAAAGGGGTCACAAAGAGGGTAAGACAGTAGGGAAACAAGCTTGGGTTTTGCAGGAGGGATGTAGGTAAGGCCCATAGCTGCTCATTTCTTCATCAGCAACAGCTGTGCATTTGTATGTAATTTGGTGTGACATTTGAAACCTTCCACCCCTGAGAGAGGTGTCAGGACAACAATAATACTTGTTGTACAGCCAATTGTAATTGATAGTTTCCATGTCCAGCAGACATGTGTGCAGAATGGGCAGCTATGTATGGGGCGTAATTTTTTTGTGGGTACAGAGTGCCGTGCCCTTTTTTTTTTTTTTTTTTTCAGGTGAGAGTGGTATGTCAGGTGAAGGAAGTCAGTATAGCTGGGGAGGTAGGTTGGGTAGGTCAACAGACAAGACAAACAAGATGCATACAGGGGTGGTGTATGACACGTGTGGGGGGGTTACACAATTGACGGGGACAGACGTTTGGATATCCAGAGCCCATGAGCCCACAGATGGCAACAGTGGAACTGATATCCCCACCCATGGGCAGTTGCCACTGTTCCTTCACTGCCCAGGATGGGGCTGTGCTGGGGGCTGTGTAGGCCGGGCAACAGGCATGCCCGTAAGTTGTGCCACCTGTGCCTCAAGCTGGCGTAGGGGCCCAAGAACAGAGTCCCGGATCTCCCTACGCACCACAGTCCGGATGCTACGGAGGGTGAGTGGTGGTTCTCCTCCGGCTACACTTGCAGAGGGGGGATGGGCCCCATCCCCTGCAGCGCTTCCACCCGCAGGTGGCACAGGGCCACCAGAGGAGGGTCCAGACTGGGCTCTAGTGCCAGGTGCACTCACCAGCTGAGGTGGGAGAGGTGGTCCGCTGGAACCCGCCTTCCCTGTCGTCCTATGTTTTGCATTATGTCATGACAGTTTGGGTTAGTAACATACAATACCATTCGCAATTAGTTGTAACAGCATGCATTAGTATTCCCATTAACCAAACACCCAGATATTCACACTATTGAACAGCGAGCATAACACATGCATAATTTGAACAGCAATACACAGTCCAACAACATGCAGGGTTGATTGATGGCAACAGGCCATCAGGTTTGATCGATTAATTAGACTAGGCTCCAAAGCAGCCCCATGGCTTTCCAAAAAGACTAAACAAATAATGCTAGCTAGAAATAAATTATGGACAAAATGGAGATCCACTAAAAACCCAACTGACCATCAAAATTTCAAACACCTGAGAAACACAACAAAGAAACTCACCTATCTGGATAAAAAGAATTATTACCTTCAGTATCAAAAAAAACAAAACCAAACCCCCAAACAATTCTGGTCAGGAATAAATAAACTGCTCCATCCAGGGAACACCAAAACACCTACACCAGCTAGCCTACCTCAGACCCAACCTAATATAATAGCCAATACTTTCAACAACTTCTTCTCTCAAACTGTCGCCTGTCTAGCAAACACCATGACTCCCCCCCCTTCCCTTCAAATAACCTCTCCCCAAAACAGCACCCCCACACTAAAATTTAATACAGTCTCCACAACCTATATACGTAAGTTACTCTCTAAACTTAAACCTTGCACCCCTTCTGCCGACAATCTACCAGCTGAATATCTTCAACTAGCAGCAACTGAACTAGCCTACCCAGTCTCCATCTTAATTAACAGAACTATAACCAAATCCAATATCCCATCCTGCTGGAAAATCTCCCATATCATTCCCCTCCATAAAGGAGGTAACTCCAACGAACTTTCCAATTTCCGGCCTATAGCCCTTCTATCTCCACTATCTAAAATTATGGAACGCTGCATACACCATCAACTCTTATATCATCTCTTCAGTGGCGGCTGGTCACAGGGGCTCACAGGGGCTTGCTGAGGGGAGAGGGGGAAAGGGGGGGGGTGTGGCATAAAGGGAGGGACTAAGGCAGGAAAAAACCAAAAAAACTAACTTTTAAAAAAATACGCCGCCCCCTGGTGTAACCATCATATGAAAGTCCAATCAAGACAAAAATAAGTGTAGAAGAATAAAATATTTCAATGCATTGGCTGCATGACAGCTTACTTAATATCTAGATGGAAACAAAAGGTTGTGAGGCATGAAAAATAAATTACTTACTTAAATGAATGCCAGTCAAAATCAAGTAAAGTAAAAAAAAACTAGAAGCACTCAAAAACTACTTCTCCTGCACTTCTAGTTCTAATTAATATATATATATTATTAAAGTAGTACAAGCAACATGCTGGAAAAAAGAATCTCTATGATGTGATGCCCCCACTGTAAAAAATGTTTCTTATCCAAAAGACCCCTACAATGCGACAACTGGGGGAAAACATGAAAAATAAAAAAAAATGAAGCAAAAACAAGAAACAAGCTCAAGATACAGATTACTGTACAGGTTATGGACCACACATGATTTGTGTTCTGTTTAGTTCTTATGGTCATTAAAAAGAGATGACTGACTTAAACAACAAGTGTAATGAGCTTTTAAAATAATACAAAATATGACAGAAACCAGACCATACAGATGAAAAGCCACTATTGTATTTATTAGTGTGTCTCCCTCCCCAAGGTAGATACAACTACTCCTTGCCTTGCTTGGACACATCCAGGGTGCAACAATTCTGGCTGAATTGAAATCTTGCTGACTGATTTGTGTCACACTTGAAATCTTCAAGAGCAAAAACTTTCAAGAGCAAGAAATCTACACCCAAGAGGGCAGAAGTGAAGGCAAACAAACAACAAACATTTTAATTATTGCTTTTATATTAGAAAGATAATAGATATAATAAGTCTTGTAGTCTTTATGAATTTTCTCTGAAGGGTAAAAATCTGAAACTCAAATGTCTGTCATTTCTCTTTCAGTCTTTAGCGACTGTCACTAAATGCCAAAAACAAAATTTTGAGAAAATGGACCAAAATGTGATGCAAAATATAAAATAGACACACAATACAGCTTCTACCTGTCAAAGAAGACACTTTAATATTAGTACTACTACGCCTGAGCAGCTGACAAATAAAAGAATCTACATGCATTTCAAGTAATCTACTTTGATTATTACAGTTATTTTCTTATTGTAAACCCTCCATGTTTCCATGCTATTCTATTTTATTGCTAGGGGATTATTAGGGGAAGAGAGCAAATATTTGAAAAAAAAAAATTGGGGACAGTTGAGGTTAAGGTGTAATTCTATAAAAGTGTTTATTTTGCATGTACCAACCTGTGTTAATGCAGTAAATCTGAACAAGGCCAAAAACATATTGGATATATAATATAAGTAGTAAAAAATTTGCTCTGTATAATTGAGACAGTTGATAGAACGCTCTTACTTTTAACATGCATTTTATGAAGGTTATTTGGCAAAATCATTAGGAATTAAAACTACCAAAATATAAAAAGCAAAATCTATTCATTCTTTGAAAATCTGGAACCATAAACACTAATGTATACTCTTTTTTACTCAATTGGGACTTCATTTGAAAGTTTTTTTTTGTATTTTACAGCACAAACATTAAGTAATCTGTTAACCCCTATATATGAACATACATGTGCTCTTTTGAGAACATTTATCAATCAGTAAATATGCACAATTCTACAGTCATATTCAGTGAATTCAGTTCTTGCCATAGCTGTCAACCTTAGCACAAAACCTGGGTGAAGCCAATAATGGGGAATACAGTCCCAAAATATATTCATCTTATTAGAAAAAAAGAAAAAAAAAAAAAGTGCTACTATGTATTCTATATTCTGAAGAACATGAGTTTGAAAATTCAATGTCAATCTACCTCTCATGGACAGACAAAAACAATTTCGAGGGATTAATACTGCAGACATCGCCTTTGTAAAATGGCAGGCATCAGAGCAAATCCACACAAACACAGGCAGGAGATGCAGACTCCAAACAGAAGCCACCCCAACCAAGAATCAAACCAGAAACCTATAGCGTGGAGGGCAACAATACTACCACCGAATTAAACATTCAGAAAATTCAAATGCCTGTTTTTTTCTGCGGACAGAACAAAACCAATTTTCAGCAGGGATTAAAACTGCAGCACACGTCTTTCAAACCAGAAAACCTATAGCTGTGAGGCAACAATACTACCACTGCACCATCAAATCTGGCAAGGAATCAAACATTCAAACCCTCTGTCTGAAAAATTCAATGCCTGTCAATTTTACTGCGGGCAGCAGATACTGAACCGCAAAATGCAAATGGCGGGGCACCCAGGCAAATCCACCAAATACAGGAGGAGATGCAGACAGAAGCCACCCCAACCAAGAATCAAACCAGAAAACCATCAATTATACAAGGAATTAAACATTCAGAAACCTGAAGTCTGAAATTCAAACAGAACAAAACAATTTTCAGCAGAGACGAGGGATTAAAACTGCAGACACATCTTTGTAAAATGGCAGGGCACCAGAGCAAATCCACACAAACACAGGCAGAGATGCAGACTCCAAACAGAAGCCACCCCCAAGAATCAAACCAGAAAAAACCTCATAGCTGTGAGGCAACAATACTACCGCACCATCAATTATGCAAGGAATTAAACATTCAGAAACCTGAAGTCTGAAATTCAAATGCCTGTCAATTTTGACAGAACAAAACCAATTTTCAGCAGGGATTAAAACTGCAGACACGTCTTTGTAAAATGGCAGGGCACCAGAGCAAATCCACACAAACACATGGAGGAGATGCAGACTCACACAGAAGCCACCCCAACCAAGAATCAAACCAGAAAACCTATAGCTGTGAGGCAACAATACTACCACTGCACCATCAAATCTGCAAGAATTAAACATTCAGAAACCTGAAGTCTGAAATTCAAATGCCTGTCAAATTTACTGCGGACAGAACAAAACAATTTTCAGCAGATTAAAACTGGAGACACATCTTTGTTAAATGGCAGGGCACCAGAGCAAATCCACACAAACACAGGCAGGTGATGCAGACTCCACACAGAAGCCACCCCAACCAAGAATCAAACCAGAAAACCTATAGCTGTGAGGCAACAATACTACCACTGCACCATCAAATCTGCAAGGAATTAAACATTCAGAAACCTGAAGTCTGAAATTCAAATGCCTGTCAATTTACTCATGACAGAAACAAAACAATTTTCAGCAGAGACGAGGGGATTAAAACTGCAGACACATCTTTGGCAGGGCACCAGAGCAACAGGCAGACTGCACCATCAAATCTGCAAGGAATTAAACATTCAGAAACCTGAAGTCTGAAATTCAAATGCCTGTCAAAATTAGTGCGGACAGAACAAAAACAATTTTCAGCAGATTAAAACTGCAGACACATCTTTGTAAAATGGCAGGGCACCAGAGCAAATCCACACAAACACAGGCAGGAGATGCAGACTCCACACAGAAGCCACCCCAACCAAGAATCAAACCAGAAAACCTATAGGTGTGAGGCAACAATACTACCACTGCACCATCAAATCTGCAAGGAATTAAACATTCAGAAACCTGAAGTCTGAAATTCAAATGCCTGTCAAATTTAGGACAGAACAAAAACAATTTATTAAAACTGCAGACACATCTTTGTAAAATGGCAGGGCACCAGAGCAAATCCACACAAACACAGGCAGGAGATGCAGACTCCACACAGAAGCCACCCCAACCAAGAATCAAACCAGAAAACCTATAGCTGTGAGGCAACAATACTACCACTGCACCATCAAATGGAATTAAACATTCAGAAACCCTTAAGTCTGAAATTCAAATGCCTATCAATTTTATTTAACATTTTTAATCAGGACAGTCTGACTTGGAACAAATAAACAAATTTTCAGCGGAGGCCCAGGAAGAAATAATGCAGACATGTCTTTGTAACATGGGAGGGCACAAAAGCAAACCCACACAAACACAGGAGAAGATACAGACCCCACAAAGAAGGAACCCCAGCCAAGAATCAAACCCAAGAACCTGCAGCTGTGAGGCAACAATGCTACTACTACACCATCAAATATCAAGCATTACAACATTTACAAACCACAGATATTATGAGGAACAGATCAGATCAAATATGAGGTAAAATCTTTTTTTACAAATGGTGGTGGTAGGGAACTCAAGTCTTTAACCTGCATACAGGGTACAGGGTTCAAGCCTGAGGCATTCCCTACCACACCACCATAAGCACCATTTTCACACACACACACACACACACACACTCTCCAGTAAAGCACAAGCACCATACACAAACTCCAGTAAAGCACAAGCACCATACACAAACTCCAGTAAAGCACAAGCACCATACACAAACTCCAGTAAAGCACAAGCACCATACACAAACTCCAGTAAAGCACAAGCACCAACATTGTAAATTGAAAGGCACCTTACCTGAATCAATACATCCAGAGTTAACGTCCGTACAATCCATACATCCTTCCCCGCAATACTGAAGACCTGAGATCCACATGCTCCTTCCCGAGATCCCTGAGGCACTGTCCCGAGTCCCTGCTGCTCCTCTTGCAGTCGGGTCTGTGCACTGTAAAGTGCACAGACGCCTTGTGTCCCCATAGACCGATAAGCCGGGACTCGAATTTTAAAAAATATTTTTTATTTCATTTTTCTTTCTTTTTTCTTTTTGGGGGCTGCAGTCCGGCATCAATGCCACTTATATGCATCTCTTGCAAAATAACTTACTCGTAGACTCACAACATGGTTTTAGGCCCCACCACAGTACTTCCACTGCCCTCCTCTCCTTCACTGACGTGATCAACAAAAATCGCAATAACAACCTTTTCTCCTCTGCACTATTCCTGGACCTCTCTAAAGCCTTCGATATGGTCAACCATCAACTTCTCCTAGATACTTTAAAATCCCTCTCACTTGATTCGCTACCACTACAGTGGTTTGACTCTTACTTGACAAATAGAAAACAAGCAGTCCTCTGAGACAGCCATCTATCCTCTCAGCTCCCAGTTACTATCAGCGTCCCACAAGGATCCATCTTAGGTCCCCTCCTTTTCTCAATATTCATAAATAACCTGCCCACTTCCCTCCCTACATCCACTTGTATACAGTATGCTGATGATTCAACTCTCATCTGCTCTGCTCCATCTCCAGAAGAACTCCACTCCTCCACCCAAAAGGTCTTTACAGCAGCAGAAAAATGGTTCCAACAGATCTGTCTCCTCCTTAATCCCAAAAAAACCAAATTACTACTTTTCACCCCAACCCTTAAATCCACCCCAATCTCATTTTCCATTGTGTCCTGTAATGGCACTATCATTAAACCTGACTATTCCACCAAACTACTAGGCGTTACTATAGACAATCAGCTAAGCTTTGACTACCACATTGATCTAACCATCAAGACTGTTAATAAAAAAATAGGTGCCCTCTACAGACTTAAGCCCTTTCTTACTGCTCCCTCCGAGTGTCTCTTGCCCAAACTCACCTCATCTCCACACTATTGTATGCCTCTCCATCTTTTATCAACATTTCTAAAGCTAACCTTCATAAACTTAATACAGCCTACCATAGTATTGCCAGGTTTGCCACAGGCTCCCCATTCCGTACTCATCATTGTCTCAATCTAAAAAAACTTAACTGTTCAGAACCTAATACTCCTACATCAATTAGTCATCACTTTTAAAATTCTACATTACCCCTCCAATACACCCATACTTAATAACCTCATCACCCCATATAAAAATCTTACTTCACTTCGCTCAGCCAGCAAGCTTCTAGTAACTACTCTTAAATCTCACAATAAAGCAGGTGACTCCTTATTTGCAAATACTGTTGGATCATATTGGAATAAACTTCCCATAGAACTGACCACCCTAAGCTCATCTCACCTTTTCAAAAAACAAATAAGAAACCATTTCCAAACCCACTGGCTATGCCCATGCTCCAATCCTGACTGAGCTCAGCAAAGAATTAGCTTCTTTCCAGTCCCCTCCCTTTCACTTCCACTGATTATTCATTACTTCTGATTTATCCCTCTACTGACCAACCTGCATATTTTTCTTCCTTCTTTTCTTTTACACTTCCTATATCTTCCTGCTTCATGCTGTATCACTACATCTTGTCATCTTTTCTTCTCTTACTCACATACAGATCACTTCTATGCCAATCTCTTTCCTAAATACTAGTGCCCTGGCACAACTTGTACTAGTCTAAATTGTACATAGTGCAATATTGTTACTGACTCTCCATATGTCACTTTTTTTTCTCAATCCTCTTCTTTCCATGACAGTCTCACTCTAGCAATTAATTCATTGTAATATTGCCTCTCCATTGCTATCTCTTGTTTTACTGCCTCTGCATTTTTCTAAACTACATAATAACCATTCCTTTATCTGCTTTCATGTTTTTTTATATTTTGTTTAATTGTTGTTTGCTTTTTGCTTTTTGTGTTTGATTGATTGTTTTGATTTTTGATTGTTTTTTACTGTAAGTTACTAGTATGTTAATGGAGCTTTTCTCCTCGGGCCTCTGCTGAAAATGGACATGTATCCAGCCAGACTAGCCCGGTTAACAAATGTAAAATAAATAAATAAATAAATAAAAAAGGTTTGGATGTATGAACAGGGCAGATGCATCAACGTACATGCAAATATTTATGACCCAACAGGACAAATGTCCAGGGGTGTTAATTGTGATTGCACATGCCAATTTCACGTGGAATGGATTATATGTGGTTATAGGGTGGGGTGAAGAAAATATTATTAACACCTTCGTATACCAATACATATGCTGTACATTTCTAATAGCTGCAGATATATACACACTACTGGTCTAACTACAGTTTCCTATATGATAACTACTTCAATTTGGTGATAGGACTGTTACTGCTACATCAATATACATTTTATTGTTATTCATACACGTTCATATCTGGCTTTGTTTAGCTACATCATCTTGCTACATTTGCTTTATATAGCTATAGACAACTGTGGATGTTTGGTATTTCAGACAATCATACTATCTGCATATTGCAGACTGAGAGCAACATATCCAGATTTTGGGATACACATTCCAGCTGCAGCGACACTTTGAACACATTTCGCAGTTTGGTTCTACTTGTCACATTCATTTCATTCTGTACTGACTGCAGTATACTTTATTCAGGGGTTATTACTACTTTATTGGTGGATTCATAACTCTTTCTCACACTCTCTCACTTGTTTTCATTTTACTATTCAGGATGGCACTTACTTCTAGGCTTTATTGACATGTTTTACCTGTAGTTATTACAATCCTTTCCAGCAGTCTCACTTCTGTCATGTTTCAGTATTTCAACAGGGATATATTTCACACATGTGATTTGCTCATCTTCTGCAGCTGTACTTTTCAGCCTGCTGCAGGTTGTGTACTATTATATTACAGGTGGGGCATCTTTATTTCAGACTTTATTTCAGACATTTTCATTTTTCTGTTTGGATTACAGACTGCAACACACTTTTGTAATCAAGCAATACATGCAAACACTCTTACACTGTTACTTGCACATTTTATTACTTAGTGACTACACTGCACTCTTTTGCTAACTGTCATACTTTTAAATTTCTTTACAGTTACTGGGAGTGGATTACTGACCTGCCTGGTGGCGCAACCGCACCAGCCTATCGCCATAGGCTCTGCGGTTCGCAGAATGGACACCTGCAGCTGTAATATAAATGAAGTAATATTGGAATACACATCTCCATAATATCAGCTAGTTTAATATCTTACATACATAATTAAATGTAACTTACTCAGTAGTGGGGCGTTGGGCATTTGCCGGGCCTCCTGGATCCAAAGGTTCAATTGGTCCTGCTTACGTCTCTTCAGGTCTGCATGGTGGTGACGGACCTGCTCACCAGTCCTTGGAATCCCTGTGGCACTGGTGAGATCATGAGCCAACCGGTCCCACGCCTCAGCCCTATATGCTCCCCACAGGACCTGGCCCTGCATGAGTTGGGCCTCATGATTGTGGACTAGGAGCCAGACCATGTATCTGGACTCCTCAATGCCACACCTCTGTGCTCGAAAGCAACTACCCTCACCTACTCCTGACATTCTGGCTGCAAGTTAGTTCTACAGTCGTTTATGCTGTGTATTCCCGCCTATGGGGCTTATATATGCCGTTTTTCCCACACTTATCTGTGATTGGCCATTTTGGAATTGTATCAACTTCACCAAACCTGCTTTGTCATGCTCCACTTTCTATTCATTCCTATATATTTGCTATTACTGCATGTCTAAGTGCAGCTGTCATGGCTTAGTCGTTCAGTACCTTGACTATGGTGCATGGTATCCTGGGTTCGAACCTGGCCTCTGCTTTTTATATTTTATGACTGTCTAGACAGGCTAGAGGTGTGTCTGTGTAAAGGCAGTTTTGATACAGCTTGCTCAACGTTGCCCGTCGGTAAGCTTGTTGGCGCGGTGCGCAGCTCCGCGCAAACGAGTTACGCTAGTTTACGCTTCATTTGGCTGTCAGCACGTATATTACGCTCAGCTCAGCTAGGGGCACACAGTTTCAGCATGTTAAACCACTGATCACCTACGGGCACTCATTTTACACCTGTTAAACCACTGCTCACCTACGGGCAGATGCACTCACCTTGTTAAACTGTAGCTCAGCTATAGGCACATCTGGCATTTTTTATTGTTTTGTTATCTCACATTTCTTCAAAATACATGGCCTATTTCATTACATTTTACATAGAATATATTTTTTTATGTGTACATATTTGTCAGGGACTTGTTTTGTGCTTATTTTACTAAAAATAAAAAATTGATGTTGTGGGGGCTCAAACCATGACTGCCTGCTCTTCAGCCGACATCTCTACCACTATGCTATTGCTTCTTGGCTTACTTTGCATATTTAGTTCTTATATGCTTTTCCACTGACTGCTAACAGTGGCTAAGCTACGGGCATGCCCGCACAAACAAGCACACTCACGGGCAAACATCTTTACAATTATAAAAAAATATATAACATGTTCATTTATATATTTTATGTTCATAGTCTGTGGGGCATGTGTTGTGTTGTGGACTCTGTCATGGGTGTTTACTTTGAGCACTTTTACTCTTCTTGGGGTGTGTCCGCTTGCAGGGCTCGGCCTACGGACACGCCCCCTACTATCTTCCACAGACCGTGTTAGCCTTAGGTGTGATTCAGCATGCCCTCATGCATATGCATGACATGCTGACGTCACACCATTTAACTGCAGCCTCCGTGTAAGCCTTGTATCTCTTACACGGAGGCTTCGTGAATCCTGCCCCCACTCTTTATACAATGCTTGCTGTAAAAGCATATTGAAAATCATATAAACAAAATATTGTAGTATATAAAAACAAATCCACCTAAACAACTTTAAAAATACATAGATGTATAAAAATTAGACATGAAAATCTGATTTAAGCTTTAAATAGCTTGCAAAGGATACAACTTCATTCAGCCCTGGGGAACTTGTAGCGCTAACCCTGATCTGCCACATTAATTCCTTATACTCGAGGAACAGTTCACTTGGTACACCTCTCATTAATTTCAACATGTTCTAGTATAGTGAATTTAAAACTACGGTCAGGAAACTTGCTAAGATGTTTAACAAGGGCATTATTGATATTACCCTTGCTAATATCATACGCATGTTGATATATCCGTGTCCTAAACGCATTTTTTGTTTTGCCTGTATAATACCTTTGACATACCTGGCACAAAGCAATGTACACCACATGTTTAGTCCCACAATTACTTTTGTAATGGAATCTAACCATTCCATATTGGTGAATCGTATCACTATTACCTTCTAAAATATACTTGCATTGTGAACAATGCCCACGCTTGTTGTACATGTGTAGGTGAAGAGAGTTTCTGTGTGTATATAAAGACAGTGCGAGTATTATGCATAATTCTGGAGCATAGGGAAACAAAAAGTATAAAATTCACTAAAAAGACTTCTGTGTAACAGTAAAACTGCGTGCTCCTCCTTAAAGGAGAAGATGGTGCCAACAGGCAATTTTTTTTTAATTTATTGTTGAAATTGGGATTTAAAGGGGCCCGATTGGGAATTCGTGGCACCCTATTATTTTGAGTCCAAAACCGGGAAATACCGAGGAATTCATTACAGTTGAGAAGTATGTAGCCAAGGTAGTAACTAGTGTGAAAGAACAGGTTAAACTCCAGTTATACATTGATATGACATGCACTTGAGTGGGTTCTACAAAACAAGGCTGTGTTTAATACTCGGAAATGTAACCTATTTCATGCAAGCAACAAGTTGTAGCCATATCTTATAGTATATGAGTTGATTTCAGACTTTGACTGCTTTTATGACATTGGTGTTAGTCTGTTACATAAGCCAAATTATAATTGCTGGCATTGTATAATGGCTTGTTTTGGTATGGGTAGGGAGTGTTTTTCTTTTTCTTGTGTGCTTTTACTGTTATTTGGTCCAGCTAGTTATGGGGAGGTTCTGTATGGGCCTGTGTGGGTGTGGGACTTTGGCATACTTGTCAGAGTTTCTTTGGAGATAGTTTATAATTCTGGGGATTCTGGAATGCCCACAGCAGCAGTGCATAGTTTTCTCTTGTCCTCATCTGAACGTTTTATGATCACGTGCTTTATAGTTTTATCACAGCTGTCATAAGATATGTTGTTTTTCTTTCTTGCTGCTGGGTTTGTGTTTGTTTTCTTTAGGTTGTACCTCCTGAGCAGAGGTGGTCAGATAATATAGGATTTTCAGATTTTCGGGCAAGATGGGAGGAATTAGTGGCCTAGGTAAAGGCAGTTCTTCACCAGACATTAGCAGAGTGGAGGCAGTCCAGGTCTGAAAGTGCGCTGATCTAGGTAGAAGGATGTGTAGCAACCTGATGGCACAAGATTCGAGTGATATATCCCCTCCAGTCAACTGTGCCAGATATCAGGGAAAGAAGAAGGGGGTGATATGATGATGGGTGCTCCTCCAAGTGTAGTGACTGTGCCTGTGGGGACAGCAAAGGTGACAGGTAATTTACCTGATTTAAAGAGTATAGCAGAACAAGGTATGGTACAGTCAACAGATGGATACTTGGGTACATTTTTTGATACTTTGCCTGAATTTGATAAAGTAAAATTGTTTGATTTGTTTGTATCGAGGGGGTTTCTAGACAGAAATGGAGCTGTGGTTAATGTTGCTGGGTTAGCCCTAGACTCTGGGAGGCTAACTGTGGTTGTTCAATTTTTCTTCAATGAGAACCAATGGGGGTCATTTCCGCAGAGACTGGAACTGCAGTCTCTCCAGGTTCAGCTATCATTTCACACATACCTCAGTCACTGAGAGATAAGGTTTTGAAGGAAAGTATATTGATATTTTTGATTTGGTTGATAACAAAGGGGTCCAGCATTTGATGGATACACTGGTCCCTAGAAGCAAAGCTTTGATGACAGCCCTGGCAGTTTTGGGTAAGAGACAAGAAGGTAAGACTTGGTTGCACAACTGGGATGACTGGATAGATGGGTTTATTTGTTTTATGGCCATCAGTTGAGAATGATTCTATTCAAGCATTGCCTTTGTTAACTTATTTTAAAATTATCATAGTTTCATAGTTTCATAGTATAGTACTAGGCTATCTGCCCTGGGGCATTTGTAAGCCTAGCCATAGTGATTTGGCTTTTGCCACCCCATGAAATGGTACAAAAAATATACAGAATAAATTTA
This sequence comes from Protopterus annectens, assembly GCF_019279795.1. Lineage (NCBI taxonomy): Eukaryota > Metazoa > Chordata > Ceratodontiformes > Protopteridae > Protopterus > Protopterus annectens. The sequence continues at coordinate 494,550,828 of NC_056741.1, forward strand.
GAATACTGTGCCTCTGTCTAGTAGTGACACAATGAAGGTCCCCTTATATAATAGAATTAGTTTACTGTGCCCCTGTCTAGCAGTGAAACAAAACATCACCCTTAACAGGAAAGGGAGTAGGCCTACTTATTACAGGGAATCAAAGCTGCACAACTGCTTAAGGGGGAGTTCTCTTGGTTATTGTATGAACAGAAGTTTAGGAGCTCAAACCTTCAGACACTTCCCTCAAATGGGAAGGAAAGCATGTGGATACCTAGTTGAGGGTTGTGGTTGGCAGGCCTAGGGTCTCCAGTCACGTCATTCTGGAAAGTGACCCTAATACCATTAAATCATGTTGGGCATTTGACAACAGGTTCTTCCTGTGGCCAGCCTGTCATTTTCAGCATACTTGCTCAGTCTGTGGTAAGGGGCATCCCATGCCCAAGTGTTGGTAAAAGGAAATGGTGACAGGAGCACAATGTTCAACTTTACCTGAAGGTCATACAGCTGGGGGCTTTCTAGGCAATTACCTAGGGGATCTTAACCATTTCATAGTGGAAGGAGAGACCATCATTTCAGATTCCCTGTAGAAAGTAGGCCTACTCCCTTTCCTGTTAAGGGTGATGTTTTGTTTCATTTATTGGCAAGTTACCCCAATTAGTCTCTTAGACTAGAACTTACCTAAGGATACCTAAACATGCCTGTTAGAACCTTTGTTGAAATGTGTGGGGAAATGGGTGTCCCACTGATGGAAGCTAAAATGGAGGTCCCTCTCAGAACATTGCGTTTCTTAGGCCTGGAAATTTATATTTCTGCCTCTGTGTTCAGACTTCCCTTGGATAAAGTACAAAAGCTTAAACAGGCAATTTGTCAATTTTTGGGCTTTAAAAAGGCCCATCTCAGGTCATGGAGATTCTAGGCCTCCTCACTTTCATTTGTCGGGCCATTGTCCTGGGTAGGCCCTTTGTCAAGAGTTTGGCTAACTTTATAAGAGGGAAGCAACAGAAACATCACCTGGTCAGAGTGACTAGGAGGGTCAAGGATGATTTGGTTATTTGGAAGTACTTTTTGTCCCACCATAATGGTAATATTTTTGGCAGAAGGATTGGATGTCCTCAATAGAAGTTCAGTTCATGAATGCAGTGGGGGTGCTGGGAATGGGTGCCTACTGTCAAGGCAGATGGTTTTATTCCCCCGGACTTCTTTGTGGGGCAATCAGGTTAGAAGAGATATTACTCTTCTCAAGCTTATGTCCATTTGGGTGACACTGGTGGTCTGGGATGCTGTTTTGAAAAAAAGTGTTTTTTAATTGTGGCAACTTTTCAGTAGTGCACATCTTGAATATGAGGATGTGTAGGGCTCCTAGAGTTCAATCTTTGCTCAGGCAATTCAAATTACAGAGTTTGAGAATTAATTTGTCATTTAGGGGCTCTTCATGTTACAGGCTAATTTCATGTATTAGTGGATTACCTGTCTCATCTACAGGTCAAGAAGTTCAAGAAACTGGCTCCAGAAGCATGCAAATATCCCAGTCCTCTTCTAGACTCCATTGGGTTGATTGGTGAAGAGTAGTGGCCTATGTGATTTTGCAGTCATAGGCGACTAGCACCAAGAGTTCTTACGGTTTCTCTATTGTGGCCTTTTTGCAATTTGTTATGGAATGACATGCTGGTAGCAGGATTTAAGTCACCTCTCTTATTTGTTGATTTTTGCTTTCCAGGTGCTCTTGGAATGAGGCCGTTAAGACATTTAAATTCTCCTGGTATCCCTCAGGTTTTGGACTAGGATTTCACCAAAGACTGGCATGTGATTAGATTGGTCAGTGGTTGCGGTAAGATCTTGGGTAGGGTTTACGATGAGATACATATGTTGTGGATCATTTTTCAGGGTATTCAGACCATCATGTCCTGTGCCTTACTTGTTGCCAGTTATGTCACTCTGGCTACTTGGATGTACTGTGGGCTTGGGGAATTGTTGCCTACCCTTAATTGAAAGATATGTATATTTTTAGCAGTTCTATATCAGTGTGACTGCATAAATCCAAGATGGATCAGTTGGCTCAGGGTGCCTGGTTAAGTTGGAGTCTAATTCCATTCCGTTGTTGTTCCCTGTGTATTAGGGTTGGACTCTGTCCTAATTCATTGTCCCTATCTCTCCTGCTACATTGGTGTTTCAAGAAGGGCACACATAGGCCCATCACTCCTGGGATGTTTAATGTAGTTCTGCACAAAGCTCTCCAGGTCCAGAACGTGTATGGCTTAGGCATTTCCCTGCACTCCTTCATATCAGGAGGGCCTCAGATTTTGCTAGAGAGGGTCAGTCTATTGCTGTAATTAAGAGGGTTGTGTGTTGGTCTTCAGGCATCTTTTTGAGTTATGTAAGACAAGTAGATTATTTCTTTATGTTGCAGATATATTTTAAGTGGTCATTCTGGGACATTTTTACATTTCCAGGGTGGTTAGGGAGCAATTATTCGGCCTAATGGATTAAACTTGGGTCTTGAGCCTTCCAACTACGAAGTGATTTGGATGAGTTTTCCGAGACTAAGGTGGTTTCAGCTTTTGTCTTGTTTGAAGGATCTGATTCATGTGATTGGCATACCTCAGGTAATTGTTTGTCACCTTGGAGGTAATCATGTAGTCTGACTCCCGAAGAGGCAACTCTTATTAGAAATTGTTGGAATGTCATTGTCCATGAAAATTACATGTCTAGGGGCCATTGTCTGCTGGTCAGTTATGACTCAATATCTGTCCTGGCCTTATTCTATTCTTCTTAGAATCTGTTTGAAATTTGCTGACAACTGAGTATGTCAGACAGCCCCATTTTTATGCTACCGTGTTATTGAGAGACTTGACCTGCTAAGTTTTGACTCTTTCTGGGTGTACAGGAAATTTTATTATGGGTGTGAATATTATTGTTATGTTCTTAGTTACTTAGTATATTGTGATCCCAGGAAAGGGGGATACAGGCTTTGTATGGTAAGCTATGGAGATGGGATTTATCCCTCCCCCTTTATTCCCCCCCCCCCTGCTTTCCTGGGCATAAAAGGGGCTTCTAGATGTTTATTGTAGAGTACAAGTGTGTGTTTATGCTGTATTCTATGGGGGATATGTGGATAACAGTTATAGTATTTTTAAGGTGCCAGAGTAAATGGATCCTTTATGTCACCTAGTCATGCTTGGTTTCATGGTGTTGAAAGTTTCTTGTCATATTCATTGTCCTGCAATTGTTCAGTATGGATGTTTCAATAAAGAAGGTCACAAAGACAAACTGGTGTATGTTTTCTTTGGTGTATCTGGGACAATCTGAGGGTTCAGAGCATATATAAGAAAATAAAAAAAGAAAGAAAAAGTTCACAACAAATAAGGATGAAAAACTGATTAATGTCTACAAAGCAAATAATTCATACTAAAAAAGGACACTGCTTTATGTAACACACAGATTACAGGTAGTGATAAAAATTTTCTACCAGAAAACCTTTAATCTATAGAAAAAGACATATTTTTTCCGAAAGAGAATGTAGAAAAAAAAAGGCAACGGCAGGTGAAAAGGAAGAAATCAAAATTTAATGTGGAAGGACTGAAGAACAAGAAAAATTAGGAGAAAGACAGAAGATGACAACATGGCTTAAGTTGTGGGTGAACAAAGCTAAGTGGTTGAGAAATCTATGCCTGCAAATGTAATAAACAATGAAAACAGTGGAATTAATAAGACTAAGTGTGATGAAAATCATTCCTTTGTAACAATTGATAGAACAGATATTACTGAATTAGAAATTGTAGATTCTTCAGATCCGGTAGAAAAGATATTCTTGCAATTGGAGATTCAGTTATTAGAGAAACTGATACTCACATTTTCAAAGAAGATAATGAACACTGAATAGTGTTGTGTGTCAGGAGCAAAAACAGAAAATGTGGAAAAGGCCTTTGTTGTACATTAAGATGATTCTTTTGCACACTGGTAGAAGCAGAGAGTTAAATTAATCCATCCAAGGTGGGAACTACTGGTTGATAGCTTATTGTGTTTTTATCTGATTGATCTGAGGGTTCCCCATGCTTGCAGATAAGCAAACCTCTCCAGTTTAAAATCCTGTATAAGAAATGCTCTCCGTAGTCTCCCACTGTTCACAGCTGCTTGAAGAGCTGCCAGTTTATGCAGAGAGTGGTACCACTACAGGTCATCTAATAGTATACTACTAAACAGTCTCACTTTGACCTTTAACTGGCTCTCCCCTTCTCCTTCCCATCTAGAAATTGTGTTTTCTTGCCTTACATATTATAGGGTAGATTCATATTTGCTGAATCTAGGCTGTTTGGTATCACTGTGCTCTTAAACTAGCCATCTTACATTAAGAGGGCCTCTCTGCACCCTTGTGTCAGAAGTGTGTAGCTCAGGATCCATCTGAGTTGGTGATTACTGGAGAAAGGCTCAGTTTGGGGCTTTCCCATTGGTAGTTGTGTTAAAACTGTTTAAATGTGCCTGTATATAAGCATTACATTTGTGCAGGTTTTGCACTCAATTTATCAGAATTGCTCAATGTCTGGCAACTTCAGCCAGAAGTCTGGAGTGCATCTGCACTGAAATCCAAGGCATCCACTGGAAAAAAAAGAAAAAGAAGTCTATTTTAAGCCAGCACTGCACTTTGTTAACTGTATTTAATTGAATTACTGCTTCATGTTTGCTGTTTGTGACTCTGCACTTTGAAATTGTGTTTCATTGCCTTATAAGAGAAAGGCTCAGTTTGGGTCTTTCCTACTTATAGTTGCGTTAAAACTGTTTAAACTTGCCTGTATATACAGTGGATATAAAAAGTTTACACACCCCTGTTAAAATACCAGGATTTTGTGATATAAAAAAAATGAGACCACAATAAATAATTTCAAAACTTTTCCCACCTTTTATATGATCTATAGCCTGTACAATTCAATTGAAAAACAAACAAATCTGTTACGGGAAAAATATAAAAAATAAAAAATGTACAATAGGCTGGTTGCATAAGTGTGCACAGCCTTAAACTAATAATTTGTTGAAGCACCTTTTGATTTAATTACAGCATTCAGTCTTCGTGGGTACACACCTGCTATCAATTAAAGAGACTCTGATTAACCCTAAGTAAAGTTCAGCTGTCCTAGTAGGATTTTCCTGAAATGTACGCAGTTGCCTGCTATAGTAAAAGCCATGGTTCACAGAGAGCTTACAAAGCATCAAAGGGACCTCATTGTTGAAAGGTTTCAGTCAGGAGAAGGGTACAAAAATTCCACAGCGTTGGATATACCATGGAACACAGTGAAGACAGTCATCAAAAAGTGGAGAAAATATGGGACCACAGTGATGTTGCAAAAAACTGGATGTCCCTCCAAAATTGATGAAAAGACAAGAAGAAAACTGGTCAAGGAGGCTGCCAAGAGACCTACAGCAACACTAAAGGAGCTACAGGAATTTCTGGCAAGTACTGGCTGTGTACTACATGTGACAATAATCTCCCATATTCTCCATATGTCTGGGCTATGGGGTGGGGTTGAAAGATGGAAGCCTTTTCTTATATAGAAAAACATCCAGGCCTGGCTAAAATTTGCAAAACAATATATCAGGTCTCCCAAAAGAATGTGGGAAAATGTGTTATGGTTTGATGGGACCAAGGTTGAACTTTTTGAACACAATTCCAAAAGGTACGTTTGGTGCAAAAACAACACTTCACATCACCAAAAGAACACCAACCCCACAATGAAGCATGGTGGTGGCAGTATCATGCTTTGGAGTTACTTTTCTTCAGCTGGAACTGGGGCTTTAGACAAGGTGGAGGGAATTATGAACAGTTCCAAATACCAGTCACTTTTGGCCCAAAACCTTCAGGTGCCTGATAGAAAGCTGAAGATGAAGAGGAATTTTACCTTTAAATACAACAATGACCTCAAGCATACATCCAAATCAATAAAAGAATGGCTTCACCAGAAGAAAATTAAAGTTTTGGAATGGTCCAGCCAGAGCCCAGACCTTAATCCAATAGAAAATCTGTGGAGTGACCTGAAGAGGGCTATGCACAAGAGATACCCTCACAATCTGACAGATTTGGAGAGATTTTGCAAGGAAGAGTGGGCAAATATTGCCAAATCAAGATGTACCATGCTGATAGACTCCTACCCAAGAAGACTGAATGCTGTAATTAAATCAAAAGGTACTTCAATAAAGTATTAGTTTAAGGGTGTGCACACTTATGCAACCAGTTTATTGTACATTTTTTTATTTTTTATATATTTCCCCTAACAGATTTGTTTTTCAATTGAATTGTGCAGGTTATAGGTCACATTAAAGGTGGGAAAAGTTTTGAAATGATTTATTGTGGTCTCATTTTTTATATCACAAAACCCTGGCATTTTAACAGGGGTGTGTAAACTTTTTATATCCACTGTAAGTCTCACATTTGTCTGTTGCTGCTCACCATGCAAGTATAGATGCGAATGCCTGGGAACATTATTTTTCCCTAGAGACCTTCCAGTAGAACCACCCCCCACCTTTCCCTGCTGAACAAAGAGCAACTCATTTGTGCTTTAAGCAGTGTTTCACATTTATTATCCACAATCTACTATGCACCCACTGCTTTTGCTACTCCAAGTCAAACTAGTCCACTAGTAAAGCCAAAGTCCTAAGTCCAGCTAGCCCACTTCCTTCCTAAATACCACATTCAGAAAAACCCTGCCACAATGGATGGGCTGTTTCCCATAATTTCTCTTGCCAGCTTGACTGATATGGGCATCTTGAGGCAATATAGCAATTGCTTCATGTATACTGACAACCATTTACTCCTAAAGCAGACTAACATCCTATGTGAGAGATGTAAATGCACTATGAAATTGGAGTCAATTCTCTCACGTAAAAACAAATTAGACATCAAGCAGGGTATCTGTACACATGCTTCAGCTCTCATGCAAACCTTGCCTGTCACACAAAATAAGGTCACAACACATAAACCCACATATGCTGAGGTATTCACTAAAAGCCTACTAAAAGAACAGAGTCCTCCCAAATGCACACCATCCACACTCACCACTAAGAAAAAGAGACCACTATGCATATCAACACACACACCCGTGCCTCAACAAATAAGCCCCTAAGGCAAAACACATCAAATATCTTGGTCCATAGTGAGACATACAGATGCCCCCCCCCCCCTCACCAGACTGGACCAGGAGAAGGTGAGTCAGCTGTCTGTTAATTGCCAGGATCTGACAAATCACTCATGCAGTAAAAATAACGAACAGGAAAGGCAATAGTCAAGTAAGGAACTAAACTTTGTTGGTTTACATAAGGAACTAAACTGTTTTATAATAAATAAATAAAACAGTTTAGTTCCTTACTTGACTATTGCCTTTCCTGTTCATTATTTTTACTCAGTTTGTGTGGCCATTAGCATTTCCTAAATCACTCATGCACTCAAACCACTCAACAACAGGTACTGTTATGACTCAGCCATAGTGCATGCTGGAGTGAATGACTTGAGACGTGTACCTGGACTACATGAAGAGAGACATAACGGAACTCTCTGATCATGTGTCCCAGACAGGTATGTCCCTAGCCCTAAGCAGTATCTTACCCTCACCCAGGATGACGCCACAATATAAACAAAAAATGATCAACTTCAACAATTGTCTTAGCTTCTGTTATCAGTCCAGGGGGTTCCAGTATTTGTCAGCCTGAGAGAATATGGTAGACAGACCTCGCTGCTTTGCTAGAAATGATCTGCACCTGTTCCCATTAGGCTTTCTGATACTAATGAAGGTCCTTGCCCTCCCCATAGTGCCTTTTTTTAGGCAATGTCAAAAAAACAAATTTTCCAGTGTAACAAAATCTAATTAAGACAAGCTCAGGGTAATTCTACTTAATGCTAGGAGTTTAAACATGAAACTGCACTCCCTGGAAGCACTCCTCACGTTGGAGGATGCTGATGTCTGTACACTTACTGAGACATGCTTCAAGGCCGCTGACAGCACCTCGACTGTACAAGGTTACAATGTCTTCCACACATTCAGACTGCAAAATGAGCATGAAGGAACCAAAGGTGGAGATGTATTCATCTTCATTAAAACCAAATACACTTTGAGACTGGTCAAACAGCATGACTCTCAAACTACTCCATGTCCAATTAACTCTTGGGAAAGTACCATACCACATCATTGCTAGCTATAGATTCCCAACCATTAACCAGGATAAGCACACCATCTACCTTGATTTACTGGAATCCTTCACCATAAAGCCCAACACCTTAGTCATGGGAGATTTCAACTATCCTTCCATAGACTGGGGGACATACATGAGCAAAAACACACTCACCCAGAGGTTCCTGGGCTTTGTTAATGCAAATTCAATGAAACAGATAGTTTGCACCCCCACTAAGGGCTCTAATATTCTGGATTTGGTACTCACTAATATGGGGTGGTCACTGTACTTCTTTATGTGCAATGCCCTCCCTAGTTTGGTCAGATCACAAATCAGTCTTGTTTGAAGTAACTACTGGAAACCACACCCTCACAAGAACAAAAATTGTAAAAAAAACTTCACCAAAGCTAACTACAGCCTACTAAGTGATGGTATAAAAAGCTTCATACCACCTGCAATTGCAGACATCAATGATCATTATGCAGAAGTGCAAGAAAATGCCATGTACAAACACTTAAGTCTGATGAAGCGTTCTTGAAAAGTGAAAGCGCTTACTTGCTGCAGTATTAAAGATTTTTATTATTTTAATTGGTCGTGTTGAGCCTCCTCTGTTTTTGGACTATTGGATTTGATTATCGGTGGAAGGCTCTTTACTCAGTGCTACTTTGTTGGTTTACATAAGTGACTGCATAAACTCTGCTATACCTGGCTGATTCAAAACCAGGTCTTCCTGTAAAAACAAGCTACCGTGGTGGACTTGAAATAGGAACAGATTATATAACAACAGGAAGAAACTATGGTCCAAAAGAAAGAGGGATATTATTCTACACAGGAAAAGTTCTCGCCTTAGCCTAAACAAGAAAATCAGAAATCTTGCAAAGGCTTCTAAAGCAAATTATGAAAATAAAATTACATCCCTAGACAAGGATAATCATAAGGCATTCTTTAACTACATCTGAAGTCTAAAAGGGAATGCCTAGCTATGTGCCGAACCGGTTGTAGATGGGATCAGTCATACTACACTGGAAGATATCAGCCAATCTTCTAGCTGACAGATTCAGCGCAAACTTTACCCCCTATCCCCACCTACCATATACCAAAGCATACCTGACACCAGACCTCTGCCTAGTATCTCTAGAGAATAGATAATCTCTGCGCTCACCAAAGCCAAAAACACTGCCTCAGTGGGACCAGATAATATCCCAGGTTGTTTACTAAACAATAAAACAAGACCTAGTGGACCCACTTGGCATTCTCTTTAATCATAGCTTGAGAACTGGATATGTTTCTGCAGAAAGGAGAACAGCAACAGTAATCCCCCTGCACAAAGGGGGGCCATCAACTGACCCTAGGAACTACAGACCCATAAGTCTAACCAGCCTCATCTGCAAGGCAGTGAAAAGAATTATCATGGATCTTAAGGATATAGGTGACCTCCAAATGCTGGACCAACCTAGTTTGTCTTTGTTAAAGGTAGATCATGCTTATTAAAACTGGTAGGCTTCTTTGAGAATATCGCCAAAGCCATGGACGAAGGTAAAACAGTGCACACAGCCTATAATGACCTTGTCAAAGCTTTTGCCACAATTCCCCACTCTAGCATCATTGAGAAACTTTACAATCTAGGGATTAATCCTTACGTTACTAGATATGTAACATATGGCTCACCAACAGTACACACTCTGTTAAAATTTGTGAATCCACCCCCACTCGTCACCAGTGGAGTACCACAGGGGTCTGTGCTGGGCCCCTTACTGTTAAGCATTTATTTAACATTTGTTTACCGGGAAAGTCCAACTTGGAATAAAGCCAGTTTTCAGTGGAGGCCTGGGGAGAAATGATCCAGACTAATGACTTTGAAATGTGGGGGGAAACTGGAGCACCTTGAGGAAACCCACACAAACGCAGGAAGGACATGCAGACTCTGCACAGAGGGCACTCCAGCCAAGAATTGAACCAGAGAACCTGTTGCTGTGAGGCAACAAACCTACCACTGCACCACTGCACCATTCCTGCGCATCTGTTTCTCAGAAGTCCTATCAGTAAATGTAATTCTCACTATTGCCACCGTATACATAACTCCTGGTGATAATATCTCCCTCCTTGAACAAATACTATCCTGGTCCTCAGAGAACATTACAACAGAAACAACCATCCTAGGGGAAGTCAACATAAATTGGCATCCCTTTATAACAGACTCCCCTTGTCAAAGTATAAACCTTTATGGCTTCACACAGGTCATCTCAACTCCAGCCTACCTAAATAAACTCTCAAACTTGCATTCAGTTATCAACTGGATACTAGTATCTCATCCCAATAAATACCATAAACCTGAATCACTATCTGACTCTCTTAGTGACCATGCACTTATCAGAGTACTTAGTTACACCTCCCACACTACTAGTACTCACAAATATAAAACGTTCCGTAAACTGACCAACTTAAACCCAGAATACTTAAATAGCCTCCTATCCTCCATTAACTAATCTTCACTCTTTTCACTGCCTCTTAATGATGCTGTCCTCCACTTCAATTCAACTTTCTTAAATATTTTCAACACTCTACCCCTCTTTGAACAACAAGAGCTAAATCTCAAATCTCCACTTGGCTTACCAACACAACTCCTTCCTCTATCCGTGTCAGAGATCTAGTGTGGAAAAAATGGACTAAATCATAATCTCCTTCAGACTTACAAAAATATAAAGACCTTAGAAACAAAATTAAAAAAAAATGATAGAAGCTGATAAAAGAAACCTCTACTCACAATCCACCTCTAATCACAATAATAACATCAGGGACATCTGGAAGTCAATTAACTATATCTCACATACAGGTAACCCACCAACTCCCATCCCTGACCCTAACCTGTCTCCCACAGAAGTAGTCACCCAGTTCAATTCCTTTTTCATCAACACCATCAGTAAATTACTGTCTTCTAGCTCCAGATCTCTTCCTAACTCCACCCTTGCTTCTGATTCATCTAGCCCTCACACTGAAAAACAGTCCAATCCCCCCCAAAACACCTTTTCTCTTCAAACTGTATCAACTGCCTATATCAAAAAACTTCTTCAGATCCTAAAGCCATGCTTCCCTTCTGCTGACAACTTGTCACCATACTACAAAAAATAGCCACCTGTTCCATTGCATACCCCATATCTAGTCAGATAAATTGCTCACTGTCTAAATCTACTGTACCATCCATCTGGAAAAAGTTCTATACTATCCCCATCCATAAAGGAGGAAAATCTACAGAAATTTCCAGTTTTAGGCCTATAGCTATTCTCTCTCCATGGAATCATGGAAAAATGCATCCACGCACAATTACTATGCCACCTATTACTAGAAAATCTTTTAACACCCACTCAGCATAGTTTTCGACTGAACCATAATACTTCCACCACTCTCATCACTTTTACCAAATCAGTTGCGCAATCTAGAGACAATAACAAACTAGTCTCTTGACTATTCCTGGACTTATCCAAGGCATTTGATATTGTGTCTCATCCTTTGCTCATTTCTAAGCTAACAGAACATAATCTGTCCCCATCCACTATATTTTGGTTCAGCAGCTACTTGTCCAATAGGCAATAATCTGTTAGATGGCTTTCTACACTGTCCCCTCCTCTGCCAATCACCACAGGTTTGCCTCAAGGCTTCATCTTAGGACCTCTTCTATTCAACATTTTTACTAACAATCTTTATAAATCCTGCCTCAACTTAACTCTCATCTAATATGCAGATTATTCTACAATCATCACCTCCTCTGATTATTTTTCAGACCTGCTTTCCAAAACCCAACACATTTTCACAAATATTGAGAACTGGCTAACCAATGACCAGCTAATACTCAATGCTAAGAAAACTAAAACTAAACTACTACTATTTCTACCTAAATCACTCTCTCATAACACCTCAGCCTTCACTAAAACCTCTTTAGACAACACCACCATGTTGAATACCATACCAAAATACTAGGTGTCATACTTGATGATAAACTAAAGTTCAACCTTCATATAAATTACTGTAACAGAAATACTAAACAAAAGCTTGGCTTACTATACTGCGACAAAATATATCTCACATCAGAGGCAAGGTGGTTACTCTCCCTTCCTTATCTTCTACCCTGTCTCTTCTGTGGCTCCCAAATCCTCACTAACCTACAGGCAACACTACTGAATAAGATGGAAAATACATATCACAAAATTTCAAAGTGGTTGTTGCCTAGGCAAGTGTGTTTGTGTATGAGACGTGGTTTGAAAGTGTTCTCTGGGTAATAGAAGGGTTGCCTAATTTGTTTGCCAGACCTTGATGTCACATGTAGGGGTATGGATTGGCAACCCCAGCCTCTCAGCTATTTGACATCTGTTATCCTTGTAAAGTGGACATTGTGACATGTAATAGGCCCACCATATAAGAAATTTGCAAAACCCACTCCACAATGAGTCCAGTTGTTACACACTCACAGCCACCTCCACACAGGATATGAATGACAAACAGAGGCGCACACACACACACACACACACACACACACACACACACACACACACACACACACACACACACACACACACACACACACACACGTCTCCAAATTGCCATGTCTGGGAATAGAACTCATACCTAAGTAGTTTATCACACTACAGTATTATGCAGGTACAGGATGTGGCATGGAGATTAATGGAATACTCTTTCCCCAAAGGTGTATTTCAAAGGGAATGACATCAGCAGGCTTGCCAAAGAAGGGCAATGGAGGTTGTACTGACTGTGAATGGCCTCAAAAGCATTGCTCCCTACACAGACAAACAAACAAACATATTTGCCATGTCTGAGAATAGAACTCCTACCGAGCTACTAAATTACACTACAGCATTACGTTGTTATAGGACGTACCATGGAGATTACTGGGCTACTCCTTCCCCAAAAGTGTATTTCAAAATGAATGACAACAGCAGGCTTTCCAAAGAAGGGCAATGGAGGTTTTATTGACTGTGAATGATCTCAAAAGCATTGCTCCCTACACAGACAAACAAACACACACACACAAACATCCACACTTGCCATGTCTGGCAGTAGAACTCCTACCGAACTACTATATCACACTACAGCATTACTCTATTATAGGACATGCCACGGATATTACTGGGCTACTCCTTCCCCAAAAGTGTATTTCAAAATGAATGACAACAGCAGGCTTGCCAAAGAAAGGCAATGGACGTTGTACTGACTGTGAATGGTCTCAAAAGCATTGCTCCCTCCACAGACGAACAAACAAACACACAAACATCCACACTAGCCATGTCTGGGAATAGAACTCCTACCAAACTACTATATCACACTACAGCATTACATTGTTATAGGACACACCACCGAGATTACTGGATTTCTCCTTCCCTAAAATTGTATTTCAAAATGAATGACAATAGCAGGATTGCCAAAGAAGGGCAATGGAGTTTGTATTGACTGTGAATGGCCTCAAAAGCATTGCACCCTACATAGACAAACAAACACATACACTTGCTATGTCTGGGAATAGAACTCCTACCGAGCTACTAGATCACAATACAGCATTACGCTGTTACAAGATGCACCATGGAGATTACTGGATTAGTCCTTCCCCAAAAGTGTATTTCAAAATGAATGACAACAGCGGGCTTGCCAAAGAAGGGCAATGGAGGTTGTATCGACTGTGAATGGCCTCAAAAACATTGCTTCCTACACAGACAAACAAAAATTCACACTTTCCATGTCTGGGAATAGAACTCCTACCTAACTAGTTTAGCACACTACAGCATTACACACTCACAGAATGCACCACAGAAATTACTGGGCTACTCCTTTCCCAAAGGTGTATTTCAAAGTGAATGACTTCAGCAGGCATGCCAAAGTAGGACATTTGAATTGTAGTGAGTGTGACTAGCCTAAAATGCATTGATCCCTACACAGACACACACACACAGTTGCCACACCTGGGATTAGAACTCCTACCTAACTAGTTGATCACACTACAGCATTACACAGTTATAGGACATGCCACAGGGATTACTGGGATAGCTCTTCCCCAAAGGTGTATTTCAAAGTGACTGACATTAGCAGGCTTGCCATAGTAGGGCAATGGGGAAGGCGGTGTGTGTGCATGGGCCATAACCCATTCATCTAGAGGCAGACACCCCACACTCAGGCACACACAGGTTTATATTCTACAGGTACGTGTATACAACTGCTAGATTACTACTGCCTTGTATAGTCATGTTGCACAGTTAGCACTAGCACCACAGAGTCTATAATGCTAAGGGATTCCAGAGGCAAATGTCTACGGTGAGTGACATTTACACATCATGAGGTTGTAGCCATTTGACTGTGTGCTGGTTGGGACAGGCCTCATGATGAAAGGCTCTATGTCACTGTCACTCTCTCCCACACATCTAAGTATGTGTACTTTTGGCATATTATAGTGTGTTGTCCTTGGATATATGTGTGTATTCCTATCCAATGTGTGTGCAAAGCATGACTGGTGTATACTGAGGAGTGTATGCACTAACATCTGCAACTGTTAGCTATGTATATTTCATTGTTGTTGCCAGACATGGGCTTCATTTTTTAGGTTTGTGAGCATGCCCAGTATGACCTTTCAGTATTTTGTTGTCTGACATTGCCTTAATTTCTCTAAGTGTGGGAGCATGCCCAGTATGACCTTTTCTATTGAATGTGTGAATCCATTCCAGGTAGATTGTACTCCAGTGCAGACTTTTGTGTTCTACACCTACAGCTATCAAACTGTTTCTACAGGATATTTGTAGATCAGTTGACAATATGGGGTCAAACTGGGCAAGGGATAGTGGATACTGTAGGTAATTGTGTCTGTGCTGCTTTTGCTACATGGTCCTAGTGTTAGCAGAGATATTCAGACATGTGTACTGTTATAAACTGTGGTGTTTTATGTCATCAAGTACTGTCAGATAGACATATTTGCTTGCTGTGATGTCCTGGGAAACACAGGGTGAATACAGCTGTGTCCAGTATTGTGGTCAAATGCCTACATATTGTTGCAAACTAATGCCATTCTGGAAGGGGAGCTGCAGACACTTGCTGCTGGGTCTGTGTAACTCTTTTAGCACCTTGGTACAGTGGTGGCAGAGGATCCCATACTTGTACATCCATCGGCGTGACAGTATGGCCTTATCTTGCTGTGGCAATACCTCACAGCTGTACAGATTCACACAGGTTACCCAGAGGCAGGGGTCATAAGTCAGGACATTACCCCTATTGTGGTTTATGAGCAGGTTTGTAGCCACCCATTCATGTGTTTGCAGCCAGGGATAATATGTGCACACGGCTGTGTTTTGGACATCGCACACTCTATGCTGCCCATGCTCCCACCCCCTCCTATATTATTCTATCCTCTTCCATACATTATGCAAACATTCTCTGATACTTTACCTATAGTAATCACCTCATTACAGGAGTATATTGGTGTTGGTCCACAGTTCATGCAGTGGGACATGGTGGACATGTAACTGTGGTATGTCCACATGGCCTTGCATATGGGTTCTGTGGACTGTGCTATGCTGTTATTTGGGGGTCCATGACATAACATACATTAGCAGTACAGGTGAGACACAGGCCTTTGGCAGAGGACTGTAGGCCATTTGGTAGTGATGAAGGCCAGCTGTAGCAGGCCATTGCATTCTGTCAGTCCTACAGTCCCAGACTGAAATACAGTATATTCCCCTGGGGTGACAGGGTAGGTGTGTTAGGTGTTCATGCCAATACTTTTTGTCAGTATTGATCCAGTGGTGTGGATGCTGGCAGGGTGCTGCTTACAGCTAGGGACACACCTGCATGGGACACCTGCACTGCATTCTTTCACTATTGCCATATACAGGTGGGGGCATATTGTACGCATTCCCAACAGCAGGGATAAGACCGGAGAGGTACCTGTGGGTGGTGGTTGGGTGACGTGGGTGCATATGTGCTATGGACACTACTTGCATCTGGCTCAAAAAATGCATGGGGCATTCCACTTATGCTGGCTTGTGCAGGGACATCAGCTGTTTCTCAATACATCATTCATATGACCTTTGTGGTCTGCGAGTGTTTGGCTAGATGACATCGGTATTCCCTACTACAAGCCCAGAAAATGTGCTGCAAACCTGTATGTACAATTCCAAGGATGTGTCCATTTAATGGTTACACATTATACACTGTCTGTCTGGGGTACTTTCCCCTGTGTACTGCTTGTATATCTGGCCCAACAATCATGCCATGTCCATCTTTCAGATGGTGACACATATTACTTCCATACATTTACAATGACTTTCTGCTAGAATGTGTTATACTGGGAAGCATTGTGTTTGGCACTACAGTTGTGAAGACTTGACCCTGTCATTGGCAGTACTGGTCAATGGCCACCAGGACAAACCTCACCATGCATACATACTGACCACTCTCATACAATATAAAACACACACCAAACTAACACACGCATACCTGCATATTGTACAAATGCTACAATCTATCCTGCTACCTTGGCCACCTCAGATAATCTGTGCTCCACTGGTATTATACCTACACATACATGATACTACATTTCTACATAGGATTGGAGGGGCACACCTGACTGTTACTATGTGTCTACATCGGATTGGGGGGGGGCACACCTGACTGTTACTACATATCTACATCGGATTGGGGGGCACACATGACTGTTACTACATTTCTACATAGGACTGGGGGCACACCTGTATGTTACTACATGTCTACATAGGACTGAGGGGCACGCCTGACTGTTACTACATTTCTACATAGGACTGTGGGGGACACACCTGTGTGTCACTAAGTGTCTACATAGGAATGGGGGGCACACTTGACTGTTACTACATGTCTACATAGGATTGGGGGGGGCACACCTGACTGTTACTACATGTCTACATCAGATGGGGGGGGGCACACCAGACTGTTACTACATAGGAATGGTGGGGGGGGCACACCTGACTGTTACTACATTTCTACATAGGATGGGGGGCACACCTGACTGTTACTACGTGTCTACATCGTATTGGGGGGGCACACCAGACTGTTCCTACATGTCTACATCGTATTGGGGGGGCACACCAGACTGTTCCTACATGTCTACATAGGATAGCGGGGGCACACCTGACTGTTACTACGCATCTACATCGGATTGGGGGGCACACCTGACTGTTACTACATTTCTACATAGGATTGGGGGGGCACACCTAACACTTGTACACATTTGCTATGACTGTACTGGTATGTCAGATACTCCATTTCATTCTGTATTCTAACATATTATGCTGCCTAGAGGCATATCAGTGTACTACAGGTCTTAGGTTTGATTGACCTACATATCAGTTTCTGACTTCTTACTCTTCAGAACTAACATCCCACTGTCTGACCTGTTGTAGTCTGTCAGTGTAGGCCTGGGGGGGAGGTTACCCATAGCCATCATTCAGAGGCCTTAGCACAGCCTTTGTTTGTGTTTGTCTACACCTGTCCTGCTGGCTGAGACTGTTGTTGGGTATGTGAGTCTCCCTGACTGGCATGTGTGTGTTATATGGACACACATGTGGCCCAGCACATTTCCTGCAGTGGGTTTTTGTCACCATGTGTAGTACTGGCTACTATGGTGACACTAGTATTTGTTACAGATCTCATGCTGCCACTATAGGTGTCTACTATCTGCTGCCATCCCATTCAGCCACCCGATTCCCTTGCATGCTCACATCCATACCATAGATGCAAGTAACAACACATACTACTCCTTTCAGCAATTGGTAGGAAGAGTGACTTACCTTGTGGCTGTGCCAGTATTGTGGATGGTGCTGGAGGGCTGCCTATGTTGGATGAACATAGTAATTCCCTATACATGGTTGAGCACAGGTAGTGTCATGTTTGGCATCCCTTTTACTGTATGTGTGAGTCAGAGAGAGGTGTCATTCCCTGGGTCCCTATTGTGTTAGTGTATGTGCTATGCGTTGCCTCTTTGCCAAGGCCGGGGCATACTGGGCACACCTCCTTCTGCCTACTAGGGCAGGCTCAGGTTGTTCCTCCTCCGAGTCACTCTGTGCATGTGCAGGTCTTGGCAATGGTGGGGGGCTGTGTGATGCTGCCTCATGCTGTTCCTGCTGCAGCTGTTTCCACAGGATCATATTGTGCAGCATGGCACATACGATGACAATTTGAGTACATGTAGCTGGTGAGTACTGCAAGACTCCACGGGATGTGTCGAGGCACTGGAACTGTGACTTGAACATCCCAACCACATGCTCTATTATAATTCTGGTCTGTGCATGTGCCTCATTATGGAGTTCTTGTTCGGGTGTGTGTGCATTTCTGATGGGCGTCATCAGCCATGGCCCCAGTGCGTAACCAGCATCCCCCACTAGGTGACCGTAAGGGATGTCCTCATTGGCAGATCTCTGGTACAGTTGCATCAGATGCCAGATGTGGGAGTTGTGATAGCTTCCAGAGCAGCTAGCACACACATTCATTATAGTGCCCTGGGCATCGCACATGACCTAGCAGTTGATGGAGGGGAAGCCCTTGCGGTTGATGTAGACCCTACCCTGCTCACTGGGTGGTGCTTTGATGCATATGCGCATGCAGTCTATAGCATCCACTACCTCAGGGTATTCTGCTATTTGGTGGAAGAGATGCATATTGCTGGGCAACGCCTCACGGGTGTTGGGGAAATATACATGCTCACCGGCATGTGCTGACATGGCATCCAGGAACTGGTGGAGTACCCTGGATGCTGATGCCTGTAAGAGCCCATGATATCCCCAGTTGTCCTTTGGAAGGTACCTGTGGCTAGTATTCTTAGGCCTACACATACCTTGGTATCCACTGGGATGGGTTCCACTCTGTTAGTTCTGTGTGTCAGGCATGGCCGGCACAGCTCAACAATTTGCTGTAGGAGGTCCCTGTCCACCTTATAGCGCTCCACTATCTCCAGCTCATGTAACCCTTGGTAGGTTACCCTGGGTCTGTACACTCTTCTCTGTCTCCTCACTGTGGGTTGGTCAACAGCATTCTCATTCTCACCAACCTCAGCCTGTTCCACATGTTGATGTATGATAGCTACTGCAGCCCCTATCATTTTGTTGTTTTTGTTTGTTACAATTTCCCTGCTTGTATACACTGGTGGTGTAGAGTATGTGGGAAAAACCAGAGGGAAAGGTGTTTGCATAGTTTATAGTAGTGTTCTGGGCTGGGCAAGGCTGCTGCCTGTGTAATTGGCTGATTCTGATACATTTCATCTGCCAGCTAAGCTAGTTCTCCTTGATTACCTTCCTACTGCTGTTTTCCCTTCCCATTGCCTTCCTGTTTAAGCACAGAGGCACTCCGCACAAACATAGTGCTTAAATGTGCAAAGAGCTGCTATTTTCTGGTTTACTTTTTTTTTCCTTTAAAACCCAGTGCGCAGCGCGCACATCCGCTTAGGCAATGTAAAGAGTGCTAGGCAGCCTCAGACACACCCCTTTGCCTAGCTCTGCTAAGCTAAGGGCAAATCAGAGCCACAGGGCTCCAATATGCTTACAGTATGCCTGACATCCCCCCATGATGTCAGCTAACTCTTAGGCTTGAACCATGCTATTCCTGCACTTACACTGTTGGGTGCTGACTAGCATTGAGGGGAAATCTGGGATTCAGTACCATTCCTCTCATTTGCATAGGATTGCCTGCTAATGCATAGCTACAGATCTCACACTGAGCCTCCCCCCTTAGTAACCACTATTTACTGGCCATGTTGTCTTCTGCCTGCCATTGAGTATAATGGCAAAATAGTGATTTTGGTTAGAATGCTTATTTCAGGTTATTTTTTATATTTTCGTCCGAATCCCATTTGCGCGCAGCTGCCGTTCACTTAAACAGCCGAAATCGGCTAAAAAAAAAAATAAAAGTTATTTTTTTTATTTTTGAAACAGTTTTCCATGCCAATGGCCATATATTTGGCCAGTGACATGGTTTCCCATAATATATACACTTTATTTGGAGCTGTCATGGCTCCATTTTGTATTTTGCAAAAATGTACTGGGTTACTAACCGAGTACATTTCTGCACACTACACTAGTCCTGCATGGCCGGCTGACAGCTTCCTAGATCGCAAATTCACCTCCTTTGCATTGTTTTCACCTACAAATGGGGTAATTTGCATACAGCAGCTGCATCCATGCAGGAATAGTGCAGGAGCGCTCGTGCCCATCCCTGCGGCTTATTCCTTGATCGCATGGCAGCCATATTGCTTCCTGGAGCTCCTGCACTGTTCCTGTACACCGTGCAGGGCTTGCTGAATCCGGGGGAAAGTTACTGCAAGGTATACATGAGGTGTAGATCTTGTGGTAATGTTTTTGTACTCAGGGACAGCCTTACTGTCGCACTTTTATAAGTTCATAAATTTAATTTTAGTGTTCTGGCCATAAGGCCACCAAGGAACACTATTTCCAGAAAAGCAGGATCATGAAAAAGATCACCAACCTATAAATCTAATAGCTTTTTAAAACTCTTTAATATTCTTTGCTAGTTTTATTGTATCCAGAACTTTTGACATATATAAATAACTCCAAATATGGGAATTTCTTAGTTTTGTTCTTGCAAATGGAGTAATAATTCTTAAATTATTAGGTTTATGTGTTTTGGAGTGCACACACATTTCTATTCCGAAAAATGCTTATAACTCATTACAGTGGAAACTTTTTTATAAAAATCAGTTTGCCACATATATATCTGTAATGCACTAACTAGAGATTAAGTTTTGATGTTTGATTACTGGGGTAGTACACTGATCAACACTGACCATTTGCAGGTACTGCCTAGGTGAGATAATTCAATAAACAGAGAGGCCGTAAGCTTACATATTAAAAACAAAATGGAATGAAACAATATATAAGAAAAACTGTAAAGTAGCAATTAATAGAAGTAGCAACAATTATTACAAAAATGCAAATTTTACAATTCACATGATTACATTTCAGGTTTACATCATGGTGGAAATACTGTTGGGTTTACTAAGAGTCAGGGTACAGAATATCCTTAATTTCTATAAGTTTTTTTAGTAAATTTTCCTCAGACTTGCTCAGTGCTGTTAAGTTGTTCACTGTTTTATATATATATATATATATATATATATATATATATATATATATATATATATATATATATATATATATATAATGAGTCTACTTGATATGTTCAACATTTCACTATGTCGACACCCATATGGCCGAGACCATATGATAGACATTTGAAATGTCAAACATACAAGTAAACCAAAAAAAAGAAAAAAAAAATAACTTTAAAGATGCTAGCGGGCGGGGGGGGGGTCCACCTCCCACACCTTCCGTAACTTTAATATACCAACTCCGAGATCGCACTACAGTGCGGAAATGGAAATCTTTCCATTCTGCACTGTATGGAGATGCCGGTTCCCCATGGTCAACATTTCAAATCTTGATCATATGGTCTCGGCCATATGAACGTCGACATTGTGAAATGTCGACCATGTGAAGGGGACCCATATATATATATATATATATATATATATATATATATATATATATATATATATATATATATATATATATATGTGGGTGTGTGTGGGTGTGTGTGTACACCAGAACAGTGTTATGTTCTAATATAGGTCAAATGAACTTAAAACAATATAACTAAGCATGTGGCACCTCTAGAGGTTATATTCTTTATTATGTAGTCCACTTGCTTAAGTGTCATGAAATAGATGTGGTTTTCAAAAGAGAAATTTTCAGATACCATCATTCCTAAGTCCTTACAGCTGCACCTCTGTTAAGTTAAATGAAGATAAAAATACCAATTTTATTAATCTTATGTCTATGTGCATAATATTATACTTATCCTTACTAAATTCTAAAGCCATCTTATCTTCCCAATTAACTATTTCTTGCATTTAAGAAGTAATCTTAGGACAATCTTCTTCATTATTAGTTATTCCAGTTTTGCAGCCATCAGCATATTTACATACCCAACAGTGTTTATTTAATGGCATTGTATCAGAAACCATGTAAAATAATAATGGGCCCAAAAGAGATCCTTAGGGCACTCCAAATAATATATTCATATGGTATAATTTAATTTCTTTAATTGATACTAATGTCCTGCCTATGGCTCTAGTTATATTCTCGAGGAAGTCTGCCAGGTTTAGCAAGCATGACCTGCCCTTGACAAAACCAGATTGGGACAGATACAGGGTTTGCAGGTCACCTATGTCCTTATTTCTGAAGTCTGTGATGATTTGTTCCATTTATCTACAGATGAGGCTGGTTAAACTTATGGGTCTGTAGTTATCCAGGTCTGTTGCCAAGCATCCCTTGTTGAGGGGGATAACAGTTGCTGTTTTCCCTTCCATGGAGACAAAGCCAGTATTCAGGCTGTGGTTGAATAGAGTGCCTAATGGAGTAGCTAGCTCTTGTTTTAGAACATTAAGGACGCAGCCCGAAATGCCATCTGGTCACATGGAGGCTGTGTTTTTAGCTTTGGAGAGAAGATTGATGACTTGCTCTTTGGAGATGCAGGGTGGAGATGATGATGAAAATATGGTTTGTGGCATGTTTGGGAAGCACAGGGGGCGAAAGTTTCACCAAACCTGTCTGCGAGCAGGTTTGCAATTTCCACAGGGTGTGGTGCCATCCACAATTAGTTCAGAACACATCTGAGTCCGACCTTTTAGGTTGCGGATGTAGCTGAAGAAAGCCGTATGGTTATCCTTGGCTATGGTTGCTAAATGTTTCTCATAGCTGCTCTTTGAAGATTTTATGAGTTGCCTAATTTGCTTGTTTAGGCTAAGGAGGGTGGTCTTTCAGTTTGGGGATCTCACTTTTGTATTTTTAAACACCAGATTCTTTTACTTATTGTATAATTTATTAATGGTAGATATCCACTAGGACAGTTTGTTTTTTCTTGAGAATATTGTTTTAATCTTATCCAGAATGGCTGTGTCTATACATTTGTTTTGATGTTTATACAGGGCATCGGTATATACCTTATTTTAGCCATCAATGCCACCTGTGGAAACTAGAGCTTAGAAGCTGATTATAGCTTCTGAGGGTATACTTAGCTTTGGTGAAGTTTTTTAGCGTGACTTTTCCTTTGGGGAGTTCTGGTGCTATTGCTACTTCAAAAATGACTGATTTATGGTTGGATTTAACCAGTGCACTTGAAGCATTGCATTGGTCACTCATATTGGTGAGGACCGGGTCTAGAATATTGGAGCCCCTTGTAAGGTGATACACAATTGCTCCAGGGCATTTGAGTTAACAAAGTCCAGGAACTTTTGTGTGAGTGAGTTTGGGCTCATATAAGTTTCCCAGTTAATGGAAGGATAGTTGAAGTCACCCATGACTAGGGTATTAAGTTGTACCTTAATTGTCCCAAGTAGACATAAATAAGCTGTGTGGGCATCTTGATTCATGGAAGGGGACCTGTAAATGACAATGACCTGAAGGGGGGGGGTCTTACCCACAGTAATTTGGACTTGGAGAAGCTCCATAGATTTTTCTTTTCTAATCAGTTTAGAGGTATATTTATCTTTAATGAAGATAGATATTCCACCTCCTTTGGTTCTCACACTTTCAATTTTTGGTCTGAAATTGTGGAAGGCATTGTAGCCTTGCAAGTCTGGAGTACTTTCTGTGGCTTTGAGCCAGGTTTCTGTGAATGCACAGACTTTAACATCTTCCAGGGAGAACAGTGCTTCCAGAGAGTGCAGTTTCTGATTTAAACTCTTAGTGTTTAGCAGCATGACCCTTAGTTTCTTTGTGTTTGATATTTTCTTGTTGGGGATTTTGTTGTTGTGACCTTGCCTAAAAAGGCATTATGTGGGAGGCAAGTGCCTTAGCCAGCAACTGAAAGCCTAGAGGTGCCAGGTGAAGGTCATCTCTGGCAAAGCAGGGCAGTCTATCCACCATGTTGTCCCAGGCTGACAGGAACTTGATCCCCTTAGAGTGATATCAGAAACTAAGCCAATTATTGAAGTCAATCATTTTCTGTTTATATTTTGGTATCATCCTAGGGGAGGATAAAATGATGCTCAAAGCTGGGGACGTACCCACCTGGGACACATATTCAGAGAGCTCAGTCATGTCTGTCTTCATATAGTACAGACAGTTATGTCTCAAGTCGTTCACACCAACATGAACTATGAAGGAGTCATAACAGTACATGTTGTTGAGAGACTTGAGTGCATATGTGATCTGGTGAATCCCTGCACCAGACAAGCAGCTGACTGTAACCTTCTTCTTGTTCATCCTGGTGAGTGGGGCATCTGTATGTCTCACTATAGAGTCACTTATAACCAAAACATTTGGAATAATTGTGCACTACCTTAAAGGATTATTTGGTGAGACACAGGTGCTAGTGTTTTTATGTGTATTGGGTGTTTTGGGTGTTGTGTTAGGTATAGCATGTTTGTGTTATGAAGGTCTCTGGTGTTTGGGTAGTTTTCTGGACCTTCTTCATCTTTGCCTATGAAGGTTTATGTGTTGGGTGCATATTATGAATAGGAGTTGAGGTGTGTGAGCTGGCAACCTGTTTATTGTTGCTGTTCTGGGTGCAAGACAGCAGTGATTCCAGATTCTTAGTATAGGGACATCTCTCGCAAATTGTACTTGAGTGGTTTAGGAGTAAGGGGTTGTCAGTGTATATGAGGCATTTGCTACACTACCTCAAAAAACCCATGCCACCAGGCTGGCAGGAGAAACAGAGGGAAAATGACAGTCCATAATGCAAGGGTTGAACCTCGTATCTCAGCAGATGAGAAAAAAATGGGGTATCAGGCATGGAGCTATTTAGGGTGACTAACCTATGGGATGTACAGTAGGAGGTCTATAAAAGAGGGGATCTATAGGGTCTGATGTTGATAGGTAAGAGGTAAAATATCTGCTGGGTGGTTCACTGAACAGCTGAGAGCTATTCAAGAACTGCTCTGCTAGAGAGCAGCCACTTCTAAGGGAAAATACATCTATTGGCACTTATGCATCTATAACCATCAAGAGTTACCCCCTCTGCACAGTGGTGCACTATGCAGAAGCAACAGCAAAACAGCTACTATAAAGAAACCAATGAAAAAGCTGAAACGGAGCCCTGTACAAATAAAATAGCTCAAACTGAGCCCTGAACCAGTAACCTTCAATTAGATAGTCCTACTGTATGCTTCTCCATGTAGGTGCAGTGGGGCTTCTCTAAAAAAAAAAAGATGACCCGATTTTTAGTGCTCAGTCTACAAATAGAACTGAATTCAGCCGGTCTGAATCCAGTCTATACTATGGCCAAAAGAAGTGCAATGGAACAAGAGAAAAAAAGCAGGATATTTTTTTAAGTTAAATAAGCAACAGTGTAAAAAGCAGCACAGTATTTCTTGAATAAATAATAGCAACAGGATAAAACAGTAGAAGCAGATCTTTTCTTAAATTAAGTAAAAGCAGCAGCTGGTGTGAAAAACAAAGTATAACAAATGCAGTAGTAAAATACAGTGAAAATCAGCAGCAAACAATACAGTGTTTTTAAACTGCTGAAGTACAGTCACAGTATATAACAGAAGTGCAAAGAAAAAATACTTACAGCCCTTTTGTGGGTTTCCCAGCTCAGAAAGACCAAGTAAACACCTACAGCCACTAGATGAATAATTCCAGTCTTCCTAATGTAAAAGCACAGTAAGATAGTGTCCAGAGTGAAATGCTACCATAAACTTAGGGCTACAGCAGTGTACCTTAAACAGCTCATAAAAGTGTGATTATAAAATAAAAGTGCTTTGTGTAAATGAGCGAAGAGCCACTCAGTTGTACAGAATTTATAAAGGCACTAAAAACAAGATAAACTCTCCAGCCAATAAAACTACATACAGAAATCTCACATGTTTCCTCAAACTACTGGAAAGGCTCACTCAGACTCTGCTACAGTTTGCTGTGAGGGAAAGGTTAGTTTGCTTTTTATTTTTTGTATTCTGCATTACTGTATTGCCTTTTTCTATTTTGTATATTGTGATTTGTTTTCTTTACACTGTGGTTTACTTGTATTCTGCTTTTAACTGCATATTAAAACTTGAAAAGACATCACAGCTCTGTCTCTTGTGAGTCAGACAAAAATTAGAACAGTTCAATTAAGGAGTCACACATAAGTTAGAAGAGGTCAGTTAAGGTTAATCATCTGTGAACTGAGGGAGTGGAGCTAGGAACTAAACATTCTATTTAAGGGGTAAAATAAAACATTTCATTGCTTTACTGGAAAGGCTCACCTAGACTCTGCTACAGTTTGCTGTGAGGGAAAGGTTAGTTTGCTTTTTATTTGTTGTATTCTGCATTACATTATTGGCTTTTTCTATTGTGTATACTGTGATTTGTTTCCAGTGCACTGTGTTTTAGTTGTATTCTGCTTTTAACTGCATATTAAAACTTGAAAAGACACCACAGCTCTGTCTCTTGTGAGTCAGACAGAAATTAGAACAGGCCAGTTAAGGAGTCACACATAAGTTAGAAGAGGCCAGTTAAAGTTAATCATCTGTGAACTGAGAGGGTGGAGCTAGGAACTAAACTGTCTATTTAAGGGGTAAAATAAAACATTTCATTGCTTTACTGGAAAGGCTCACCCAGACTGTGCCACAGTTTGCTGTGAGTGAAAGGTTAGTTTGCTTTTTATTTGTTGTATTCTGTATTACTTTATTGCCTTTTTCTATTTTGTATACTGTGATTTGTTTTCTTTACACTGTGTTTTACTTGTATTTTGCTTTTAACTGTATATTAAAGCTTGAAAAGACACCACAGCTCTGTCTCTTGTGAGTCAGACAGATTTTTTTCCACCCTCCCTCCCGGTTACTGTTGTTTTCTTAAACACCACTGTCTTTCTAGTTGCCTGCCCCTTATATGACCATATATCTCATTTCCTCTCTGCTTTTACTGGTTGATGTGAGTAAGCACAAAATTATCATTTTGTGAAATCACTCCCCGTCAACTATTTAAATTTATTGGCTGTCCTACTGTATTCCATAGTACCAGAATAAAAAAGTGACCACCCCCTTTCAATCTATCTTGCTATTTTAAAAATAGTGACTCTCCACTAAAACTTAACTTTTTAGACAGGTAAAACTTAAGTTACCTACTTTCACATCTAACGCCTCTAGTGCACACTGCAGTGTTTAGGATAAACCATTTTTCATCTTACCTTTAAGCATCTATTGCAAGACCACCAGTTATTGGAGAGCCCACATTCTGCCTCTCAATAGTCATCTTGGGATTAGTGCTTCTGTTTTCTCCTGGTGAGAGAAAGAGTGCAGTTACATTATTTCCTGCAGACTGCTGATCACCAGGAAGCTTAATAACTGCTTTATAGGTTGACAGCTTGGAATTTGCTTATATTCTGATCCTGGTGAAAGTAGGAGCAGAGTGCATTGATTCCTAACTCTTTCTGGTTGGAAAGTGAGTGTCTGTGCTCAACGTACTTGATTGGTCTGGTTGCTATTAGAGGGATCTACCAGAAAAAGGCTACAATCCTGAAGACCCTTGCATCATCTGGGACAAGACTGTGGATAACCAAACAGGCCATGGCCTGCTTCTCTTCTTGGGATTGGTGCTAACATTTTGCTTCTGGTGAGAGAAGAAGCAAAGGAGTATTGTATCTCAACAGTGTGAAGCTGTGCTGAGACCAGCATTAATAGTAGCCAGGCAGAAGCCATTCATGCAACTCCCCTCTTTTTATCATTCTTGACAAGCTAATTCTTTATTTTCACTAAGTACTGCTTGATTTCTTCCTTACTTCAGAATATCTCCCTAAATACTTCATCTTTAAATTTTCAGCATCTATGTATTAGTTTCCCCTCAAGTGTTTGTCAATGCTCTGTACAGAGTCAGACACTTTGAGTGACATTTTTCCGGTAAAAGGCTTCAGTACTTAATATATTGAGCTCATATCCAGGCATGTCTAAAGGTCAGTTCCCTGTGCTTTCTCCTGTCAACCTGATGAACTTGGGCATCCTGAGGCAATGTAGCAACTGCCGCATGCACACAGACAACCCTCTCCTCTTAATTCACAACATTATGACTTGTGAGAGATTCACATATATAGCGAAATTGGAAGCCAAGCACTCTCCAGCCAAGACTGGATTAGCCAGTCAAGAGGAGAAGGTTAACACCTGCACCACACCACATTCAACACATAGCCCTCCAGAACATACACCACCATAACCCTCACATAGTAACACAAAGCACACATATACTTTTTCGGAGGCTCTTAATAAAAATCTGCCCAAACAACAGAGACCTCTGAGGCAGAAATGCAAACAACCACCACATCCCAGCACAAACCATGAGACACATAGCTCACATAAACAGTGTGCCACTCAACCAAAGCCCATAAGGCAAAACAACTTACCCAATACACTAGTCATAGGTGACTCAATAGTAAGGCACACTGATGTCCCACTCACTAGGTTGAATAAGGAGAAAGTTAGGTCAGCTGCCTGTCAGGTGCCCAGATCCACCACATAACGCATGCACTTAGGTCACTCCACAACAGGTACAAATATGACTCTGTCATTGTCGATGTTGGTGTGAATGACCTGAGATGTACCTCCTTGCACTACATGAAAAGAGACATAGAGGAGCTCTTGGATCTTGTAGCCCAGGCAGGTATGACCCTAGCTCTGAGTAGCATCCTACCATCACACAGAAAGATACCACAGTACAAGCAGAAAATGATTGACTTCAACAATTGGCTAAGTTTCTGGTGTCATTCTAAGGAGATCCAGTATCTGTTTGCTTGGGATGACATGATCGACAGACCTCGATGCTTCACCAGAGATGGCCTGCACCTATCACCCCAGTGATTCTGGATACTGGCTAAGACTCTTGCCACCCCTATAGTGCCTTTTTTAAGCAATGTCCTGAAGACAAAATTACCACCATAACAGCTACAAGCAAACAAAATCTGAGGGTTATGCTACTCAACACTAGAAGTCTAAATCTCAAAATGTACTCATTTGAAGCACTCCTTAAAATAGAGAACACTGACATCTGTGCAGTGACCTAGACCTGGTTCAAGGCTCCGGAGAGCACCCCAGCACTACCAGGCTATAATTCATACCACACCTTTCAGCCCTTAAACCTGATCTGAAGCACTAAAGGTGGTGCGGTCTCCATATTCATAAAGGATATGCACACCTCCAGACTAGTAGCCCAACATAATATATCAGAGATACTTCAGGTACAACTAACACTGGATAAAACTGCAATCCAGGTTGTAACCTGCTATAGATCTCCCACCATTTCCTAAGACTCCCAATCGACATTCCTAAACACAATGGAAAACATTAGGGTACAACCCAATACACTTATACTGGGAGACTTTAACTACCCCTCCATTAACTGGGAAAATTACTCAGGTACCAACACACTTGCTCAATGTTTTCTGGAATTCATTAATTCCAGCACCCTGGACCAACTCATTCTTACCCCCACCAGGGGTACAAACATCCTTGACCTGGTCATTACTAACATGGGCAACCATTGCTCTTTGCCAGTAATCAACTCCTCCCTGGTCAGATCTGCCCATAAGCTAATCACCATGGATATCCACATCCCACCCTCATCCCCCCTAAAGGAAACCAGTTTAAAAAACTTCTCCAAAGCCAATTTTGGACTTATAAAAACAGAGGTGGCTAACTTCACAACACCCATGCAAATGGAAAATAGGTGCATGACTGAATCATACACCAATGCACTGTATGAGCACATATACAAGTGCATAGAATGGGCCATACCAAACAGAACCAAGATGCTCTCCTCCAAAAAAAAAAAGCCAATCTAGTGGTCCCCCACTATAAGTAAACTCTAGAACAGAAGGAAAAAACTGTTGCAGAAAAGGGTCCCTAGACTGGAAAAACTCCCTTGTCAGCATCAGCAAAAAACTGAGATCTATCATCAAATCCTCTAAAGCTAGCTATGAAAACAAAACTGCTGCAGATTCTAAAGACAACCACAAGGCATTCTATAGTTATGTCAGGAATCTACATGGCAATACTCAGATCTGCTCTGAGTTACAGCACAATGGCAATACATATACAGAACCAACTGATATTGCCAACATATTGCCCAACAGGTTCAGTGTGAACTTTACACCTTTCACCCCCTAAAGGGCCTATCACAATACCTGAGGAATGCCAAGTCCCTATTATTATGGCTACACAGGTAGAAACTGCACTGTCCAAAGCCAAGAATACAGCTTCCATGGGACGTGACAATATCCCTGGCTGTGTTCTACATGAATTGCAAAGTGAACTGGCACCACACCTGAGTACCCTGTTCTATCACAGCCTCATTTCAGGCTTTGTTCCTACCGAATGGTGAACTGCTATGGTCATCCCACTCCGGAAAAGGGAGTGACTATAGACCCTGGGAACTACCGCCCCATTAGCCTGATGAGTCTGATATGTAAGGCTATGGAGTGCATCATCATGGACCTTATAAATAAGGACATAGGAAATCTCCAAACTCTGGACCCTATGCAGTTTGGATTTGTGAAAGGTAGATCATGCCTGCTCAATGTGATAGACTTCTTTGAGTCTGTCACCAGAGCTGTGGATGAGGGCATCTTGCCAAGACCTTTGACACCATCCCTCACTCAGGAATCATAGACTCACTAAACTAGGCATAAACCCCTATGTCATAAGATGGGTTGCCAACTGGCTCACTAATAGAACCCACACTGTGAAAGTAGCAGACTCCAACTCTGACTACCAACCAGTTACAAGTGGTGTCCCACAGGGATCGGTCCTAGGTCCTCTCCTGTTTGGCATCTATTTCTCTGAAGTTCAAGCCAACACAAAGGGACTCTGGCTGACCAAGTTTGCAGATGATTGCAAACTGGGAGCCATTATTGATTCTCCAACTGATGTAGACATTTTACAAAAAGCCCTCACTGACACCAATGACTGGTGCCAGAACCATGGCCTTAAGCTCAATGCCAAAAAGTGCATTGTTATTCCCTTTGGGAAAAATTTGGTGCCCATGAACTACCACATAGGCGGTAGTCCACTAAACACCGAAGGTGTGATAAGACACCTGGGGACACAAGTTGACAGCAACCTCTCCTTTGATAACCACATTGCCACTGTAGTCAGAAAGTCCTTCTATGTGGCACATCTCATTACAAAAGGTTTCTCATCCAGGAAGAAAGAGGTCATAATCCCTTTCTACTCGTCCCTCATTAGACCTAGTATAAAATACAAAGCCTCATTTGGTATGTACCAAACTAGACACCTACAATGACTGGAAACGCCACAAACATACCTCACTAAGAGGATCTTAGGCCTTAGACACATGCCCTATATGGACAGACTCAAAAAAACTCCAGCTATACTCTGTCTCTTATCGCCTACTTAGAGGCGATCTCTGCTTGACCTACAAAGCCATGTCTGACCCAGAGCTGCTAGATATGCTACACCTAAAGAAATCCCAATCCCTCCATGCCACATGCTCCAGGGACCTAAACCTCACTACCACAATGAACAGAACATGCTGGAGAGACAGGTTTCTAATTCAGATACTTCCCATACTCTGGAACAAACTTCCCATTCACATCAAGCAGAGCACTTCACTGCCCCTCTTTAAGAGAAATCTTGACGAGTGGATGGGTAATAGGAAGTTCACCCCAGGGATCATTTCAGTGGCCTTGCTTGACAGGGGCAATGGGAACTAACTTTGGGCTGCATGATGCCAGGGAATCTGGGCTAGGCTTATATAGGCTCCAGGGACATTAGCCTAGTACACACCTATGAACCTAGACAGACCAGGCTACCTCTTAGTGCACTAGAAGGAAAATCCACTAACCTTGATGAGAAAACAAGTGCTTGCTAGAGTGTTAAATATACTACTTTATCCAACAGCTAGCTAGATAATGAATTCAGATGAAGTTAATCAGTACAACAGACAATAACAGGCAAAATGTAATTTTTTGATATAAACACAAGGAAAAGCAAATAAATAATTCAAATAAAAATTTCAAGATAGCAGCAGCAAAAAGGGAGGAACTTATTAAGCAGAATTTATAGTAGGGGTGAGAAGCTTAAAATTACCAGGTTTAAAAAGAAGAATGACAAATGGCAGGGTGGATGGGAAAACAGAGAATCACCAGCAGTGCTATACCTTATGCAGGCTTCAAATCCTTCCAAATACTCTTATTTTTTTTCTTGGTATTTCATGCCATCCATCTTTATCATTTTTACTAACAACACAAACTTTCTTTCTTTATTTTGAGCTGTATAATCATCACAGCATAGAGCCTACTTGGTTTCATATGATTTTCTGTGTTACTCCCATGTTGAATTAAGGCATTGTTTAGGTTAGTATTGCTGATACTATCCATGCTAATAGTGTTACCAATATTCATTCTAGATGAAAGATCTTGTATCAAAGAAGACTCCACCCTGAGTGAACTTTCCATATTAGTAAGCAATTCATGTGATATTCTTACATCTTCCTATAAAGTTATTTCATCAACTAATACTTCAGGAGTATTGTCCTCATTATATTCAGTCTTTTGCTAGAAGACATGCAATACTGCAGTGGGCTATCTCGGAAGGCCATGCTAGATGCTAATGGGGCATTTCAGGAGGGATGAATAAGCTAATTAGCCATGTGCTGTCATCTGGAACTGCCTGCATGAAGTAACATGGCAGTTCCTGGCCACTCATGCTAATGAACACAGCCAAAAGCTCATACTCATCCATCGTGGTAGAGGTAAGTAGAAGGGAGTTTAGTGGTAAGTGTGTGTGTGTGTGTGTGTGTGTGTGTGTGTGTGTGTGTGTGTGTGTGTGTGTGTGTGTGTGTGTGTGTGTGAATGGGTGAGTGTGTCTTTGAGTGTGATTAGGTGGAGAGGGGTTGTCTATGTGTTTGCTTGTATATGGAATGAATGTGTGTGTGTGTGTGGTATGGTACAGGTTGGGGGCTGTTTCACACACACACACACACACACACACACACACACACACACACACACACACCTAAAATACAACATCAGTAGGGTAGTGTGTGTGTGTGTGTGTGTGTGTGTGTGTGTGTGTGTGTGTGTGTGTGTGTGTGTGTGTGTGTGTGTGAATGGGCGAGTGTGTCTTTGAGTGTGATCAGGTGGGTAGGTGGCTATCTGTTTGCTTGCATGTTTATAGAATGAATGTGTATGTGTGGTATGGTGGGGCTTGGGGGCTGTCATAGCTGCGCATTTCTATAGACTATTGATTTAATCCTGCAGTATTAGGATGGGGAGACCACTAGCAACCAGGGATAATGCTGAAGACATGGAGTGGGGGGGAGACCCTATATACCAAGAATAACCTTATGTCACCATGTCAAATTTCATTATCAGGGGCAAGTGGGGTTAGTATTGACTGATAATAACAGTGGCAGTGGCATGTATAGCATCTGAAAAGGGGTAAACTCAAAACTGCCTTGAAAACTGCTATTTCACAGAAAGGGTGGCGGAGCTCTGGATCCAATTGCAACAAGCATTTACAGATTGTAATTTAGAAGCAGCTTTGAAGGACATAAAATGGAATGAGCATTGCTGGGGGATGGTCAACTACATTAGGATATCTGTAAAAGTCTAGTAAACATAGCAGGCCATCCGATTTTTCCATCAACAAACTCAAATGTTTCACATAAACTGCAGGATGACAGGGGTATGGTAGGACAGTTCAGTAGTCAGAAAGACAGAGTCAAAGTGGCTGATAAATTAATAATCTTAATGTGTGGCTCACAGAATGGGCTTCTCAAAAATGTATTGTGTTCCATTTATCCTGAATTGGTATCAGGGCACTTCAGAAGTTCAACGAATAGGTTAGTTTAGAGGGAATGCTTCCAGTTCCTGCAAGGGAGCTCTCAGAATGTAGATGGCTTTGTTATGAATCTTACATAGTTGTTTGTTGGAAAGACTGCATTAAACTATCAGAGAGTAGCCACAGTTTTAAAACTGTCATCTTTAGCTCAGGCAGCCTACTTAGACAGAGCAATGTATGGTTTTACTCCTGCCTACAAGCCAAAGAGATAGCCAGGGATATAATCAAAGAAATGGTCGATGACTCCACATCCTACACAAAATTAACTTGTCCACTGCAGGGTTTAGATATTTATGCATGAGTCCCAAAAGATGGCTCTAGTAGACATGTTACAAATACAGAATAAAATTATCACTGACCCCAGATGTGCTACAGTCGCTTTTTAAATACTTGGCTGTATAAATAGATATATAATAAAAAAATCTGAGTATCTGTTGTCTTAATCCATACGAGTCAACACAGCCTTTATTTACTGCATTAGTCTGCACATTCACAGCTTTAGACTAAGTCTATTAGGTGCAATGTGATCTCAAGGTTAAATAATGCTCCTCTAAAGCCTTATTCTTTAGTTATGCTAAGTTATATTCAAAGATGCAGATACATTAAATTTAAATATTTCATATAAAAGTTATTTTTACACTAAGAAATAGGTTGCAATCATTCCCATTATAATGCAAACAGACTAATTTAATTGACATCTGATTACTGAAAGAATTATTTTACTTTTTAATTATTGAGCTACTTTTTTAATATAACTGCTTGGCATATGACTTCCCATCTGATTTACTGTTATCAAGATAAATAACTGTTTGGGATGATTATCTTATTTGATAACATCCACCCCACTTAATTAAATCCCTGATGCATAAGTTTACATTTAGAACTTAACCAATCCACAGGGAAAATATACTTTTCCTATAAAAAGCATCTAAAATGTATATAGAATACTTGCCTTTCCTTTTGTAGCTAAATTCTGCAGCTTTTCAGTGGAAGATAAAGAATTCTAAACAAGTTAGGATGCTACATCCTGTTTAGAATCATATGTTCATAAAGTTATAGGATCAGTAATAAGTTTAAAGCATATTATCCTTCTAAAAATTTGCTTGACAGCTCTGTTCTCCCATGTTGAAACATGTGTATTGATGTATTATCAAGGTCCCTTTTAAAATGTGAAGGGACCGATATTGTTATAATGGCAGAAGTTTGCTCTAAAGTTAATACGTCCACTGACTGATAGATTTTTCATGCTTGTTACTGTCTATAATGGATATTTTAAGATAGGGCTAGAATCCATATTTATTTTATAGCATTGGGATAGTTTTTAAAATGCAATAAATGATTAGGTTAAAATAGTTTTGTCATACCTGCTCTACAAGACCACGCCAGCTAAGTAACCAATGTTGTTTTCAAAGCAATCTTATATAGATATTCCAGCACCAGGATTCAGCAAATCACCGGTAACTTAGAAATGAGTTAATAAATTCCTTAATAACCATGTTAAGACCCCTAGGGAAGAAGAGGAATATAATACAACAAATAACTTAGTCATTGGTAACAATGTTCAGCAGGAGACTTTGGGAATCTTAGATTGATTTGCTCCATCTATCAGACTTGCCAGGAGTCCATGGCTGCAATGTAATATATGTTATCCATCACTGGACATTATGTTTGGAGATATGACAGCAAGTAACCCATTGTTTGCCATTATCATATCACACAGCACTGCTAAGACATGACTCCTCATGCTGTATATGCATTCTTAAATTCTTCAATCCAGCTGAGGAAACAAATGTCTGAGGAATCAATTGACCTGTTTCTATAAAACTGGCATTACCAGTACTTGCTTTTGCAGTTCTGATAACTTCACTGACACAGAGAGCCTAACGTGTTGGTGTTTCTGTAGTATTTCATACTGAAGTAAATTACAGCATTATCTAACAGTCCAGGAGAGTGATTTAGAAGAGACGGAAAAAAAAATGATCAAATATTTTCATTTCTGACAAAAAGTGCTACAAAAAAGAAAATATAAATGAAACACATTTTATTGTCTCATTTGTATAGAGATAACAAATATTTGAGGCAGACATACAGGCTTCTTTTCACTGTATTTTCATTACTACCTTCACAGTGAAAATGAATTGCAGTGATTGCTGGCTGATAAATGCAAATCATACTGGCCTTCCAGCTACTTCATCATCTGCTGCAAAGACCATTTCCCTGACAATTGTACTGCTCTTCATCATTGTTGCAGACCTTATTGGAAACACGCTGGTTATTTTATCTGTACTAAGGAACAGAAAACTAAGAAATGCAGGTAACAGTTTTTTTAGAAAAATATCATAAAGTAATACATTATAATCTTATGTTACAGGTGTTCTTCAGCTAAATTTCAGTCAGATACTAAAATTATGTGGGGATAATGCAATGCAAGACCATGAATTAGTTTGGGCTTATGTCAGGATTACCTGAAACTATATACTTTTAGCAGACAAAAGAGATTTTATGTAAGAATGGCTACACCAGAGATATTTATCAAAGGTGAGCTAGTACACTTTCTGGCCAGTACACAGCACTCAAATGTGACCGCGCTGTAATAATAAAAAAAATATTTTATTTATTTATTTGCTTTTGCTTATCAGGGAAGTCTGACTGTGCATAATGCCCTTCTCATTGGAGGTCCTGTGAAGAAAAGCTCCACAAAATGATTGCATTAAAGGATCCATTCAATATGTGTTTGCAGCAATTGGTAGCAATTATTTTACACAGAACGAGGAACATTCAGTATGTACATGTGCCATTCAGTAACAGTTTGCACATAGAATAAGTAATACCATGTTGAAAAGCACACACGGCTTAATGTAATATTTTTACATTGTGGTTGATTAATGGCATTTTAAAAGAAATCAGAGACAAATGTTCAGTAACATGATATACACTTATTATAGAGAGAATTACATAGCTGAAAAAACAACATTGAATTGATCAGACAAGGCAGGAGTGTAAGTCAGTTTTAGATCCATGGAGAATATCACTTGAGGAGGAAGTTTATTGTTGTGATCTAGCTAGAGAAAATATTTCTTTATAGACAGAGGAAGTTAGTATATCATGTTTTAACTTGTGCATTTGTAAAGGGGACTATAGTCATGCTGCGTACTTTTAGTGCTATAGTAGAGGGCTTAGCCTGGAAAATACAGCCTAGTAATGTTTTGTATAGTCTGATAGCTAGATAGGCAGCTGTAATCAACTTTGTTGATCTTTGTCACTGCTTTGCTGTAGTCTTGACAGTTGTCCTATCATTTGTTGAAGATTGAGGGAGATAACAGTAGACTGTGAAGTTGAAGAGAGGATACAGAAGTTAATTTAATTTGATTAAGGAGGTAGAGTTTAGTCTTGTATATCAGTTCAACTTTCTAATTGGTCTTCTGGATGGCATACTGGATGTGGTGATCAAACTTTAAGTTTTCATCATTTATCACTGTGTGTAGCTTTGTATTTTTGACTGGCTCAGTCTTGATGCTATTAGAGGAAGCTATGTTTAATGTTAGTCTTTCTGATAATTGCCATTTTGGGACAAATATTGATTTTGTTTTTTTAAGATTTAAAAGTAGTTGAAGTTTTTGGATCTGGGTTTCTATGGATAAGAAAGCTTTGGGTGTTAATAGTCTGCAGATGGGAATGACTATGGGCTGAACAAACCAGGATTGAGTTGTCTGCATATTGTAAGATATTATCTTATGTTGATGCTGTTTGTATTTCACTGATAACTCTTTTAAAGCTGAGAGTATCTAGTCCAGAGTCTTGAGGTATGCCTATTTGTATTGGTTTGTAGGTTAAGAAAGAATTCTGCCATTTTGTACATTGAGTTATAGCAGTAAGATAACTCCTGAGCCAGGCAATCTTTTTTTTTTTCTTCATTGAAGCTCAAAGTGGTCATTCCATGTAATAGAAGCTGGTACGATGCTGTATAGAAGACTTTGGAGAGGTTAGGTTACAGGGTTGACTAAGTGTCCCTTATTTACTTTATTGTTTGCAGTATCTAGAAAGGATAGTAATGCTGCCTCAATGCTATGGTATAGGTGGAATACATGCTTGGGTGTAAGATAGCAAGTTATTGCATAGGCAGCAGGCAGGGAGTTTAGTGTTGCTGTTTTTTTCTGGGAGAGATGAGATTGGGCGAGAGTGCAGTTAAAGTTTTATACTTAGACAGTTCAGTGGAGTTTCCACATTTATGCTGGAGAATAAAATAGGATTGTTCCAGAGAGATGAAGCATATGATTCAGTAATGGATAAGTATGAACATGAGGTAAGCAAATTCTTTTTTACCTATTATGATATATCCAGCTGTAAGATTATTAGCTGATGTTGTGGTGTGCTTGTGTTTGAATAATAGTTTGATGATGGTGGTGGAAATAGGGTGAGAGAGAATTTGGATGTGTTCATAGATAAAGTAATAGGTGTTGCTGACATTTCTGTTGTCAGAGAGGTAGGTGGTGGTAACCATGAAGTGATAAATATACAGGAAATAGCTGAGTTTAATTTAATAGGTATAGGGTTTGTTTGTGACATCCTGCCTGGTTGCAGTAGGTTGTTTATAGCAGGACATCATTCTTTAGTCTTGTTAATATGGAGTATTTGAAGGTTTTTGTATTTTTTGACCATGAGTAGCTGGGTGTTAATGATGCTTTTGTTGTATATAGGTTTGATAGTGTGTGCTTTGTCTGTGCCAGTTATTCCAGGCTCTGTCTTATTTCTCGTTATATATTTACTTTTATGGGTTAGCCATGGGGTCTGTTTTAACTTTTACTCTCTTTCTGCACAGAGGGGCTTGGTGGTCAAGAATGCTCTATATAGTGGTATTAAGGCATTCAAGGGCTTCATCTAGAGGTAACATGTTTGGCAGAGGCTTAGGAAGGGTTGGGAGAAATAGTAGCCAACACAGTTGCCAGCTTGTAGGGGACTCAAAAATCAGCAAATACTGAGATAAGTAATTTCACTTTTTTTGCAGTACTGTAGCCTACAAATACCTGCCTTCTATGAATTTTTAATTCTGGCTGCTCCCTGCCCTTTTCAGCTCAGTGAAAACAATTTTGTGCTCATACTCATGTTTTATGTATGGAATGAGCCTCCGGCACTGCCCCAAAGCATTGGGCAGCCTTCTAATTGGGGTACTGGGTGCAGTGGACAGGGCAGAATAAGCCAGCAGTGTGTCTTTACAGTCAGTGTCAACACCAGCAGAATTTAAAATTACCTGCAAGAAAGGATTGGTTGTGATTCATGAGTGAGCTGAAGAAAACATGGCTATCTGTTCATGTGCTTTTTTTCCCCTTTTGCTGAGAGCCTGGGAATGGGGAAGAGAAAAAACAGTAGATTAGAGTGACTGGTCCAGGCTACTGCTTTTGCTAAGCTAGCAAGCTGCTCACAGCACAGCAGTAAAGCTTACAGCAGGTATTCTCAACTGAATGAATGTAGAAGAATGTCTCTGATTTTACTATTGTAGTGCTGTCTTTGATTTTTCATTTCAAAAGTTGCAGGAATAATGGATTTTGCACTAGTTTTCAGGCTGAATCAGAAAGCTAATGCAAAAAATGTTATTCCTACAATTTTCATTATATCCCTGATTTTACCATTATAATTTCTTCTTTGTGCTTTAGTTTCAGAACAAGAGTTACAGGAATCATGGGATTTTGCATTAGATTTCTGACTGAATCAAAAACCAAACACAATACCCATTGTTCTAGCAACGTTTGTTAAGCACAGGTGGGGAGAAAGATCACCAAAAACTCAAGCAGCATTATAATTAATTAAATTATGAAAAATGTAGATGTAAGTCTGATGTGATAGAGAGTAAACAACTTTACAACTCATGGCTGACTATCAGTGGGGTGCAGACTTATGTGGTAACCTGGTAAGGTATTTGAAGTGATAATGGAGGATCCAGTAGAACCTGATATTAACGACATACTGCTGTGTAGACATTAGCGGATGTAAATATGGAGTCAGTGCTTGTAAAACATATAAACAAACAAAGCAGTAGATCAAGTTAAGTGTTTTTTGGGAAGGAATGTCATTAATGGTATGCTTTTGATGAAGCCTAGGTTAAGACAGAACAGTTTAAATGTTTGTGATAGCGAATTTAAATTAAACTTATATCATACTAGTACCTATATTTAAATGGGTTCCCTGCATTTTGTTGAATGCTGTTTCTTCAACAAATGCAGGGGTATGGTTTAATGTCAGTGGTATAGATAGCTGAGCAATGGAAATGTTGATGGTGTGTAATGTTGAGAGAGCTAAGTGTGGCTGGAGGGGTTATAGTGTTTGTGCGTGTGTATGTGAGCTAGGGTTAGGGTTGGGGATGATTGAAGGAGAGTTGCTATACATTTATGTGTGAGTCTTTGTATTTTAGGGTTAGGGTTATGTTAAGGGATAGACATACCTCACAACCTCTTAGTGCAAGAAATCTGGGCAAAGCCTGACCTAATTGGGGAACAAAAGCCCAAAAATAGGGACATGTTTCAAATATTGCACTTATGGAGTTAGAAAATTGCTAGAATAACAGGATTTGTGTCAGTATGCATTTTCTGAAGGATATGAAGTCTGAAACTCAAATGCATGTCATTATTTAGTAACTTTAATATTCAAATCATTTCAATGATTTGCCAGAAAACTACAAATTTTATGAACGAACACACCAAAAATATGAGTAAAAAATCTGGACATTCTGCAAAAAGCTGGACAGTTGAGTGATATGGCGATATATGCAGTGTTGTTTTTTACTGTTTGTGAATGTTTGTGTGTCTAAGTGTGCCTTGTGTAATGGTGGTGGTACAGGAAGATTTTAATGACATTAAGGTATAGCATTAGGGTTGAGGGAAGGGGCAATGTTAGGGTTACAGTTAACACCCATTACTAAGGTGGTGCAGGGGGGAGAAGCTGAACTCTGATATCAACTAAAAGAAATACATTAAAGAAAGCTATACATATAAATGACATCACTTTCATTTAAACATTATAGCTGACCACATTGATATCTGTCTGTCTATTGAGAAGTCGTATTTTGTTGAATGACATTTGGTTTAGCGGTTTTGCTTAGTGTATTTTTGGTTGATCTATCATTTTTCCAATTTATGCTATGGTTGATTTGTGTTTTTTCTTGACTGTAAAATTATATTTTGATGTATCACTTTTTTGCTGATCTAAGACTGTAGAGTTAGTATGTTTAGATTGGAGTGAAGCTTCCCATGTTGGAGAATGTGAGGAGAAGAAAGCCCCCCCCCCATGTAATACTTAATTAATTGTTTTAATTCATTGAGTAGCTGTTATTAGTATTATAGTTTAATTTTTTGTTGCACTTCCTGTACTTTCTGTTGCTGTAGCTGATAAGCAGGAAGTTTATAGTCTGAAGAGTTTGTGAGTCTGTAACATCCATTGTTGTCTTTCTGGAATATATTTAGGGTAGTATTCATAGTCATTATGTGAAAGTGTAAGGGCTATTCACACTGTCCCCAAATAAATCCAGCAAAGCTGCAATTCATAGAGGCCACTCACCCGAACTTGTGATGTCAGCAGATAAGTGTCAGCAAATGAATTCATAATGAGATGGAAATGAAATGTGATGTAAAACAGCATATGTTAATGAGGTCTTCTCCTGCCTGTTTGTGATTCGTAGCCATTGATTTCAACTGTTCCTGCACTGTCCACAGATTTGTTATAAAAGTCGGAGTTGTGCCTAATCCATCCAGTTTGCAATCCACAATGATACTGTCACTTGTTGCTAGCCTTGCTGCTTTCTGGTGGAAGGTGCTTGTCTTGGTCCAGCCAAAATCTCTTGCACCCAGTGCTCACCAACCAAGAAAGTGGAGCTAGGAAGATATAGCTATAGTCTTGACAATCAGGAGATATTCAATAGTTTCACAGTGTGCAGGGATATTGTAAGTGTCATAATGAGTACGTATGGCTGCCACAGGGGCAGTGGAGGGATGTGTGGCCTTCCTATTCCTGTGGATACAAAGGTATGTACAGCCTTCATTATACTTGCCACGGGAACCTTCCAGGGACAGACTTGGAATATGGTAGATATCTTACAGTCTTCTGCCTGAAGGATACTCCAGCAGTTCGTGACTGTACTCTTGGCATGTGTGGACAGTACATCTCTTTCCCAATGTCACCCCAGGACCAAACCAATACTATGAATGCCTTTTATGGGGTAGCACATCTCCCTGAGGTATGTGGTGTGATGCATTACAACCATGTCACAATTAGAACTCAATTTGGTCACTATGGGAGCAGTACTACAATATAAAGGGCTTCCATTCCATCAGTTGCTAGACAGCATGTGATGCATGGGGGTGCATCTGCCCAGCTTCCTGGCAGTGCACATGATTCAAATATTTGGCAACTAGCTCACTCTACCACCTCTTCCTATTTGGTAAGATGCCCAGGGGTCATTTTGTTGGTAAGTGGAAAAATATTTTTTTCCTCTTTTTTTCTATTTTAAGTAGTTGTTTATGGTAAAATATATTGCTGAATGCTAAACTTTTTTTTACCTCTCCCAATCCCTTTTCTCTTTTTTTTTTTTTTTTCTTTCAGGTGCTACTGGATATCTACTGGACCCATGACTCATGACGGCAGTGAGATATCCAGCTGGAGATGTCAAAGAGAACTACAACACAGCCCTGTCCCAGAGACATATTGTCATTAAGGGGGTTCTTTGGCCTCTTGAAGACTCATTTTAGGTACCTGGATGAGTCAGAGGGTACCCTTCAGTATGACCCAGCTACTGCATGCAAGATGTTTACTACATGTTGCATTCTGCACAGTTTGATCATGCAACAGTCTGGTGGTGATGTGACCCATGTTGTCACTGCAGTTCCCATTTCAAGTCCTACTATAACTAATGGTGATCAGCCAACAGCAATAGTAATAGCAGCAGGTTTGTGCATGGCATACAGGTAAGTTACTTACATTATTGTGCATAAAAGTCATGCTTGAGTGCTCACTGACTCCTGTCAGTGATGTTGCAAGGCATC
This sequence comes from Protopterus annectens, assembly GCF_019279795.1. Classification (NCBI taxonomy): domain Eukaryota; kingdom Metazoa; phylum Chordata; order Ceratodontiformes; family Protopteridae; genus Protopterus; species Protopterus annectens. The sequence continues at coordinate 494,593,857 of NC_056741.1, forward strand.
ATATAAGGAATAATCCATTCTAATGAGTTAATGTACCTAAGTAGGCATTTATTGAATATCGTGAAGTGATGCAATTATTAAAAAATGTTACTTCAGTATTCAATATGACTTCATGCCTTCTAATTGAATGAAAATGTATGATATTGTTTTTTATATCATGAAATGTTTCATCAGTTTGAACTATGTTGTCTGTTAAGGTACTGCACATTGGATTATTTCAGTGTTGTAATACACAATAACTTGTGGCCTCAGAGACAAAAACATCATTTGTGCAGTGGTGAAGGAGAAGTGGCAGCCATGTTTGTTTACATGACAGGATACATATTTTCATCTTTAATTTTCTTATTAGTGTTAACCTGAATACTTGTGTAGCACTACTTTTAAGCTGTAGGTAATTGCCAGTTGTAACAATGATAATGGATAGATCAGCAATGGTGTTAATCACTGCAATATTTTGTTATGACATGCAGCTTTCTTTCCATACTTCCATGAGGTTTTAAGCAATACCATTAGAGGAATGAAATGCATACAGTTGAAAGTGTCCTTAGTTCACCCGCCTGTTTTCTTTTTTACTTTTATTTAATAACTTATTCTCCTTTGAGTTAAACATTGACCTGTGTGTGAAGGTCATGTCGTAAGCAACAGAAACATCACATTTGAATCACAGTAGCTCAAAGTCAAATGTGTCATACAAATCTCCTAAAGATAAGCTAGGTGATGGGTGTAAGGATTTTGAAGCAGAACTGTCATAAGAACTGGACAGTGAGTTGGTCTGATGTTGCAGCCTATTTGATGCAGGTGATCCTGCAGACACTGATCTGCCAGACCATGGCTGGGACCTCGAATGAGATGTTCTGCTAAGTGTAGATGAACACTGATGTGGCTTGCATGAAATCTGTTGTACTTGTCCCCCTCTACTAGTTCAAGTACTTTCTTTAGAAGCAGTTGTAGCTTCATGTGATTTGTCCCCATGTTCCCAGGTAGTACCCTGTCTTCTTCTCCTTCCAAGACTGACTCCTACTTGAGTCTGGTAACTCCTAACTAGTATATGAAAGGAGGTGGCCAAAGATGCTTGGTTTGCCACTGTACTATGCATCAGTGCGATCATGACATTATCCTTACTGTCTATTTCCATGTACTTCTGGAAATCTTCATGTATACCCTGGAAGACTCTGACCATTTCCAGCTGACTCTCTGTGGAAATGCTGTGAGTCCTAGCAAAGACACGGCACAATTTCTGTCAGACATCCAGTTTTTTACATGTTTCCTAAGGTGGCTGTGACAATTTCCTGTACATGGTGCCCCTTTGTAAAGTTATCACTGTGGACACTGTTACTTCTGAATGTCTGCCATCATCCTGAAAGTGTTGATCTGGATTTAGAGATACTGGTGTAGAGATGCATGGGTTTCTTTCTATACAAGCATGAGTGTAATATCAGCATGTGCTTGAAGTTGTGATGCACTGTCACTTCCTTCAGTGTTACTAACATTTTATGGAATGTGAATCCTGACATTAAACTTGGGGGGACATGCCACTTTCCTCAGGCTGTGTTATAAATATAACAGTGTTATCATCATTTTCATTGGGCCGGATTTACAAAGGCTTGCACGGAGTGTAAGAACAGTGTAAGACGGCAGACAGGCAATATGTCTGCCGAGCGATTCAGCAATAGCCGGCAGGGGCGTGCATGAGAGCTTCTAAAGCTACTCTTGCGCGGACAGTGTTATGGTATGCAAATTACCTCATTTGCTGCTGAAAGCTATGCAAATGAGGTAAATTTGCGATCCAGGAACCACTAACCTGTCTGTGTAAGAGTAGTGTTATCTGCAGAAATGTACTCCGTTGGTAATGGAGTACCGTTCTGCAAATAGCTAAATGGAGATATGACAGCTCCAAATAAAGGCTGCATCTAGTTGAGTAAGCATGCCAATGGCTAAATATAAGGCCATTGGCATTTGCAAATGTTGTAAATCCTTAAAATTCAAAGTTATTTTTTTCCCCGATCGCCGATGTTTAAGCGTAGCGCAGTGTTGCGCAAACATGCTGCGCTTTAAATAAAAAGAAAAAAAGGGAAAAATAGCCACAAATGTGCATTTACACTAAAAAGCTTGTTCTGCCATGCAGGTGAATGGCAGGCTGCAAACAACATGGAAAAGCGCAGTGTGAGAGATGTAACCAAGCATTAGTAGGCAATCCTATGCAAATGAGGATAAGGATAGTGAATCTCAATTTTCCTCGGCATGTGAGCCATGTCCCTAGAGTGTAAGTGTAGGAGTAGGGTAGTAGTCAAGTAGAAGATAGGTGACATCATGAGGGGGTATGTCTGAAAGACTGTAAGGTGATTGGAGCACAGTGGCTTGTGTTTTCTCTGAGTTGCTCAGGATTGCAAGAGGCGTGTTCACAGTGGTACTAGCTGAAAACAAGAAACCAAAGGTGTACGCCATGGATATATCTCAAATTTCTTGCAAACATGCTTACACCGTGTGCTCGCATGTGCGCTTGTGTGCACGCTGCTGCCCCTTGTGGAAACAGAAAGGGAAAAAGGAAGGAAAAGAAGTAGTAGGAAGTTAACCAAGGAGAACTAGCAGAGCTGCCAGGTGAAATATATCACAATCAGCCAATTAGACAGGCAGTCGACTAGCCCAGCCCAGCCCAGCAATTTAAACTCTGCAAACAGCAGTCTAACCTGTTTTTTCACAAGAACTCTGCAACACTGCAGTATAGAAAGAGTGAAAACTCAAAAAGCTTAAGGCTGACAAAATGTTAGGGGCTGCCATTGCTATTATAAATCAACATGTGCAAGGTGCTGAGGGTGGTGATGTTGTGAATGCTGCTGAGCAACCCCCAGTGAGGAGACGGAGAAGAGTGTACAGACCCAGGGTAACCTACCAGGGGCTACATGAGCTGGAGATAGTGGAGCGCTATAGAATGGACAGAGACCTCCTGCAGCACATTGTTGAGCTGTGCCGGCCATGCCTCACACACAGAACCAACAGAGGGGAACCCATCTCAGTGGATAACAAGGTATGTGTTGGCCTATGAATACTAGCTACAGGTACCTTTCAGAGACCAACTGGTGATATGATGGGGGTTTCACAGGCATCAGCATCCAGGGTACTGCACCAGTTCCTGGATGCCATGTCAGCACATTTCGGTGAGCATGTATGTTTCCCCAATTCCAGTGAGGCATTGGCCAGCAATATGTGTCTTTTCCACCAAATAGAGGAATACCCTGAGGTGGTGTGTGCAATAGACTGCACGCACATACACATCATAGCACCACCTGATGAGTGGGGTAGTGTCTACATCAAATGCAAGGGCTTCACCTCCATCAACTGCCAGGTCATGTGTGATGCCCAGAGCATAATAATGAATGTGTGTGCTAGCTGCCCTGGAAGCTATCACGATTCCCACATCTGGCATCTGACGCAGCTGTACCAGAGATTTGCCAATGGGGACATCCCTGACGGTCACCTAGTGGGGGATGCTGGCTATGCACTGGAGCCGTGGCTGATGACACCCATCAGAAATGCACACACACCCGAACAAGAACTCCATAATGAGGCACACGCTCAAACAAGAAACATTATTGAGCATGTGTTTGGGATGCTGAAGTCATGGTTCTGGTGCCTGGACACATCTGGTGGAGCCTTGTAGTACTCACCAACTACATGTACCCAAATTGTCATGGTATGTGCCATGCTACACAATATGATCCTGCGAAAACAGCTGCAGCAGGAACAGCATGGGGCAGGGCCAAACAGCCCCCCACCATTGCCAAGGCCTGCACAGGCACAGCGTCACTCAGAGGAGGAACAACCTGAGCCTGCCCCAGTAGGCAGAAGGAGGAGTGCCCAGTATGCCCTGGTCTTGGCAAAGAGGCAACGCATAGCACATGCACTGACTCAGTAGGAACCCTGGAGATGACACCTCTCTCTGACTCGCACATACAATAAAAGGGATGCCTAACTTGACACTACCTGTTTTCAAACATGTACAGGGAGTGTACTATGTGCATCCGACATAGGCAGCCCTGCAGCACCACCTGAGGCATGCCCTATATTAAGCAATATAAAGCAGTGTTAAGCACATTTTACCATTATTTAGCATATTTAAGCACAATTGCACAGAGATGCACACCGCGCAAACTAGCGCAATGTCGGGCAACATTGGGCAACATTGGGCAACGTTGGGCAAAGTCAGGCAAAGTCGGGTAAACATGCTCACACCTGCTTTACTGTTCCTTAACCAGTCAGGTCTGCCCAGCAGGAAAATAAAAAGCAGTGACAGGGCTCGAACTCAGGATACTGTGCACTATAGTCACAGTACTGAACCACTAAGCCATGACAGCATTTCACTGGCACAGACACAGCAGGGCAATAGTAGACTAACACAAACACAAGCAAATGCTGTATCATGCCCTCTGAACTTCACCCAAGGCCTATGCAGACAGATAACAGCAGGCCAGGCAGTGTGATGTGGGTTGGGTAGGCTATGAAGTCACAAACTAATACACGTGAAATTAGAAGCTAAGTTCTGTAGTACAGTAGTATGCCTCAAGCCAGTGCAATAGGCAACAGTACAGACTGAAATGGAGTACCTGACATAGCAATTCAGACCTAGCCAATGTGTATAAATGTCAGGTGAACCCCTCAGCCAATGTACACCCACAGTAACAATCAGGTGTGCCCCCTGGGTAGAAATGTACAAATAATAGCTGTCCCCCTGTATGTATAAATGTTGATAAGTCTATGCAAAGCGACTGCTGGAAGCTCTGCAGGCACAGCATGCTTCCTGTCAATGTACAACACAAAGATGAGCCCTGAAGTAAAAAACAACTTGACTTTTCACACACATATAGTATATATGTCCATACTGGGCATGCTCACACACTTAAATAAACAAAGCAAATGTCAGTCAACAACATACTGAAAGGTCATACTGAGCATGCTCACACAGGCCATGTCTGAGTACAGCAGTGGGCCACACATATCTGGCAGTTGCAGTTCTTACCCCAGAAACTTGTCACTATTCACCAATCCTGCCTTGTGCACACAGTTATATGAAAACAGACCCATATAATATATTGGACTCCTGTCATAATCAAGCTATGTACTACAAGTACTGAACTTGTTCAGAGAAAGTGAAAATTCAAAGAAGACCAATAAATCTCCGATCAATATCATCAATAAACAATGAGCACTCCTAACATCATCCAATCCATGTTCTGACAAAAATATTGTCAAAGAGTCCATAGAGAACCATGAAGCTTTCTTCGCAATGTCATATATATCAATGTAAACACATATATGTTCTGAGTCAGTGCAAACTGTAAATGAATACATGTACATGACTGACACCACCAACATCTTGTCAGACAGGTTCATACATATTTACCCCCTTCTCACTGACAAAAGGGCCCATTATCATACCTGTTGACTGTGAAAACCCAGAAATCACATATACAATGGTTAAACAGCACTTTCCAAACCTAAAAACACAGCATCTATGGGATGACATGGCTTCCCTAGCTGTGTCATATGTGAACTGCAAAACAAACAGACCCTGCACCTGAACAGTCTGTTGAGACTCACCCTCTGTACAGGATATGAAACTGTTGAATGCGTTACAACAACATTTGGCACACTCCACAAGTGATGGTGCACAACAGACCATATGAACTATTGTCTCATAAGCCTATTAAGCCTGATCTGCAAGGCCATGGAGTCCAGCATGATGGGACTCATAAACAGAGCTACTGTGAGCCTACAAACACCCAACCCTACCAATTTCGGTTTGGTCAGGGGCAGATCTTGGTTCCCAAACCTGCTAGACTGTTTTCAAGGCAGTCAGCCAGGACATACATCAATGAAATGAGCTACACACGTCCCACATAGATCTTGGAAAGGCATCTTCCAACATCCCAGACACATGTTGTATCCACAAAATCAACAACCAGTGCATAAATATGTATGTCATCTGATGGATTGCCAACTGGGGCACAGATAGATCCCACAAGGTAAGAATTGTGGTCTCCTGTTCAAGCTGGTAGCAACTGCTGTCCCCCATGGCTCAGTCCTGGGACCCCTCCTGTCTGGTGTATACTTTTCAGAAATAGAGTCAAACACATGAGGGCTATGTTTAGCAAAGTTTATGGATGACTGCAAAAAACTTGTCATAATCGATGTGTGGGACAACAGAGACATCCTTAAAAAGGGTCTCAGTCAGACATATGTGGTGTAAAAATTATGCCCTCAAGTTACAGTCATACAAATACCACATAGGTGCCAACACCCTAAACATGGAGGTGATAATAAGGGATCTATGGACACATGTGGATAGTCATCTCTACTTCCAGAAACATATTCACAAAGTGGTTAGAAAATCATGCTATGTGTTCCCACAAACTGCCAACGACTTTGCATGTAGGTCAAAGGAGGTTCCCTCTACTCATCAGTCATCAGACCCATCAGAGAGTACCACAACACACTTGCGATGAATCTGACTAGGCACCTTCAGCAGCTGGAAAGACCACTGAAGTACCTCAACAAGAGGATTACTGGCCTCAAACAGTTGCCCCATGCAACCAGACTGAATTTAACTCAATCTGTACTCTGTTGCATACTGTCTACTCAGGAGATCTCTGCCCAACAGACAGGTCAATGTCCAATGCAGAACTGATGTACATGTGCTATCTGAAGTAAACACAAGCCTCACTGATACTCTTCCAGAGGAGCCTTGATGAGTGTATGTGAAACTTAACTGTCACACCATGGATCACTTCATCAGCTCTACTACACAGAGGCCTAGGGAACTAACTCCATGGGTGGTGATAGCAGCATACTCTGACCATACTAATATATGCCTTCAGGCAGATAGCCTATCACCTACCTATGTACCTATATATATATATATATATATATATATATATATATATATATATATATATATATGTGTGTGTGTGTAGGTGGAACACAGTATAATAAGCCAAAGATGGATGGGCAGAGATGTGTGTAAGAGGGTGACCATGACAGGGAGCCTTCCAGGACTGTCCCACCCAGCACACATCCCAATGGCATGAAAGACATGAGGTGCACATCTCTCCCACTGTACATAACAGCCACCAGTATCTGTAAGCATTACAGTGTATGTGGTCCATGTGCCTGTTGTACAACATGACTGAACAATTAAGTATACATCTACTATCTGTAGACATGTACCTGTCACATAGGTCCATAGGTATGTAGTAGACTATCTCCACGAAGGCATATATCAGCCTACGCAAGTTGTGCAGCTTTCTCCACATCATTGGGTAGTCTCCCAAGGCCTAGTTCTAATAGTTAGTACCCTAAGCCCCTTTCTAGTGGGGCTGCTGATGTGATGCCTGGCATGAACTGTCTGTTTCCCATCCACTCATCAAGGTTCCAATTGAAGAGTGTCAGCGAGGGGTTCTGTCTGATGTACATTGGGACTCTGTTCCACAGTAAGGCAAGTATCTGGGATGGTACTCTATCCCACCAGCATGTTGTATTCATCGTTCTGATGAGGTTCATATCCCTGGAATGTGTAGGGCGACTCAATGTTGTTATGTGTAGATGGAGCATGTTCAACAGTTATGTGTTGGACATGGCTCTGTATGTTAGGCAGAGTGTGCCTCTGAGTAGGCGGTACACAACGAAGAACAGATTTAGTTTTACCAGTTGTGTTGCATAACACAACTGTTTGAGGCCAGTAATCCTCTTGGTGAGGTACCTATGTGGTCTCTACAGCTGCTGGATATGCTAAGTCGAGTACATCCAAAATGGTGCACTGTATTCAATGATGGGTCTGATGATGTAAGAGTAGAGTGCCAACACTACCTCTTTGGATCCTGATGCAAACCCTTTGTTGATTAGGTGGGCCACACAGGATCTCCCAATCACTTTGGCAACATGGTTGTCAAAGGAAAGATGGCTATCTACTTGTGTCCCCAGATCCCTTATCACCTTGTCATTTTTAAGGGTGTAACACCCATGTGGTAGTTTGTGGGTATTTTGTTTTCAACAAAGAGGATAACTATGCATTCCTCCACAGTGAGCTTGAGGCCATGATTCTGACACCACACATCTGTCTCATAGAGTCCCTTCTGGAGAATATGTCTGTCTTCTGGGGAATCTATTATGGTAAACACTTTACAGTTCCCAGGAAACTTAGTCAACCACAACTCTCCTGTGTTGGCATGTACATTTGAGAAGTCTATACCAAACAGGAGGGACCCCAGGACTGAACCCTGGGGGACACCAGTCATTATCGGTGTAGAGTCTGACATGTAGCCAGCAACTCGTAATGTGTGTGATCTATCTGTGAGCCAGTTTGCAATCCATCTTGTGATGTATGGATTCATGACCAGGTTGGTGAGTTCATCTATGATACCTGACTGTGGAATGGTGTCAAAGGCCTTAGCGAGGTATAGGTAGGCTGTGTGGAGCTCATTTCAATCATCCATAGCCTGGGTAACTGTCAAAGAAATCCTCCCAGTTCAGGAAGCGTGGTCTGCATTTGACGAAGCCAAACTATGTGTGCTCAACTGTGTGAAGGATCCCAATCTCTGTATTGTTGACTTCCATTATGATTGGCTCCATTGCCTTGCAGAACACACTTGTCAGGCTCATAGAGCATGAATGCCAAGGGGTTTTCATGGCCCCACCCCTGTGGAGTGTGAAGAACATTGCTGTGCAACATTCTATGGGTACATATTCTGTAGGGAGCATGTAGAGAGAGGTGTACGTATCCTTGATGAATATGGATACATCCTCACCCTATGTGCTATGATTCAGGTTCTGATGCTTGAAAGTATGGAATGAGTAGTATCCTGGTAGTGCTGGTGTGCTGTCTGGAGCCTTGAACTAGGTTACCGATACTGCACAGATATCAATATTCTCCATAATGAGAAGTGCCTCGAGTGTGTGCATCTGGAGGCTGAGACTTCTGGCAATGAGTAGCATTTAGCTCACTTAGTGGTTATTTGTGTTGGTTATTGGGTTTGGTTTGTCTTGCGTGACTGGTGTTCCTCACCTGACGTCAGCACCTCATTGGTCCCATCTGACCATAAGCTAATTACCCTACATATTCACATTCTGGACCCACACCCCCATTAAGGAAACCATGTTAAAAAATGTCTCCAAAGCCAACTTCATGCTTCTTAAGACAGAAGTGCTGAACTGCAGGACACCCATGCAGATGGACAATACAGTTAAGACTACTGAATCCTTCACAATTGCACTTCATAAGCACTTACATGACTGCATGCATCGTGCTATCCCAAACAGAACCAAGAAGCTAACCTCCAAGAAAAGGAAGCCAATCTGGTGTTCCCCTGCCATAAACAAACTGCACAACAGAAGGAAAATACTGTTGCAAAAGAGGGTAAAATCCCATGAGGGGAGGAGCTCCATGGTCCACATCAGTAAGAAGCTGTGATCCATGATAAAATCCTCCAAAGCTAGTTATGAAAACAAAATCGACACTGATTCTAAAGACAACCACAAAGCATTCTATAGCTATGTCAAGAATCTCAATGGCAACACTCAGATCTGCTCAGAGTTACAGCACAATGGCACTAAATTTACAGACCCAACTGATATTGCCAACATCCTGGCAGATAGGATCAGTGCTAACTTTACCCCTCTCTCACCCATGAAAGAGCACATCTCTATAATGGAAGACTGCAAAGTTGCTGTCATCATGGCTGCACAGGTAAAAAACACTCTCCAAAGCCAGGAACACAGCATCCATGGGACCAGATAACATCCCAGGCTGTGTTCTACACAAACTACAGAACGAACAGGCACCACACCTATGTACCATGTTCAGTCATAGCCTCACCTCAGGCTTTGTGCCTGCTGAAAGGCGCACAGTGACAGTTATCCCACTACACAAGGGGGGAGCCACCATGGACCCCAGGAACTAGTGGCCCATCAGCCTGATGAGCCTGCTCTGCAAGGCCATAGAATGTATCATCATATAACTTATAAAAAAAGACATTGGTAATCTCCAAACTCTGGACCACAATCATGTTGGGTTTGTAAAAGGCAGATCATGTCTCCTAAACCTGACAGACATCATTGAAGCAGTCACCAAAACCGTAGACAAGGGTAAGGTGGTTCTTACAGCCTATGTAGATCTTGCCACAGCTTTCAACACCATCCCCCACTCTGGAATGATAGATAAACCCACTAAACTAGGTATAAATCGCTATGTCACAAGATGGGATGCCAACTGGCTAACTGACAGAACACACACTGTGAAAGTAGCATACTCCATGTACAACATTAGACCAGAGACAACTGCAGTACCACAGGGTTCAGTCCTGGTCCTGTCCTGTCTGGTATCTACTTCCCTGAAGTAAACTTTAACATGGAAGGTCTGTGGCTAATGAAGTTTTCAGATGACTGCAAACTAGGAGCCATAATCGAAACTACTGAAGATGTGGACATCCTACAAAAGGGCCTCACTGAGACAGATGCCTGGTGTCAAAGCCATGGCCTCAAGCTCAATGCCAAAAAGTGCATTGTCATCCCCTTTGGTAAAAACTCTGTAGCCATGAACTACAACATAGGCGGTAGTATACTTAACACTGAAAGTGTAATAAGAGACCTTGGGTCACAGGTGGACAGTGGACATACCTGTGATAATCACATCCCCACAGTAGTCCAGAAATCCTTCTACATGGCACACCTCATCACAAAAGGTGTCTCATGCAGAACAGAAGAGGACATTGTTGCCCTCTACTCATCACTCACTAGATCCATAATAGAGTGCAACGCCCCTTTTGCTACGTACCTCACAAGACATCTACAACAACTGGAAAGACTGCAGAAATATCTCACAAATAGCATTAGCGGCCTGAAATACATGCCATACGCAGACCATCTCAAAATGCTACAGCTGTACTCTCTCGCATATCGCCTACTCAGAGGTGATCTCTGCCTAACATACAAAGCTATGTCAAACACAGAGCTGTTGGACATGCTCCACATAAAACACTCACAATCCCTCTGATCTTCGGCCCCAAAACCCAGAGTGAAATACAAAAGGAAGTGGTGTATCCATTTACCTTATGGATACCCACACCTTCAGGTTAGTGGCACAGCATGAGGCCTTGGAGACCATGCAAGTGCAACTAACATTGGGCAAAGATGCTTATCAGATTGTAGCCTGCTACAGATCACCTACCTTGTCTCAGGAACCTCACTCAGTATTCCTGAGAACAGTGGGAAATATAAAGGTCCTCCCAAACACCATTATATGAGGAGATTACAACTACCAAAACACTGACTGGGAGAATTACTCATGTGCAACGTCCTTTGCCCAATGCTTCCCAGAGTTTAAAAACTCAAATGCTCTGGAACAGCTGGCTACCACGCCCACTTGAGGTGACAACATACTGGACCTGATCATCACCAACATGGGGTACCAGTGTTCCATAACAGAGATAAACCCCTCGCTGGTAATATCAGATCATAAAGTAATCACACTGGACATCCACATCACGCCCCTCCCCACAGTCAAGGAAACCACTGTGAAGAAAGTTTTGAAAGCAAATAGCACACTTCTCAAGACCAAAGTGGAAAGTTCAAAAGCACCCTTGCTATAGGATAATGCTATACAATCTGAAGAATCATTTACAAGTGCATTCTATGAGCATCTACAGGGATGCATGGATCGAGACATGCCAGATAAAACCATGATGCACTCCTCCAAAAATAGGAAACCAATCTGGTGGTTGTCACACATAAATAAGCTATACAACAGAAGGAGGGAATGAACGCATGACAGAGCAAACTTCACATAAGGAAAGACATCACTGATCATTATTAGGAAGAAACAATGATCGCTCATAAAATAATCCAAGGCCAGTTTCTAAAGATAAATTTCCAAGGAATGTAAGAATAACAACCACAAAGCCTTTGTGAGCTATACCAAACATTTAGGTGGCAACTCTCAAAAATGCTGTCAGCTACTGCAAAATGGAAAAAAGATACATTGAACCAGCTTACATTGCCCACATCCTGGGGGACAAGTTCAGTGCACACTCCCACCCACATCACCCCCAAAAGGGCCTGTGTCCATCCCAGAAGAATGCAGAGCACCAGACTTCATGGACATGCAGGTAAAAACAGCCCTCTCCAAAGCTAAGAACACAGCATCAATGGGACTGGATGGTGTCCCAGGCTGCGACTTACACCAGCCCCAAAAGGAACTACACACTCACCTACATTCACTGTCCCGACTCAACCTTAAAACAGGCTATGGACCCAAGGAATGGCATACAGCAACAGTCATCCAGCTCCACAAATGGGGTGCCACAACAGAACCAGGAAACCATTGCCCTATAGACCTACTCAGCCTGGTCTGCAAAGCTATGGAGCAAATTATCATGGAACCCATAAACAGAGACAATGGGCACCTCCAGACACTGGACTCTACCCAACTTGGCTTTGTTAAAGGTAGATCCTGTCTCCTAAACCTAGTTGACTCATTTGAAACAGTTACCAAGGACATAGATGGAGGTGAAAGTAGTCCACACAGCCCACCTGGACCTCACTAAGGCCTTTCAACATCATTCCCCACTCTGGAATCATGGACAAGCTTACCAGCTTGAACGTTAACAGCTATGTCACAGGATGGGTAGCCAACTGGCTCACAGATCAAACACACATGTTCAGAGTTGCATGTGCCATGTCCGACTTTAAACCAGTCACAAATGGCATCCCACAGGTATTGGTCCTGGGACCCCACCTGTTCAGTAGATCCTGCTCAGGGGTACAGGCAAGCACGGGAGGAGTATGGCTGAACAAGTTTGCAGATGACTGATAACTGTGGTCCATAATCGACTCCATGGTTGACACAGACATCCTACAGAAGGGTTTTACAGAGACAGATACCTGGTGTCAAAACAATGCCCTCAAGCAGAATGCCAAAGAATGCATAGCCATCCCCTTTGGATAAAACAAAGTGCACACAAATTACCACATAGGTGGTAATCCAGTATGTACAGAGAATGTAATTATGGCCCTGGGGACCCAGGTAGATAGTAAACTCTCCTTTGATGATCACATTGCCAAAGTGTCTACAAATACCTTCTATGTAGCATACCTAATGTCACCTAATGTAACCCACTTTGTCTAGTCTGATAATGTCACCATCCTACAAATATACTTGTGGAAAGGAGAACTCATAGTAATGTGTGCAGCGCGTTGTGTAAATGTGTACTGCTCTAGTATCATTAAGTATTTAGGTAGGGGTTTGAATCCTGCACTTGACAACTGTATGAGAGTGTGTGTGTGTGAATCTCCTTGTAGAGGAACAACCTTTTTGGAGACAACTACAACACCTTAAAAGTGGCATACTTATCTTTGTGAAGTGTGATGATGTCACCATCCTACAAATATACCTGTGGAAAGGAGAGCTCCCAGTAATGTGTATAGTGCGTCGTGTAAATGCATACTGCTCTAGTATCATAAAGTAGTTAGGTAGGGGTTTGAATCCTGTACTTGGTGAGTGTGTGTGTGAAACAGTTGGCTACTGTGTTGTGGGTTTTGCTTTTACTACTGTATGACATATCACAATGGCAACAGTATGTGCATTGCACATCAGGTAGCTGTGTGGCAAATACATATACGTACATGTGACCTCAATTATTTCAGAGGTGGGAACCCTGCTTTCTCCATGAACACATCTGTTATCTTTGCCAGAGTGTGCTGCCGCTTTCCAGACCTTAGGTCACATCTGTATGCTTGTGATAATCCCAGCCACTGCAGTGATCCCTGGCCTAGGTCATCCATGTCACGCACACTAATTACGGTTTCTATTGAATAGTGTGAGCGAGTGTTTATGCCTGAGGTATATTTCAGACCAGTTAAAATGCAGCAAAGTCTGTCAATGATGGCTATTCATTATAGGTGTACAACAACCTTTGTGGATATGCATGCAGACCCCTTATTGCTTATGTGATTCACCAAGGGATTTAAAAATACCCTTGGAAACGTGATTACCAAAGGAGAGATGATGTAACACTTGGCTGTATGTACACATCGGTACCTGTCAACGTGTTGGGGGCTACTACCTATGTGGTACTGTGGGGATACTATTTTTTGTAAAGGTGGATGACCATGCTTTAGTTGGCTTATAGCTTTACAGCATGGGTTTGACAACAGGTATCTGTCTGTATGATACCCTTGTGGAGGATATGTGTGTCATCTAGAGAATGCATTATAGGCCACAGTATGCATTCCCAGACATGGACGGACATATCCCTACTGTGTTTGCTTGTACCTAAGTGAGCTATATGGCAATCAGGAGTGGTCCCAGGAATGGGTGCAGGTGAACACCACTGGTTACTGGCATAGTATAGTTCTTGAAGGGTACAAATGTTACTGTGTGTTCTACATCTGTGTGTCAGTTGTCAAGACATCATCTAACGATTGTTTATGGTCAGGCTGTAGATTTTATGTATACTACCAGAATGCAAACCAATGACAGTAACAGTATCACCCACAGCACAGTGTCAAACCATGTCATACACACATGTGTACCCAAGTTCCAAAATGTGTGTAGTACAATGCATACTGGCCACCAATAGAAACTATGGAGTGTTGACACTGTGTAATACAGGGCATGTCACCTTGTCCATGTGTCCACTATGCATGTACATGCAGACAGTGCACCTCCACCATGTTCACAAATGTACACCTGCAAACCTGTGTTGCACACATCCCACACGTACTGTCCACTCTGTAACACATGCTGCCAATACTACACACATCAGCCAAGTGGCACGTGGGCGGACAATACACTGTTGGGATTAACACTGGTGTAAACAATACTACACTGACAATCATAGCTTTAATGCATCATGCCTGCTCAGCTACACCTTCAAGGATAACATTACACTTTACTGCTGACAACATGCTAACATTGCTATACTTCCATAAAGTCACCCTGTGCATCAGCACCATGTTAGCCTGTTCCTGCATCAATGTTACAGATGACAGGAGGTGGCAGAGGTTTCATCATATGCACAGAGTGTGTTGTTGGTTTGCCAGAGGCCTACATTGAGCCATGCAATCAACATGTGTGTGTGTGTGTGTGTGTGTGTGTGTGTGTGTGTGTGTGTGAGGGCCAAGAGTACTGTTATGGGCCAATGTTGATGCAATGTGTGGGGGTATGTGTTAGCCCTAGGTTTCTGGTTTATGTGTGTGTGTGTCTGCATGCACACAGTTCCACCATGTGGCTGCCATATAAGGGGATTTGTGGGACAGCCACAGACTGTACCTGCCAGGCTTTACAGATCACTGTCTCTGGCCACGGATACGGTACCTGTGCCTGGCAGGGGTGCTACTGACAGTATCAGGTACTATCTAGCGAAAACCACCGTTAATTCAAAAGCCAAGAACTTGACTCAGGCCAGTCCAAAATGTAAAAAACATGAAAAACAACAAATTTTATTAAGCCACTGTAAAAGCTTTTTGTTAGTACCTTGTACTAACTTCTTCAGACAAGCAAAACATTCCCACCATTACAAGTGAGTTTAAATACCAGCATTGAAACACTTATAAAAAAAAAAAAAAAAAACACTTTAAAAAAAAAAAAAATTATTATGATTATTAAACTGTATAAAGTAGATAAATATGTAAAATATATAATAACATAAAAATAATGATGTTCAACCTACAGCATAAATACTAATAATCAAAATATTGGGCTTTTTTCTTTCAGTTTCAAAGCCTGCTATTATTACAGTCTCGGTGTATGAATTTTTTATTTATTTATTTATTTTTTTTATTATGTTAATAGAGAATTGCAAATGCATCTTAGTTAGCTGTGATCTGTACCTTTAAGGAGCTAAAGGGAGAGCAAGGGGCATGGTTAAGTGTTTCAATGCTGGTATTTAAACTCACTTGTAATGGTGGGAATGTTTTGCTTGTCTGAAGAAGTTAGTACAAGGTACTAACGAAAAGCTTTTACAGTGGCTTAATAAAATTTGTTGTTTTTCATGTTTTTTACGTTTTGGACTGGCCTGAGTCGAGTTCTTGGCTTTTGAATTAGCAGTGGTTTTCGCTAGTTTGTTTTTCCGGTCTTGAAAGTTTATTTCTTTGGTGTTTTTATGTCCACCGCTTCATCGCCAGCAGGGACTATACCAGAGCCAGGAGATTTAACTATTTTAATCAACCTTCTCACTGAGAAAGTGGAAAACTTAACGCAACGTGTGGAATGTCTTTCGCAGAGTACTTCATTATTAAATGGACTTAATACTTCACAAACACGCTCCTTGAGGATGCCTTTAACTGGATCTTTGGGTTTGACTTCACCTAACGGAATTATTAATGAATCGGAGGTTTTACCTAACCTTACAACTCATTTGTTGGCGCAAGAACGAGAAGGGAATATGAAGAATTTAGTAAGTGGCTGTAAGAGCCCCCCAGGTGCACTTGGTTTAGCACAACAACAGAACAACATCTTGGATGGCCAAAAGGGAAGGTATGTGAATTTTAATTTAAATGAATGGCTTAATAGGTCGTTCCGTTTTGGATTCGAAAACGACCGAGCTAGTAATGAAGTTATTGAACACGAGAATGTGAGTCTGCCTACTAAATTACATGTATTTGATCAAAAACTACTTAAAAGTAGAAAATTACAACTCGAGGTGGCATATTTCAATGAATGTAGGCAAGCACACATAGTCCCTAAAGGCCTCCGATCCTGGCAATACCCAACAGGGCTAGAGGAAGGTTCTAAATTCCACCAGGATTTGATAGCCCTGTTTGATAGACATGGGAATGAGTTGTTAAACCTAATTAATGTACATTATCAAGAGACTATTAATGAGTTGAATAAGGAATTATCCATGTTAGATGAAGAGATAAAAACTGATGTTTGTTTCCTAAGGTATAGATTTGAATATGAAAGGTCATATACTAGTATTGACCACTATATAGCAAAGACTACATCAACTAAAGTCAAAAAATTACAAAGAGACATTAAGGCTTATAAGGATGGTGTAGCATATCCAAAACCCCCTACGTTTCAGGGTAATTTTCTGAAAATTAACCCTAATTTACCGAAACATCCAGCGAGGCCTTGTGGAGAGGGTGATATAACACCAGTTATGGAGCAGAACAAGGGGGCCATTCAAGAGAGACTGAGTCTAGAAGGAGTGGATGGAGCAGGGGAGCAGGAGATAATATTGATAATCCAAGTCAATTTGATACAGGATTGGTCGGGGTAAATTTTCAAACACAAGCCTCGTCTCCTCAACAAACATCGAGCAGAATGACGAGAAACAAATACAAATCGAGGAAGAACTGATGGAAGATGTTAGATTTTCTAATACCCAATCAAATAAACCCTTTGAAGTGATATATAACACAGGGAAGAACTTCAAAATATATAATTATTCAAATTTTGTTTTCTCCCAACCCCTTGTTGACATTTTAGCCAAGGGCTTAACTTTTATACCCTCTAGACATGCTAGTGTTGATAAATCAATTTTAGACCTCAAACTTTTTGTGAGAAAGTTGAACATGGCCCTTTTATTGGGAGAGATGGTCCAACCAAGGCCTATGTATCACATTCCAAGTACATATAATCCACCTTTGGCCCCTTGCTTGGGAGTGTTCGAATAAATGTGTGATGTGGACATTAGGAATTTGCTTAAGTGTAAACGACAGACTCACTTCAACATTTCCAAGATTGAAATGGACTCATTGGAAGCTCTCAGTTCTTCTTCTATTAGAATAATGAAACCTGACAAAGGAGGTGGATTAGTAGCTATGGAACAGGATGAATATATAGATAGACTTTTAGCAATTCTTTCTACAGAGACTTATAGAGAAGTATCTAAGAATTAATTGAATATTAGTATGAACAGTGTGCGGTCATACTTTGAAGACATGTTCATTAGTGGGTCTCTGGATATGGACATTTACAATTTTATTTCAGTACCCTCACCACGCATTCCAGCATTATTTGGGAATCCCAAGATTCATAAAAGTATTGGTGATCCCCCTATGCGCCAATTAGTGAACGCGAGGGGTAGTATTACCTATGCAGCAGCCAAGGTAGTAGACACCATCCTCAAACAATATGTATCGCAGGTACCACACATAGCCAGAGATTCTTGGTCCTTTTTGGAAAAAGTTGGACTAGCTGCCTTTGAAGGAAATGCCTATTTTCTGACCACCACAAATCATATACCAGCACTGTATGCTGTCTTGTTTGCCACACACTACTACCTACATACATATATGCACATAACAACCTTCACCAACATATATATGACCTCCCTTCAGAAACAGCTGCAGTATGTCCCTTGCTCTATGCACATGTACAGATGCTAATATATGTGACACAGATATATCTCTCTGTATGTGTGTGCCATACACACACAAGATCTACTGTTGTAAGTCCCTGGACCTCACGGCCTACCTGTTGGTCCTTGCTGCAACATGAACAGGTGCCACGTGTGAGCATACAGTAATATTAGAGGGTGTATACATAGCTGCAAATGCTAGATTAGCATACTAGCCTGGTACAGCAGTTGCCAATGCTAAGCTACACGTTGATATGACTATCATGCATGTGTTACTCTGTCACATCCATGGTTATATAGCTGTATGCATTACTTCCCCAAACAGCCATTGCCCACACCACTGTACAGACCACAGATAACATGGTTCAGATGTTTGACATTTAATGCTGAGCTACATATATCACAGTTATGTCCCACTGCACACAGCTGCACACTGATTTGTCCATGGCAGTAGTTATGCAGGGCATCTGTGCATAGCTATGTACTGCTGCCACATATTGATGTTTCAAAGTATGTGGAGTAGTCTTCAAATACATCTACTACATGCCAGCGAATACCTATCTGTTACATACCTTTCCTTTGTATGTGTTCGTAATTTTCAGTTTGATGTGTCTTTGGCTTTTTTTTTATTTTTTATTTTTTCCCCTGGTGTGGGTGGGGGTGTGTGTCTCTCTCTCTCTCTCAGAATCTGCAATGGGATGATTGCATGTGTGGCCAGCAAGTACAGCTTGCTTTTATAGGTATCTGCACAAGTGCATGTGATGGCCTTTGCACCAATTGATGGCCACCATTTGGTAATTGCATGCAGCCTGCTGTGTGGTAATTGCAGTACTCACTGTCATAGCAACCCAATGCTATAAATTGCTATGTCAGGTAGGCATAGCCCTTTCAGCTTTCCAAAGTGGGGCCCATGCTTGTTTGCTGTGGACACTGTTGTGTAAGTCAGAAGGTTGGTATAGTTCTTATATCTGAAGCTAGGGGTGTAGCCAGTGATTTAAATGTTGTACTCAGACCTGAATGTTGCCACTTCCACTACACAGTTGTCAGTGTAGAATTGTACTCACCCCTACAAATGCTAACACAAGATACATGGGAGTATATAGTTTCTTTTCTACTTATACAATTAACTACCATACTAAAGTAGTTATTGAGATGTATTCATTTGGCACAAGAACTGTTTGTGAACTGCTATACTGTGAATATTAAATTACTCACTTTTGAACAGTTTGTGCTCACAACATTGTGTTCACAATCATCAACATTGTGCTCACATTAGCTCAGGCTGCTCAAGGAAACTTGACAAATTTCAGTACTGAGTATGCCTACCTACATCCTTGGTGGACCCTGAACACACATGTATATTGTACATTTGGGTAGGGGTGCGGAAGGACAGAGAGCACTATGTATTAATGTGTGAACTTTATCTAGCTGGACTTAAAGGATTGCTGTGTACCTGTTAGTTTACGAAGGCAAGTAGTCTGTCTGCGTAGCTCCCAACTGTGGACCTATCCAGATGGTAGTCAGAGGTTAGCCTGTTATTCTTTGTCTGTGCACCACACCGGACTTTTCAGCACTGGAACAATGGCATTGTCACAGTTGGTTGCTATCAGTACATGGCTACATCCCTTGGTATTTCAGTGTTGTACTCGTACATAAGGGTATGCTTCTGGAACTCCTTACAAAGCTATTTGCACAGTGTATAACAGCAGAATAGCTGATATGCCTGTGTGTTTCTACCTCTGCCAGGCCTCTCAAACACTCAGGTACATATTTGAACAGACTCAGGGAAAAGTAGGTAGAAGTGAGGTGCACCTTTACAATATTAGAGACATTAAGTTGAGACTTTGAGAGAACCAGTGCATATGGATTAATACACATTTCCTGAAGTACAAGCAGTGTCTAACTCTTACTTATTGTCATTATTCATTAAGTGTAATTCCCCACCTTTCTGCCTAATGTCAGTACCTTTCAGAGGGTTTCAGAGGGATACAGCTAAAACCTGTCTCCAAATCAGGGACATGCCTGAAAATTAGTCACAGTTGGGAAGTATGGCCTCTGCCCTAATCAGATATGCTAGTGTTTGTCCTGCTATGATACTGTGTGGGGGTTGTAAAGTGCTGCTGTATCATTATTTCCTGCTAAAATGGCTGGTTCTCTTTTCACAGTCATGTAATGCAATTTTACAAGAACTACTGGTAAAGATCCACAGAACAGGATTTGTGTTATGACATTCCTATTTGTCCTTTACATTCACTCATTCTGATGCATGATATATTTATTTCAGCACCAATTTGTTGTATGTTTACCATGGCTTAGTGGTACTTCATGCAGTCTAGTGTGTACAAGGTCTGGGGTTCGAGGCTGACAGAGGTGTTTTATTTTGCTGCTGAGCAGAACAAGGGACCTGACATACAGAGTGACTAAGGCACTTTTAAGCAGTTGTAAGTGGGTTTGCGTGGGTTTGCGTGGGCTTGCGCAATGCTTAGCTAAGCACAATCAAGCACACACTCGCACAAACCTGCTAACTACTGCTTAAAAGTGCTTACTCCCGCTAACCCCCGCGCTCATTTCTTTGAAAGAAAAGAAAATGGGGAGATAGGAAAGTGGTGAAAATGGGGCACAAAGAGGGGAAGGCAGTAGGGAAAACAGCTCGGGATGTGCAGGATGGGTGTAGGGGAAGGCCCATAGCTGCCCATTTCTTTAACAGCAACAGCTGTGCATATGCAGTAAATTTGGAGGGAAATATGAAACCTTCAACCCCCTGTGAGAGGGGTGAGGACAACAAAGTATATTGTACTGCCAATTAAATATCAGTTTATGTGTCCAGTGGACATGTGTGCAAAATGGGCAGCTATGTATGGGGCATAATTTTTCTTTGGGAGCAGATTGCCCTTTTTTCTTTTTTTTTCAGGTGAGAGTGGAATGTGGGGTAGGGGAAGTAGGTATATTTGGGAGGAAGGTTGGGGAGGTTAACAGACAAGACAAACAAGACGCATACAGGGGCGGAATATGACACGTGGTGGGTGAACACCATTGACGGGGAAGGATGTTTGGAAATCGCAAGCCCATGAGCCCACAGATGGCAAAAGTGGAACTGAGATCCCCACCGATGGGCAGTCACCACTGCACCTTCACAGCCCAGATGGTGGCTGTGCTGGGGGCTGTGTAGGAGGGGCAGGCTCACCCGTGAGTCACACCACTCATGTCTCAAGCTGGTGTAGAGGATCAGCAACAGAACGCTCGATCTCCCTATGCACCACAGCCCGGACCGTTCGGAGGGTGATAGGTGGCCATCCTCTGCCCACGCTTGCACGGGAGGGGGCTGAGCCCCATCCCCTGCAGTGCTTCCACCCGAAGGTGGCACAGGGCCAACGGAGGAGGAGGTCCCAGGCTGGGCACCGGACCTGTTGGTGCCAGGTGCCATCGCCAGCTGAGGTGGGACAGGTGGGTCCGCTGGGACCGGCCTTCCCATACGTTCTATGTTTAGGAGGATTTAATGAAAATATGGGTTAGTAACAGTCAACAGCATTCCCAATTAATTATAACAGCATGCAGAAGTATTCCCATTAACCCAACACATCAGAGTTCCAACAGCTGAACAGCAAGCATGACACATGCATATATGGGACAGCAGTGGACATTACAACAGCATGCAGGTTTAATTGATGGCAACAGGCCACCAATATTGCGGTATTTGAACAGGGCACATGCATCAAAATAAATGCAGATATTTATAAACCAATAGGACATATGTCCCAACAAATGTTTTGAAATTAGACATACCCAATGAGGTGTGGAATTGCATTTTTATGCACATACAGTAGGGTGGAAAATGATAGCTCCATTAACAACTTATATATCCTTCTAGTTTACACTACATTCCTACTGACTGCAGTTATATGTCCCCTACATGTATTATTACACTACACAATTGTCCTTAGATCGTGAAATGGGTTTTGCTAGATCTTTATATACATGGGCTGTATCTGACATACAAACTGTCTGGGATGCAGATGTTACTGCTACATATTTTGTGAGTTGCTCAGACACACTACCTCTGAGATGGTACACTGACAGCTCTACTTTCATATACTTATCTAGATATGTTTAGGTGAAATTATCAGTTATATGTTAACAGCTCCCTACATTTCTGCCAGCACAATGACATTTCTGGGGAACACAATACCAAGCTACTCATGTGCCAGATTAACCTGTACATGCTGGGCATGAACCAACAGTTGAGGACTGTGACTATGCTTAAAAGCTACTGGCACTCCCTTCATCCACTTTATATGGGCCTACCCAACTGTGTGTTAACAGCGCTTAATACAACAGTACTATTTCTATAATGCAAGGGTACAACAACATATCAAAGAAAATGACACAGACACACTCCAGGAATTATACCTTTATTAAAGACTTAAAACACTTTTCTAGAGGCTCTCTCATTTATTTTATGACAGTATATGCAGAATAATTATTAAAGAATTATTATAGCTTTATTTATTGTGTTTAAACACTTTTTTCAGGCTCTCTCATTTATTTTACATAACAGTACATGCAGAATACTTACTAACCTGCCTGGTGGTGCAGCCTTAGCAGCCTATCTGCATAGGCTTGCTGATTCGCAGCACGGACACCTGCAGCTGTGAAGTAATTGAAGTGATATTGAGACATACCTATCCATAGTATACACTAGAATAGCAATTCTTACATACTTAATTCCATGGCTACTTACTCAGTAGAGGGGCATTTGCCATCCCACGGGCCTCCTGGATCCACTGGTCCAGTTGATCTGCCTTGCGTCTTTTCAGGTCTGCGTGGTGGTGTCTGACCTGCTCACCAATCCGAGGGATGCCTGTGGCACTGGTGAGTTCATGAGCTAGACCGTCCCAGGCTTCCACTTTGTATTGGGTGCCCTGGTACTGGCCGCACAGGAGTCTATCCTCATGATTGTGGACAAGGAGCCAAACCATTACTTTTGACTCCACAATGCCCCAATGTTGCGCTCGAAAATGAGAGCCCTCTCCAGCACCGGCCATTGCTGCCTGCAGATGGGAGCTACAACCAGTTATGGCTAGTATTCTCGCCTATGGAGCTTAAATATGCATCATTTCCCGCACTTATTTGTGATTGGCCAGTTTTGAAAAAACACAGCTGAAGGTACACCTGCTTAGCAATGGATAAACTTACATTTATATGTATGTGTGTGTTGAAAGTGCATACTTATGAAAAGCTGTCATGGCTTAGTGGTTCAGTACTGTGATTATGGTGCATAGTACCCCAGGTTCGAGGCCTGTCATTGCTTTTTATTTCACTACTGGCCAGATCGGCTAAGAGGTGTGGCTATGTTTTACCGACTTTGCTCAACTTTGCCCGACGTTGCTCTACATTGCCCAATGTTGCTCTACGTTGCTCTATGTTGCCCAACATTGCTCTACGTTGCCCACTGTTGCCTGATGTTGCGCTGGTTAGCGCGGTGCGCAGACATCTGCTGTTTTTGCTCGTTTGCATGATGCGCAGCTCCGCACAAAGCTATTGCGCTAGTTAAAGCAGTGCTTAGCTACGAGCAATGCTATTGTGCTAGTTAAAGCAGTGCTTAGCTACGAGCAATTATATTTAAATAAGTTTAATACTGGTAAGCTTTGCTTAGCAGTGCTTCACATTGCTTAAGATACGTTACTTATGCATCCATCAGTATGCATAACCATTTCACTTTCTTATGTGTGTGTATATATATATATATATATATATATATATATATATATATATATGTATATACACAATTTATTCACTACTACATAGGCCATTTCAATGCTTTTTTCTGAAATTTAAATGATAAATGTCAGGGACTATTTTTATATACCGATTTCCAACAGAAAATAGAAAGGGGAGTGGTAGGACTCGAACCGGGAATGCCTCCTCTTTGTGCAAAGGCTCTACCACTACACTATCACTATTTTGCTTAATTTGCATATACATTTCTTATTATCCTCTTCGATGTCTAAACTGCTAACTGTAGCTAAGCAATGGGCAAACCCGTGCAAACACGTGCAAATATGGGCATCTATATCGGGAATAATAAAAAAAAATTTAAAGTTTTACATTTTATAATTGTACAGGGGTTTAGAATGTGGGGGAGTGTAGTGTTGGGTATGTACACATTTGAGCGGACTTGCTCATGTCAGTTGACATTTCCCTATTGTGAGACTTGCAGGGGCGTGGAATTTTGGACTGCTCAGCAGTCCGACACGTCCCCTACACTCGTGCATGTTCCATGTTAGACTTACAGTTGAGGCAGCGCGCCCTCATTAATATGCATGGTGCGCTGCCGTCTTACTCTTACACTGGCGTTTCCGTGTAAGACTACTTTAGTCTTACACAGAGGATTCATGAATCCTGGCCATCATCTTTAAAGGCCATTCTGCTACTGATATCCTCCAAATTGATTGTATAGTGGAACTGTTTGTTTGCATTGCTGACTCTGTAAGAAATTATTTGAAAACATTGTCGATACAAAAGTAGCCTACATTACTGCATGTTTATTAAGGAGGTGTGGGAGGTCACTGCCTTCATTGTCATTCTGTGCAGGTGTGGAAGGTTTACCTGTTAATGGTAACTATGGATGTTTAATGTGAAAATTCCATGTCAACATTCAATTCTGTATATAAGTATATGTTACTGCTTGTAAACCCACCTTCCTTAGTAGATGTATAATGCTGCTGCAGATGTTGGTCATATCACTATCTCTGATATTCCAGTCCCATCATTTTCTGTGTCACAGTCATCCCCACAAATGGAGAAGATGTATTCCTCATCTGATGTTAAAGGGATAAATGTTGAAGCCCCCCCTCCAGTACTAGTATGGGCAATTGCATTCTGTCTCACCTTGGCTCTAACACGTCCTACCATATAATTTGCCCTCTTCTTGCGGTGTTAATGTTTGGTTCCTTCCACGTACAGTGTTAATGCCCATAACAATTTGAGGCCTCTCAGCTATTTAGGGTTTCCCTTTTTCAAATAGATGTTTGCTTTATTTCCTAAGGTCTGCGGATGCTGTTCTCATCATGACTGAAGTTGTCTTTTCTCTGCCTTGATCACTGGTTTTGCATCACTACTGCACTGAAAACTATGCCACAATCAAACATAAAAAGAAAACTTTTCATGTAATCATCAGTGAAACAACACAACAAAACAATGAAAGCAGCATGCCTTTCATCTTCAGAAAAAAAAATGGCACAAACCCCATAACTACACATGTAGAGTCTCAGTCTGTTACATTCACAATAGTAAAGCAAGCAGTTTATTTACAGATACATCTTTCCCCTACTGTCATTTTTTATTCAGCAGTGACACTCAGAAAACACCCACTAAAGACACTTGTATGTTGAGCCAACAGATCATCCTTGCCACTTCAGTACTTCAAAATTAAACAATTGTATTTCTACCATATAGGCACAATCACTAAATGTCATCAAAATAAAATATTTTCTCAGTGATCATGAATCATTTCTACTGCTGCTGTGAGGAATTTCCATTTACAAGTGAAAGTTTTACAGTGTTTACGTAAGCCTTTCTGCCTATCATAGCAGTAAAGCAAACATTTCTTGATTTAAACTCAGTAATGTTACATAATTTTTAACTGTTTCATATTAATTTGAAATATTTCTATAATTTTTGTTTACCTTAAAAAGTCTGCAGTTTCCTAAGATATTTGCCATCTAACTGGAGTAATAACTAGTTAATAACTTATTTGCTTAATTTCATGGTCATTTACGAGGTGTTTTAGGCAAATTAGGCCTTTTTACAGTTATCCCTATGAATCACAGTAATACAGGAACATGTATTATTATTATCCACATAACCAGGCCACTGGTAGTCATGAATGTGGCCTCAAGTTCATATGAATGCACTAGAGTCCGCAACCGTCACCAGTAATCCCATTCCCCAGACTGCCATGGAAATGCACAGATAGCCTCAGTTATTCTCTAACTTGATAATCTATAGAAAAGGCAAAATGGACTAAAACGCATCTGAGTTTGCACAACCATAAAGCATAATCCCTGCCCATCTATCACCACCCGGCATACCTTGTCAACTGAAAGCATGCAACATTTACTAAAAGTTTGTATTGTCACACACACAGGAATATTTATTTCTGAACCTTCTCCCCTCCCCTCACAAAAAAAAAAAAAAAAAAAAAAAACCCAAAAAAAGCATGAATACTTTTGCAATACTGCATGAGGAATGTATAAATGACATTCAGGTGTGATACTAAAAAATTATTACAGCAGCAGTAGCAGTTTTAAGTAAGATAAAAACTAATGATTTAATAATGACTTTCATCTACCATATAAATGAAATCAGAATATATTCTTTAAAAACAAACGCAGGTGACAATGTATTCTTGGTTGAACCTATCTCCCCCTTTCCAATCTTTTAAGAAAACCATCAGGGTTTTCCTATAGAAAACATTTTACATTTCTTTATTTTTTAAATATTCATAATAAAGGCTGCAGAGTCTGCCACTTGCCTTAAGTTTTTCAAGAGTGGCTGTCAGCTGGGATTATCAACAATATCCAAGGATATATGAAGTTAAGTGATACCTGAGACTTTAATGTAGTCCTTCACATACACTTAACAACTAATTTCAGCTAATTTATGCTTTTGCTGTAAATAAGTGTGTTTATCAAAATGCGTTTGCATTTCCTTATTCAGTAGGAATAACCTGTGCTTACTGTATTGGCATTAGAGTATAGAGGCGGCAGTCTCTGTTGATAACCACTATGCAAGTGGGAAACATAGGACTATGAATACCTCCCTTACTATTTTAGGCAGCTGGTTTGTGGTTTTCAAATCACTGATATTGTGGAAAGCAAATACTTTGTCTGGTTATACAGAATTATTGTGCTGGTATATATGACATTAGCAGGTTGACAGAATAAGTTTTCTTATGTATGGTCAGTTTAAATAGTTTATGTGCTTTAGTGCATGCATGTTGTATTTTTGTTTTTCACATTTCTGTATTGTTTCTTTGAACTTTTGTTTTAGGCAGTGTGATATGATTATTTTACGTTGGTTTTGATGCTTTGTGTTGTTAATGTGATTTACTTTCACTGGATTGTATGGTCACTGTTATGATGGTGATTCAATAGTTTATATATATATATATATATATATATATATATATATATATATTTGGGTTCCCTTCAGAATCTCAAAATCCTAAAACCTTGAAATTCATATGGTCGAGACCATATGATCAAAGTTTTAGAACTTTGAAATTCTGAACGGAGATCTGCATACAGCACGGAATGGGAGATTTCCCTTTTCCTTGCTGTAGTGAGATCTCGGAGTTGGTATATTTAAGTAGCAGGGGTGTGGGGGGTGCAGGGGGCTTGCCCCCTGCAGAAACTTTTAAAAAGATGTTTTTATTTTATTTTGGACTTGTTTCGGAATCTCGATATTTCGAAGCATCGGTCATATGGTCTTGATCATATGAAATTCAATGTTTTGGAAATTCGGGATTCTGACGTATATATATATATATATATATATATATCTGGGTAACCGGTGTTGAAATATCCAGAGAGGGATAACATAATAGTTCTTGTTGCATCCATACATAAAAGTAATGAGTTTATACATACATAATCTGGCAGAAAATTTCACTGCGGCAGTTATGCAGATTGTAGAGCTAAGCACTTGGTATATGTAGCAGTTTGTGGCCTATGTACATGCTTTTATATTGGTAAAACTGACAGATGCTTTAAGGAACGCATCTTGAAGCAGTGACATCAAGCTTAAGGGTATCAAAAATATACTTTTTAATCATGTTGTGAGGTGGAAGGGCATTCATTTAGATTTATGATTCAGGAGGTGACAAGGATTACTATTAGGAGGAGGTGACACTAACTTGAAGACTGAAAAGAATGAGATGAAATGGATTGCTAAGTTAAAAGCCTGTATTTTTCCAGGCTTGAATGCGAATATTCAATTGAAACCAACTCTAAAAGGGCAGAGATTAAGGAGGAAGGTCTAAATTTCTAGGAAGTAGGTCTTGCCCTGAATTCTCGCAGCTGTTTGGTTTTTAAGAATTTTAAACTGTACTGTCCTTTTCAATGGTATTAGATCTGATGAAGGGTTTGTGTGTTACCCAAAAGCACTTATCTGATTTTATTTTTTTACTTTGATATATATATATATATATATATATATATATATATATGGGTTCCATTCAGAATTTCGAAGCTCAAAACTTCGAATTTCATATGATCAAAGATTATATGTTCGAAGTTTCAAAAGTTCGAAATCCTGAAAGTAGATTGGCATACAACGCTGAGCGGGAGATTTCCCTTGTCCTCGCTGTAGTGCGATCTCGGAGTTGGTATATTTAAGTTGCGGGGAGTGTAGGGGGGGCTTGCCCCCCTGCATACACATGTTTTAGTGTGTTGGGTGGTATTTTGGGGGGGGGTTCACAATTTCAAGATTGCAAGATTACGCGATCCTGAACTCGATATTCTGAAACTCGAGATTTTGGGATTTCCAAAATTCGTTGTTAACCTATATATATATATATATATATATATATATATATATATATATATATATATATATATGGGTGTGTATCATATCATTGAAAGTAGCACTGATTGAAAGAAAAAAAAACAGTTGGTTAAAATGACTGAATGTACAGCTGACTGTAAAGCCATTTTGTTGAAAACCATAAAAGTCTATATATGGTATTTCTGGATTCAGTTTTGATCACTGGAGTTGTTAGGGATGCAATTTAGAAGATTTTGTGTGGCTTGGCAATGGCCCCCTCCTGGGTTGTACACCTAAATTTGTAGATGGCAGGGTTTGTGTATCAGCACTACTTCACTGTGTGTGGTGAGTTCTTCTTTTCTCATTAGATGTGTAACTGTGGAGTTAGAATATAATTAAGGGGTAGGCATGCAGAGGGTCTTTCTCCCCCTCCGCAAAATTATGTTTTATGGTATATATGTTGTATAGAATGTTTTTGATAAAATGACTTTGCAATGAAAAGAACGTTCACTCATTTTAACATAATGCTTTTCTTTCATTCAAAGCTACTGCAGATGATATGATACACTATCATATATATTTATATATACTTATATCTATATCTTATATATGTATAGCTATATAGGTGTATTTTTGAGTAAAACTCTCAAAAGTTGACATATGTTTGGTCAACTCCATTTGGTTGACAGAAACAGATGGTCGACATGTGTGTGACACTGGCAGTCCCTGGGTAGGGAAGTATTCCCTTTCCTCGGAGATTGTGTGATCATGGAGTTAGTATATGTGAGTAGCAGGGGGTGTGGGGGGTGCAGGGGTGGCTTGCCCCCTGCAAAAACACTTGCTTTTGGTTTTGCCTGCTCTGAGGTTAATCCCTGGAGTATGCACAGTAACTGCCAATGATCTACTTTTCGATGATGCCAGGATAATCCTATGGGCTAGGCCTGTAAACGTTCCAGGGCCATTAGCCTAGTACACACCTATGAACATTTTTGTATCAGCTTTGCAGATGTCAACATTTCTTCTGTTAGATGTGGAATACTATATCCATATACATAGATAGATACGTAGAAGGATAAGTATTTACTTTTCTTTAATTTTTTGCATCACTGGGAATTATTTTATTAATTTCTAGGGGGTTAAATGCAAATACAATTTTAATATACATTTTATTTGTTTTAAATTTATTTTATGATAGCAACATATTTAGTAAATGGAATTTAAATGAAGTCAAAACTTGGAACTGGCTGACTGGCTTTCTAAATATCTTCCATACTTAGAATATTTGGGAAAGTCAATGTTATATGGCTGGTTTATGGAACAAAATGGACAGTTGATCCATCTTTTCCTCTGGGGTGAGGTGTGTAATTACTATTTAAATGCAACATCGATTTCAAGTTTAAAATAGTTTGTTTTTGGATGAACAGGTATTCACCATAATATGTTTTGTGGCTTGAAAAATTCATGAAAAGCTATCAAAGATGAGCATATGATATTGCTTTTCAAAAGGTCCTCCCTCATGATATCAGAGATGAAGGTATACACTGTATGGCAAAATGACTGCAAGGAAAGGTACTAGAACTAGAAAATGTGGCTATTTTAACCAATTGTCTTGTGTATGTAGACGATCACTACAAACGATAAGACTCAGCGATCAATGGAGTAATATTGGTGAAGAAGAATATGTATCAGTCATCTGTCTTCAATCCCATAATTAAACAGATCCACATAACTGGAACTAAAAAACACTCTAATGGCCCAATGTGGCATAATATTGTGGCAGCATTATCAGCCAGGACTAGAGACTGGTTGATTGGGAATAGCCAGAAATACTGAGGCATGTCATAGGGAAATACCAACTTCTCATTATACAGGACTGATTGAGAGAGACATTTAGACTTAGACAAAGGATGCTCAGTTTCACAAAATGCTTAGCTAGAAAGGCTATAATACTTTCTTGATGTATCTAGCCATTTTAGTGGTAGAGGTAGAAGATGAAATTTCCCATTGTGCAGTCCGGCCTTTAGTGAACTGGTGCCTTAGGCAAAAGGCCTCTGCAGCATCCCCCCAACACCACCCTGTGCCCCCATTCTGGTCTACCTACACCATCCAGATTACTGCAAAAGTGCCCCCTCTAGACCGACACCCTAGGTGGCCGCCTATTTGGCCTATGCCTAAGGCCAGCTATGCCATTGTGTACTATAATTAAAGCAGAAGATGGTATTGCCAGGGTTGTTGCTCAGTTTCCTTTAAGTTGTACCAAGTCACAGAAGACAGCCTCTCTGAACAATAAATTGAATGGGATATTGGTTGGAGTAAAAGGCACTTCAGTCAGTGAAAGGTGTGTGGCTCAGTGATGAAGGGGAAGAAACCAGCAGGATTTCCAACACCAAGTTACTGTAAAGAGAAGCAGATGACACTAAGAAGATTGCATTGAAAATTAAAGGCATGATAAACACACTATATATTTAAAATACCGGAAAGGATACTAGACCTCATTCTCTCCACTATTAACCAGAAAAGTCCTAACTATGAGACCACCAGAGTCACAGGGCAATAATATGAGCAATATCTCTTCTCATTAAGAAAGTAAAAGCAGGCCTGATAGGTCCTCTGGTGACTCAGACATAGCCAATGATCACCGATAGTCACTGAAAGGACTGAAAAGGCTTAACAGATCACCTGATAAGAAAAGCGGCAGCAGTAAAAGTAAGAGTTGCTGTATTTTGACTAATGAGAGGCTCAACAACTTAAAGTGAGTATGACTGGATTATAGCATTCCTCTTGGAATCTGCATTATGTCTCTTTAAGAGTCACATTATTATATTGTAAATATATCTTGCAGTGCTTTTATTTTTGATAGAGTCAAGAATATTTATCAAGTTGCTATGCTCCTAGAGAATTTTACCCCCCCTCCCCTTTGGACATAGAAGATCAAAGATGTAAGAGTCTCATGCAGAGTTGTAGTCAGTTAATTAATGAGTTGTATGTGTGTCCTGAGAATTATATAACACATGGTTTAAATAAAATAATCATTTGGAATAAAGTTCAAATGTCACAGCTAAATCTGAGTGCTAAGTCAATGCTCTATGACTGTGTGAAATAGCCTCTTTTCAAGGGAGACTCAAGTGGCATTCATATATGGTAATAGCAAAACTATATCTACTGGTAGAGCTCAGGAGGGGGTGTACTCTTGAAAACTGAAGTGTTAGCTAAAGGATTAGGAATAGATGGTAAAACTGCAATTATAGCTACTGAAAAAGATACAAAGTACATGTGCTCATGAAAACTTAGCTAATTGTTAAAGTGTGTGGGAATAATGTAACTTCAGCAGTTTACTTCCATGGTCAAAAACTCAATCTTCAGTTTTATATTTATTCTTAAACTATTTTATATGTCTCAGAATTTGCGTAAGTCCTTTGTGCTTCTAGAATACCCAGACAAATCCAGGAATAACATATAATTTTACACAGATTGTAATTGGATGTAAGAATTGAGGCAAATATCTCACTCTGGGTGACTGTGCTGCCTAGTTCAAGGCGGCATATGTAAGAAAGGTGGAAGTCTGAAAGTTAGTGTAATGCATCAGGCAGCACATGAAGTGACAGTTTTGATACTGTGTATGTGCAGAAAGTGACTACGATAAGAGGAAGTGAATTAACTGATAATACAGGACCAGACAATGAAGATGTTGGTATGGAGCATCAGTAATCAGATGAATTATGACACTTTCAAAATAAAAGTCAGTGATAGTGAAGATATCATCAAGATATTTGTATTCAGTTCAGAGAAACCAATGCCATTTAAGGATAATTTTGAAAACTGCCATTGTTAAGAAAATGCTTAATTCTGCTAAGCTATCATTCAGGTAAGGCATTAGCAGTGTGAGAAATAAAGCAACAAACAAAAGTATTTAAACCCACTGTTAAGCAAATGTAAGTGAACTATTCTGAAGATATTGGCAAACTGAAAACTCATCATGTCATGCTAAATTTAGATCAGCCATTCATACATCTTGTGCAGTCACACAGGAGAATTTCCTTCGACATGATTTACAAGGTCAGAAAATAGCTATAAGTGTTGGAAGAGCAAGAAGGTTACTCCAGGAGAGAGACCACTGGTGTCAAAAAAATCAAGTGAGATGAGCATACCTCTCAACCTGTTACAGCAAGAAATCTGGGCAAAGCCATAAACAGAAGTAGGACATAAGGCCAAAAAATAGGGACACTTTTTAAATACTGCTCTTATAAACTTAGAAAGTTGAAAGAATAACAGATTTTGTATTAGCATGAATTTTCTGAGGGGTATGAAGTCTGAAACTCAAATGCCTGACATTATTTTCTAACTTTAATCTTTAATGATTTTCCACTAAGAAAGAAAGCCACAATTTTATAAAAAATGGACCAAAAATATGAGGCAAAAATATGGACATTCTGGAAAAATCTGTACAGTTGAGAAGTTATGAGATCACCTAATTCAGTCATACAGAGGGTGAGACATGCCACAGTAACAGTAAAAGACATGATCTCTGAGATGACTGAAGCAACTTCCTTCATTAAACTAGCCCTCACATCAGACTATTATCAGCTTGACCTCAAACCTAAGAGTAGACGCATACCTGCTTTTCCATATTTTGGTCTTAAGAGATACAACAGGCTCATATTTGGTGTTTTCTTATACAGACCATTCATCATTCATCTAACTGGCAATACAAGTGATACCTGGTGGCAACACTTTAGTGGTGATATAATAGTTATTGGCAAGAACAGAGAAGAGGACAACAGACACTATAAAAGGTAAACTCAAACACTGAAAATTACGAAAAACACTTGATAAGGATAAGTGAGAGTTTAATGAGAGTAAATTGGAGTTCTGTGGTGATTTATTATCACAAAAATACATGAGCTCAGACTCCAACAAAGTCAAAACACTGTGTGACTTTGTACCACCAAACAATCTTAAGTATGTCAGGAGTTTACTGGGCATGACATACCACAGTGAGACTTCATTAAGGACTTCAGCACATTAACAACCCCACTGGAAGATGAAGGAATTGACTAAGAAAGGCCATATATTTGAATGGACAGATCAAATTCAAGAGTATCTAAATGAAATGAACACGAGTCTGAGTTTACATACAGTGGTGTCATTCTTTAACAAGGATTGTGAGATAGTAATAGGAGTAGATACATATGCTACAGGAGAGAGTGCAATACTGAGGCAAAAACAAAGTGGAGAGACAAAAATGACAAATTTTCCTACCAAATCTATTAAAGAAGTTGAGAATATGTATTCATTTTTGTTAATAAAATTTAATATTGTTGCTATATAAGCAATCACATATTGGTCTTTGCAACTGCAACTCTAAAAAGTGTAGCATAAAATTTATAATAGGAGGGAAAACCTTGTCCCTTGTTGAGTATATTCTTTTGGATGTTGGGGTATGAATGCATTTTGAGATTTCATCAATTTCACCAGCATTTAAATCTTTAATATGCTGTAAGCACTCTTCCACTCCACTATTACTTTTACATCCAGCTATGCGTGTTTTCCTGACTACATTCATCCAGAACTCATACACATTCCCTCGCCCTCTGCTTCACCTCAGAGGGAGAAGTTCCTTATGTGGTAACCAGAAAAAAAGGATAGACTCACCAACGATCCTATGTGAGGCTATAGGGATGAGTTTATTCTTTATATCATGCTAACTCTCAGTAGGAATAACAACAAAAGCAAAAATATGTTTCTGTTGTTTTCCTCTTGTTTTATTAATGTGAATATTCAAACTACATGCCAAAAAAAAACCAAAATCACAAATATACTTACGGCTACTCTGGAAAGAAATAGCAGTTTTGCCGTTTAATTACATTCATTGAGAATATATAGAAATGATTTTCTCATCTTGAAACTGCAAGAAAGCCAAATGGATTCAGTGAAAAATGGTGAGGTCCATTTGCAAATTAATGACTCTATGCCTAAATCTGGATATAATTAATTTGCTAATATCCTTAATGGAATGAATACCTTATTTTTAAGCCTTTATATAAAGATGGCGCTTAAAGTAGGTTAAGTTTATACCATACTCAATTGTTTTGTGAATCAGCTTTAGTGTGATCAAGTCACATGGGATGTAACCTGACATGTGCATAGCAGGATGACAACCAGACTTTAATTTAAAACTACATTTACAACTTGTGCAAGCTTCGTTACTCCTAACAAAGCTTTCTCTAACCCGCAGAGTACTCAGTGTTATGTATAAGTGATAAGTGAGTCCCACACAGTTTATATGAGTGAGTGCGTGTGTGTGTGTGTGTGTGTGTGTGTGTGTGTGTGTGTGTGTGTGTGTGTGCGCGCTTGCGCATGTGCGTATCTGTGCGTATGTGTCTGTGTGTATGCTCACATGCATAGGCCTAGGGAGAGAAGTAGATATACCTAAATATATACATAACCAGACAGAGAAATAATAAACAGCTAGATCCTCAAACAAAGATTCACAGACAGATGGACATTTTTATTTTATTTATGTTTGTTATCCAAGGTAGAGCAATGATTCCTATGGACCTTTTCAGATTCAACCCAGGAGCACACTCTGGGACTTGCTGACAGTCAGTAGACAAATGGAGGATGAGGGAATCAAACCCTGGACTGCAGAGATCAGTTTCTTAATAGCTCATAGACTTAATCCTTGTGTTAAGTGCCAACATATAGAGGACAGATGTGTGTGTATGTGTGTGTGTGGTTACACTTTAGAATCTCAAAATAATGAAATGTCGAATTTCAGTATCTCAAGATCAAAGTGTCGAAACTGCAGTTGTGCGAAACTGCAGTATCCTGAAGCTGGAAATGTCGAACCCAAGTCTGTGATGATGTGTTAGGTAAGTGTTATTTTTTTAAAGGGTTTGGCTAGGGTTTGTGTGTATGTGAGTGTGTTTGGAGTGTGTAGTGGCATGTTTTCTGTGTTTTGGTGGTTAATGTGACCTCGGAGTTAGTATATATAAGTAGTGGGGGTGTAGGGGCAGAGCCCCCCATATGGGGGGTGCAGGGGGGCTTGCCCCCTGCTTTTAGCTAGGGTAGTTTTTTTTGTTTGTTTTTTTTTTGTGTTTGTGTGTCTTGTTTTAGTTTCTTGTAGTGTCGGGAGGTAGGTGTGTTTGTGTTTGTTTGTGTGGTGTAGTGTTTCTCGCTTTTGAGTTTAGCTGTTGTGCTGTTTTGGGTTTGTAAGGTTTTGGCTTTATAGTCTCAAGATACTGAAATTCGAAATTTCAGTATTTCAAGATTATAAAGTGAATCCGTGTGTGTGGCTGGTATCTACTACGTAGTCAAAAGGTAATCTGTTTGAATGCATTCTATGATGTATAAAGTCATAGAATAGAATACAGTTCAAAGAGATTAAGTGGGAGGCTGGTATTTTTGTGAGCTCATGGAATACCAGAGATAGGGGCATTTTCCCCTTTCCCTGGTATTGTGCATTCTCAGAGCTGGTATGCCTAAGTAGCAGGGAGTATCGGAGATATGGGGGAGCTTGCCCCCTGAAAAACACTTCTTTAGTTTATATATATATATATATATATATATATATATATATATATATATATATTTATATATATATATATATATGTGTGTGTGTGTGTGTAAGAGTGGTACTGTCTATGCATGTATGCATAAAATACATGGTGTCTAGTTTGTAATATAAAGACATAATCTGCAGTAAGTTTAGGGAGCGAGTGTGAGTTTCATATTGAGAGACAAAGCAATGAGTCATGAACAGAGTTTTAAAATCCTACTCTGCAATATATTTTATGGATCACACAAACTAGACTTCAGTTAGTCCTATTATCCACTGTTTTTTTCTTCTTCTTTATTCTTCCATAATTAATGCAAAAACAACTTACTAATAAAAGCAATTTTGGTTTTATAATTATACCACTCCAATAGTTGAATCTTACATAAATTTTAACTGAACCCTGCTTACCCTCCTTCATTTTCCATCATCTCTATTTTTTTTTTTCAAATTTCAAATAATGACTTGATATTAATCATCATCTATTGATTGGAAAAACCTGATTCTTCTGGATAACCTGATTCCAGTTTGCTGGAATAATTATCTTCATAACCATATTAGCTAAGGCCACCATCTTAGAAAATGTTTGTGACATTATCTGGCAATTTGCAAAGAATTTATTTGTTTATTTATTTACTGACATTTGATTACTAGGAACGTCTGACTGCATATAAGCCCATTTTCAGCTGAGACCAGGGGAGAAAAGCTTACAATCTTCAAAAATATAACAAAAACATCTGCAGATTAATTATGACAAGTTAGAAATAATAATAAAAACATAGGTTAAGAATGGATACAAGGTATATGACAATCATTTAATATTACAGACATTTTAGAGAGTTTGTAGAGAAATAAAAGGTAAGTTAGTCTAATACAAACAGGAATTGCCATATGAAGTCAATGAATAAACAGGCTTATGATATATTTAGAAATTAGGCCAGGAAAGAGAATTTATATAGCAGTGAGGAAGGAAATGAAAAAGGGAGAGTAAGACGGTATAAGGAAGGAAGGGTCTATATTATATCCTCGAACGCTTAAAAAAGCCAACACTGATTGATCAAACTTATTTTTGCGAAACTGCAAAATATCGAAGCAGCAGAAACTCTATTTTTTTCCTAGGGAAAGAATTTGGTTGTCCGTTTCTGTTGCTTTGGTATTTTCAGTGTTATGGTGGAAAGTTACCGGTCGGATTCAGGTAAGTGTGCGATTGTGTGGATATGAGTGTTAGGGTGATTTAGGTGAGTTAGGGTTAGGGCTTGGGTTAGGTGTGTGTGCGATTGAGTGGACATGAGGGTTAGGGCGGATTTAAGTGAGTTAGGGTTAGAGAGCAAGTGAGGTGAGTGTGCGATAGTGATGGACCTTAGGGTTAGGGTTTGGGTTTGGGTTAAGGTAAGTGGGTAGTTAGTGGTGTGTGCATAGTTTAGTGTAGGGTTAGGTATCAGATTTTAGGTGTATGTGTTTGGATTTCTGTTTGTTTGGTGTGCTTGTCTTGTGTGTATGTGTTTTGGATCAGCGATTTTTTTCCCTGGGAAAAAAATCGCTGATCTGACAGTTCCAGATTGTAAGCTTTCGCTTAAATTAGGTTGATCAATCAGCGTTTGCTTTTTTAAGCGTTTAATGATATAATATAGACCCGGAATGAAAAGGTACATGCTCATATTTAGGGATATAGTTTATCCTGGTTTTGAATAAGAACAGAACCAGAGTTTAGCTCGGAAGTCTTTCAGAGCAGTTTTGAAAGATGGGGGAGGGGGGGTTATAGACCTGATGGATGCAAGTAAAAAGTTCCAATGAGTTCCACACGTTAGCAACTTGCACAAGTACAGACAATGTCCATCAGATTTTCTAGGTTTGTAGACAGACAGGAGTTTTTGGTCACTGGATCACAATGACCAACTGGTAACATTGTTGTGCAGAAATGTTTTTTAGTGCTGGACAGGCACATGGATGTTGAATAATTTTAAAGGTGGCAAGAAGTTATGCTGCGGTAGCGTTGTCACCTCACAGTAAGACGTTGTCCTGTTCGATTCTCAGCTAAAGCGTCTACTGTGTGGAGACATGCGTGAATGGGAGTACCTTCATTGAAGGTTGTGCATCAGAGCTGGCAACTCGGCATGTAAAAATCTACTGCCAATCATTAGCGGACTGGAGTTCCACTGTGGCGACCTCTAACCGGGAAAAACCGAAAGACACAACAACAACAAGTGCTATGCAGTGGAGGGTTCTGAAAGGGGTATGTGCTGCAAATTTAGCAACTTTGTTATAGCATTGTTCAAGTTTTAATTTTAAGGATGGCAGCACCACAAAAAAAGTTGGGAGGAGATAAGTAGTGGCAAATGTAGTTTTTGTTGTGTTAGTGAGAAAGTTTTTGACTCTGTAAAACATCCCTAGTTTTTGATGAGTTTTTCTTATGCAACTCTGTATATGCAGGTTGAATGTAAGATTATCATCCACTATCACCTCTATTAGTTTACTATGAGAAGTGACTTCAGTGGTTGTATTATCAAGAGACAGGACTTTAAATTTTGCTTTTTCATGAGAGAGAAAGAGATTTTGGGGAAAAAAGTAGTAGTTTGATGTTTTTTGGGTTAAGCATGAATTGTAAATTACGAAGCCATGTTTCATTGGTTGTTAAAGCTTCCTGAGTAATTTTTTGGAGATGTACCATGCTGTCAGATGTTCAAATGAAAGTGGAATCAAATGCATATTGTATTAGGGTGGTTTGATGTGTGGAAGTATGGAGGGTGTTGGTGAAAATGTTAAAGAGCATGGGACCAATGATAGAGCCTTGTGGTACACCGGTGGTAACTGGGAGGTAAGGAGAAAGCATAGAGTGACATTTCACTGACTGATATATGTTCGACAGGGAGCTTTTGAACCACAGAAGGTTGGGCTGAGAAAGACCTAGTGAGGACAACTGAAGTAGGAGATTGCTGTGACAAACTGTGTCAAAAGCTTTAGACAAGTCTAGAAATAAGGAAGAGACTAGTTTACCACTATCTCTAGCTTTATTGACAGTATCTATATAGGTTAGAAGGGCAGTGCTAGTACTATGAGAAGGACGGAAGCCATGCTGTGTAGGGGATATGAGTTTTACCTGAAGAAGATAGTCTTTCAATTGTTTTTGAATACATTTTTCAAGTAGTTTTGGTGAGGGAAGATAAGAATGATATAGGTCTAAAGCTACTAGTGTCTGTTGAATTTCCTCCTTTGTGCAGAGGGATAATATGTGACTTTTTCCAGAGAGAGGGAATGTGGGATTCCTGGATAGACCTATTTATAAGGATTAAGATAGGACAGGCAATGTTATTGGCTGCTATTTTTAGGTACTCGCTTGGAAGGTCATCAGCCAAAGAAGAGCATGTTTTAAATTTGTTTAAGAGTAGTATTATATAGGCTATAGACACAGATTTGAAGGTGAAAGGGGATGTGGTAATATGTGGCTGTTGGGAACGGAAGGGATTAAATGTAGAGGAATCCTTAGTTAGAGATGCTATACAATCTATAAAATAAAAGTTGAACTGCATTGCAGTTTCAAGTGGTGAGTTATCTGGAGAGGGATTTAGATTGAATTTTTAGTCAGGATATAATATTTCTTTAATGGATGTCCAAAATATTTAAGGCTGTGTTATGAAAGTTAGTATAGTATAGTTTTTTTCTTCATTTATTTGCTTTTCAATACGATTATGAAGCATTCTGAAGTTTTCAAGATATTAAGGCGTTTTATATTTTTGCCATTCTTTCCATGTTTTCCTGTATCCTACGTTTGCAT
The DNA here is from genome assembly GCF_019279795.1 of Protopterus annectens. Lineage (NCBI taxonomy): Eukaryota > Metazoa > Chordata > Ceratodontiformes > Protopteridae > Protopterus > Protopterus annectens. Next base: position 494,634,082 of record NC_056741.1, read on the forward strand.
TCTACTCTTTCTGGATAGTCGGATTGCATTATTTATTTTCAGTCTCTTCCTTCTCGGAGGTTCTAGGATATTTAGGAAAGTTGTATTGAATTCAATTACAGCATCATCTAAGGGGAGGATTTTTAGGAAGTTCCAGTTAATAGATGATAGTTTAGTAATGAACAATTCTGGGTTAAACTTGGAAAGGTTACATGTTGTTTTATAAATATGCTGTTTTACTGGATGTGTGAGATGTCTAGTCATATAGATTGGGAGATAATCAATGAGACAGCCTGGAGTTGTACCTGTGCTGGAATATTTGTTGGGGTCTGATCCTAGGTAGAGAATTTGCTGTCTTGCTGTAATGTGTGGGGCTATTAATTAGTTGCGTGAAACCATATAAGTTCATTCTAGATGGAGGGGAGTTAGAGCTTATGTCCAACCAATTGACATTCACATCACCTAGTAATATTATTTCTTGTGGAAATGTTATGGATATCCAAAGTAGGATATCGTCCAGTATAGCTGTATTGTCACTAGGAGGGATATAAAGGACAGTAGTACATAATTGTTTATTTTGAGGAAACCATAAGAAGCTCTGCTGAACTAAATTCTGGTGTTGGTTTGCTGTAAGGGGAAATGTAATAGGTATTGGGAAATAGTAAAGCAACACCACCACCTTTCCTGTTTATATGGTCATTATGGATTTTATTATAGTAAGGAGGTATAACTTCGGAATTGTTTATGCTGGGTTTAAGCTAAGTTTCAGTTACAGTGAGAACATCAGGCTTATGTTGGGAAATCCAGGCATGTAGTTCAGTAGTTTTATTTCTTATACTTCTAAAATGTATTGCTGCAAGAATTAGGTCACAAGATTTGGGGATTGTCTGTTGTTGTTCATACATCACATGAAAGGTTAATAAATTTTTATTGACTTTTTTTTTATTAGATATAGAGTTTTCTTAAGGACAAGACCACCACATATGGTATCAATCACTGGTAAGACCACAGCCATGCCAGTATTGCTTGTTTTTCCCAACCCATTTTAGTTGGAATCCAATAAATTTGATGATGTTTCTTTTGCTGAATTACTTGATCTCTAAAAGATATAAAATAAACTTTATATATTTTTTATAATGAATGAAATTTTGAAATTCTTAATGGAGAAGTTTACTTGTTCCATTTTTTCTGAAACTCTTTTAATGTAGTCAAAATGTATAGTTCTAGTCAAGTTTATTACTTAAGTCAGATTTTTTTTCCTTGGGTAGATCATGTAAACGTTGTTATCTGGGTAGCTATCCAAACTTACTTGGATGTATTACATCTCACAATCTGGGTATTATATAGTTGTTAACTGTTTTGGAAAGAATCTTATAATCAGAATTTAAAAGAGTAATGGGGCAGTAATGTTCAATGAAATGTGTATCCTTCCCAACATTTTATATAAACGTAAATGCGCTTATGTCAAAAGTAATAATTCAGTAAAGGTGTTTAAAAATAAGATTTTAACAATACTATTATAGCTAAATGAAAAACTGTTAGTAACTTTTAATTAAACATTTAAACAAATGAAGTAGATAAGAAATTAATAAATCTTGAAACCATTTATAGAATTCAGATGAGAGACCATCAAGGCCATTGGCTTTCATTAATGGATTGCTACAAATTACTTTCTTAATACAGTCAGATGTATTAGATCTTGGAAAATCATAAAAATATTTTATTTTTAGAAAGAATTTCTGAAATATCTTGCTGTAAAGTTAAATTAACAATTCTATATTAGTGTAATAGGCAGCAAATGCCTCCAGTATTTTTTCTGCATCTGATAATATTCCTTATGAGAATTTAATACCATTGCTATACAAGGATTGTAATTCTGCTTTGAGTAATTTGGAGAAAAAGGAACTTCTTGTTTCTGCTTCATACACACTATTGAGAGATATTGCATCATATGGAGGCATGTTGTCCTAAGGAAATATATTTGTCACAATTAGTCACCATAAGCATCTCCACTACCTGGATCTGATCCACTTCTTGTTTATATTTTTCAGACTTTTAGATAGTTGTAATAAAATTCCAAACTACAAGTCTTCAGTGAGTCTCATAAATAGGAAATGAAATGCTAGATTCTTCATTATTAGTTAAAACAATATTTCATTTTCCCACTTATTTCCGCCATTAAAATGTTAATATTCTGTGGTCAAATCCCAAATGCATACTATACCTGATAATTTCTTCTAACCACATGTATAATAATATACATATATACATCCACAGAAATATTTCAAACATGGGTATTAATGCCTTTCTAGCCTGACAATATACCAAACTGGTTGTCCCCATTATAAATGTCCATGTTGTTCTTAAAAATATCTAAACTACTGCTTGTTTTAATGTGGTTTGGTAGTCTGTTCAATGCAACATCTGCTCTTTCAGAGAACCAGTTAGTGCACTTCCCATACCTATAGAATCTCCTGCATAGGTTGTATGATGGTTCTCTACTATGTTTGATAATCCAAACATTCTCAGAGATATTTGTTTCTAAATATTCTATATTCCTGAATAAGTTCTCCTCTTAAATATCTATGAGACAGTGTACAAGTTCAGATATTTTAGTCTTTCACAATAACTTAAATTTTCACATCCATGGATGCTCTTGATATATTTCTTCTGTATTCTTTCCAGTTTACTTATGTTTGTTTTCTTATAAAGCTTCCATATTATTATTCCATACTCATGTTTGGGTCTAATGTAATTAACAATGACTTCATCATTTCTGATTTACTATACTTTATAAAACATTTTATACAACCTATAGTTCTATAGCTATCATTAACCAATTGGTTGATATAATTAGCACAATATTTTGTAAATCAAATTGCATCAAAGCATCCTTTAGTTTTTTTATCTTCATACTCTATAAAAGTAGCATAAATGGATCTGATAACAAAATATAACTTCCCTACATAAATTGTCTATAATTACATTCATCCATCTGGATCCATGTGTTGATCTATTGCATCAGATTCGGGTGACTGCACAAGAATGGCCACACTTGCTGATTTATTATTTTTGGAATTTATAAATATTTGTTTAAAAGATCTGTGGTTAGACAACATATAATGTTTGTTACTAGATAAATGAGTCTCTTGTAAATAAACAATATTAGGGGATACTCAGCTAAATGCTTCAAAGGTTTGCTCTCTTTGATATTGTAGTTTAGCCCATTTATATTAGACACTATGTTCATGCTCCATTAGTTTTAGCAGAAAAAAAAAAAGAAAAGAAAAACCTTCTGAATTAAATTTTCCCCATGTAAGCAGAGAAAAAAACTTCTAAAAAGAGCTATTAGCCACACTGTGGACATGCAAACAGTTTTATATGTTAGAAATGATTTTATTTTTGTTAACATTTACTAGCCACTGGAGTCCATATCGAATATGGTAAAATCAGTGTACAATGAGAGATGTACCTTGAGTTTAATACCCTGCCTGTTGTTAGTAGTATATTGTCGGAACATTGCAAACTGCCCTTTAAGATGCCCACTCAGACCAACAAGTATAGGAAAGAATCACGACAGGCTTTTAGAAAAGTATGTTACTTTCTTTGCAAAGTCTCCTGTCCCAGCACATTGAATTCAGCTAAAACAGGATAAGAAACAGAAAACAGAACATTTTTTGGAGAGTGAAAGGACTTCAGGATAGGAAACTGGTACAAAACAGTTTAAAATGACCCCTGGGTAACCTTGAGTTTGCACCGAGAATTAATTAGAACTATTCAGTGGTATATATTTGCTATAGGGCACAATATTAATTATTCCAAGTTTACTACAAGTAATAACAATTAAAGACATGGCCTGAGACACAAATCTGGCCATAATAAAAACAAAACTAAATATGTCATAATTACCAACATGCTAGTGGAAGGAAATAAGGGACTCAGAAATTCAAGTATACATTTGGTATGGTAGTCAGGAAAAGCTGGCTTTATTTGCAGATGATATTATTTTGTACCTGATAAAACCAGAAAAAGACATTACAGTGTTGTGGAACATCTTGAGACAGTTACAGATCTTTTTTGGGATACAAATTTAATGAAGCTAAAACAAAGGCAATATTGGTAAATTATGTACCCACACATGAACTAGTTCAGGAATACCCATATTTATGGGGACATGAATTAAAATGATTCTAGTGTGGCAGCTAAGGATATGTGGGAAGACACTAAACAAAATATAATGCAAAAACTGAGAAAATGGAAGCTTTGTTATATGGATAAGGACAGTAAGATACAAGCAGTTAAAATGTTTTTTGTCTCTTTAGTCTTACACACAGTTCAGGCATATTTTTATCAACCAGAGGAGAAGTTGTGGTTAGCAATTAATAAAGAGCTGAAGGACTTTATCTGGGAGGGGAAGACAACAAGAGTCAAGTGGGATAAATTGATTCTTCCAGCAGAACAGGGCAGATTGGGATTACCCAATCTGAAAAGGTATTTCAGAGCTACACAGTTAAGACTCTTGTACATAGCACAAGCAGAAAACTATAATTCATAGTGGAAAGGGATGATGAAACACAGGGGAAGCTCATGAAACAAGTAGAGACTGGGATTTTGGATGCAGGCCTTTAAGGAGAATAACAATAATCATGCAGATTATTATATTCATAAAGTAGCAGAAAGTATTCTAAAAACAAAACCAACACAGGAATGGAGAAAGGAGATTCTGTCAATAGGGATGAATGCAATTAGGGATACAGACAATAGGCAAGAGGGTCTGGAAATTATTGGAGAAAACTGTCAAAGGAACCAAGGTATTGGGAGCAAATAAACAGAGAGGGAAAGATGATAGAAGGCGAAGACACCAAGAATTTATCTGGACTGCCAGTTAGAGATTGCCTTTTACACAGATATTTTATATCCCAAGTAGATTTCAAAGAATTTTTCCTCAGGCAGACAGCAAATGTTGGAGGTTTGATGAGGAAGAAAGAAATTATTTGGAACATATTTTCTGGGAGTGCGGTGAATTGGTGGACTTAAAGGATTCCCTGCAGGTTGCACTGAAGGAGATGCTGGGTGGGCAGATTGGTCTAACAAGGGCGATGATTCTTCTGAGCTATGCTACAGAATTGGAATTGCAGAGGCATGATAAGGCCTTGCTGTGTCTAATAATGGTGGCCGCCAAAAAAGCAATTACTAGAAAATGGAAATCAGAATCTAAACCAACTATAATAAAAGTATTGAATATAGTAACAGAGATAAAACAACTGGACTGGAGATCTTTAGAAAAGGGTAGGAGCAAACTACATAGGAAAAAATTGGAATTGCGGGAACAATACATACAAGGAAGAAATGAGATTTAAAAGGCGACAGGACTTAAATGAGCTATGTAATGTTAGACTGAAAAAGATTGGGTAGATTATAAGTGATGTATAATGTTGCATCTGAGAGTGTGTCAGTATGGATTGTGATGTAAAATGCTTGCAACTAGGATTGTGTCTGTGTGGTTTGTTTTCATTTGCATAAATGTATGATTGCCTATGTAGTAAGTGATGGTTTAATAAAGATGTTTCTTGTTAAAAAAAAAAGAAAAAAAAACATACAGGAATTGAATAATTTTTGTAATGTTGCTTAGGTTACATGACATATAACAATACATGTGAAGCAAAATGTTTATGTTAATTATAGTATGATTACTTTTATATGAATGTAAATTTGCCTATGTCATAAGTGATAATTCAGTAAAGGTGTTTGGAAAAAAAACATGCCAGTGGAAGAAAGTTAGTATATTTATAAGGGTGTCATAAACAGCTCATAGTATATCCTGGTCATGATTAATGAATATTCCAAATTTTCTTTTGCTAAACCAGTGACATCTAGAATAGCTGACATATTTCAAAATAACAAACAGAAAAATTAGTAATCTTAAAACTTTGTTGTTGAGCTCAGTCACAATAATTTCCAAAAATCATGAAACCCAAGTAGTGTTCCAAAGCAACAAACATTTATTTGCCACATACAAGCGATCCTCATTATTTATTTATTTATTTATTTATTTTTGTTACTGAGGGTCACTTGTCTGACTAATAAAGGATTGTTGCTTTGGAGCACTACCTGGGTTTCATGATTTTTGGAAATTATTGTGACTGAGCTCATCAACAAAGTTTTGAGACGACTAGTTTCTCTGTTTTTTTTTTCCCTCAGCACTCTTGTTGGTGAGGTTGGAAGTAAACAGATTCCTGTGCTTCTTCAGTTTTTATAGCTAACATATTTATTTCCTTACTAAACAAACTTTTATCCATGCTTGAAATAAGTATCAGAGGTTGTAAATTCAGTCAATGGACCACAATTTAACAGTTAGTTAAAGAACTGCTGATAAAATCTTTTTTCTCCCGACATTTGCTGACCATTTGGCAGGTCACTAAAATTTCTGTCACATTCTTCCCCAAAGAATTACAGCTGATGACAGCATGGCCATCATGCAGACATCAATTAGATGAGTTAATTTCCCATGCTGTTCTGACTTCTCCTTAGATGCCATGAAAGCACTCATGGGGGCTGTACACAATGGGTGCAGTGTGTGGCCACCACTTACTTCTTTGAGTGACAAAACTTATCAAGTAACCCTGTCTACATCTTCTCTCTGCCTGAGAAGATGTAGACAGGGTTACTTATCAAGTAACCCTGTCTACATCTTCTCAGGCAGATGATTCCCTGGTCTCCACCAGAGGTTCATTGGTGGGGGACATGCCCTGTAACATGCTCCTCAGCATGCCTGCTGGGAGACACAAAAAGGTAATTCCTTTTCAGTCCTCTCTCATCTTGCCCGACTTATTCAGTGCCTGGGAACCACTCATACTCAGGTTGGCTGGACCATACAGCATAGAATTTCTACCAAAATCTTGGGGGAAAACACAGGGAAAATCATTCCCTTTTACCACAGGCATATGGCATATTAGGTGTATAGCAAACATTAGCAAAATCACCAGGATTAACAAAGTGAAAAGGATTCACTGGAATTAGCAGATCTTTACATTGGTGAGAGATCGTAAGAGCTCCATTCAGCTTATGAAAGGAAGGGCTCTAACAACAAGCCTCATGTTGAACTACCAGTTTAACAACACAATTCTCATCGTCTCAGAGAATGCAAGAGTTACATAATAAGGGCAGAGAGATTAGGAAAGTAAATAGAAACAAAAGATGAAGTTATGTGCTGATGTCAGAAGGACAGCCAGAGGACATGGCCTCCAGAAAGAGCACACGATGCTAGCCAAAGCAACTTCACATGAAAAAACAAACTACTTTGTACAGTTCAGACCTGCATGTGAATATGACACTAAAGGATGCATGAACATCATCTTAGATGGAGGAAATGCCCCGAAGTTACATTGTTCAGTTTTAAAGCACTTCACTGAAGCTGCTGCTAATGTAAATGTTTTTACCCATTTCAATTATTTCCCTGTTTCTTCATCACATGACTTGTGCTCCTTTTAGGAATGCAATCAAATGGTTATATAAACGTCTAGTCATTATTTATTGTACCTCCCGTTCACTTATCCCATAGCAGTTGTTTTTGTTTCATGGGTATGCCTATGTATTGCACTTTCTTTAATTACTTTCCTTCATTTGGTTTGTGGCATTTAGCTATTTTAGTCTTTGTGCTTTAAATTTGTTAATGATGCAACCATATAAGGCATATTTTTCTATGTTTTTCCTTTATTCCAATTACTTTGACTCATGCAGTAGTTGAAATATGTTTATCTGCAATATGTTCATTACTTTAATTTACAGATATTAAATAAATAAATACATTTATGATGTACTGACATGTAGAAGAGTGACAGTAAAAGCATGTCAGTGCAAAACTTAGCACAAAGAGGTGCACAAAAAACATGAATACCAATGCGATTACAACACTCTGAAGGTCAATGTAGAAGTCCACATATCATAGTCTGCATATGTTACCTGAGTCTTCTTTTCTCTTTTTATAAAACTCAACATTTTGAGCAGTGAATTACTGTCAATAACTTGTTTATGTCAAACTAAAAGATCTCGTCATTAATTTCTACAGATTCTAATAAATTGTTCCATATACCCACTTTGCTTTAAGAAAAATAAAGTGTGTGCAGAGTTTTAAATTGCTAACAGCTGTATGAAGAGTTTCTGCTTTGGTTTAACATAGACCCATATAGTAAAGGCAGTGAGTTGCTAGAATATGTGTTAGCGGAGCATTTTATTCAAGATAGGCTGTTATGTAATTTCTCATGTTTTTGGAGAGCTAATGGAAGGATGTAAGTTCTCTCCCCCCCCCCCCACTCCCCGGATTGTTAATTGAACATCAGTGCTTCATTCTCTGACAATATTTTGTCGCTACATTTCTTTTGTATTAACTTTCAGGTTTCCCAGTCCAAACATTTGAATAACCTGAAGGGTACAGACCACAAGCACCATGGATACTTTCATTAGAGTTGTATACCTTTTAGCCACTTACAGGCATGGAATTAGGACTCTTGAATGTTTTGAGCATTTAAACAAATTCAAATGTGCCACAAAGACGTATGGCTGAAAGGGACATATGATGATTGTTGACTGGAATACTAGTACCACATTGTAGACAAACATGTATTTTTCACATACATTAAGTCTAAGATTTCCCAGTTGGCAGAACTTACTAAACACTGAAGGAAACTGATTGGGACTTCATAAGATACTTTTCTATTTTAAACAGTATCCTTAAAATATTTAATGCAACCATTTTAAGGTTACTTGACAAACAGACACCTCCAAGACAAGTCAAAGTAAAAAAATAGCATACTTTCAGGATCAACAAACTGTAAAATATGTCACATCTGAAGGGAACAGAGCTTATAAACTGAATGGAGATAAAACTATAGCCATAGAAAGCAATTAGAAACACATGCCAAATGACTTGTTATAAAACAGTTAAAATATATAGTAGCATATAATAGTGTAATAAGCATTTCTCTGAAAAAGCCATCCAGTTACTGGAAAGAAAAAAACATTCACTGAAAATCCACTGAATTATGTAGCACAATCACTAAATAAATAAATAAACAAATAAATAAAAGATAAAAACAAAAAACACTGTATGCCTTAAGTAATATTTTTCATCTATCAAGGAACTCTAAACTATAGGACAATTGCTGTACATAGTGAACTGATCATTCTAAAAACAACTAATATTTCAGCTGCACACTGACTTTCAAAAACAAGAAACAGTATGGCTCATCATCTGTCACTGACGTTCCTCTGTGTTTCTTAAGACAAAAAACAGGTTTCAACATTTGTGAAGGAATTTCACTTGACATTTGAAATGAATCGAGCACAACGCTGCTTTTCAAGAGTGGTGATTTTCATAAGGTCAAAACTATCAGCTTGTTAAACATAATTTACACCTTTTGAAATGTTCTTTTTTTTTTTCTCAAAAAATCTTTTATTAATTATATGAATAGCAAGACAATTAAAAGATTATACATAACAAGAAGGCATAAATGAACATATAACAATTTATCTAGTGATAACAACCTTCATAAGATTTTGATAAGTTATTTAGAAATAAAACATACACCATATGTACACTATATACAAGTTAGGCAACCTGAGAGAAAAAAAAAATATTTAACATTAACTATTTAATATGTTTAGAACCTTTTCTAACACAACCTTTCTAATAGCTTTTTTTTGGACTTCCACCTAAGTATCTTTGAGCATCAATAAATTTAAAAGCCATTTTCTGGAAAGTAACCCATTTTAATTTAGAACGATCAATCCAATTTTGTATTATATAAAGTTTTAGTAATGAGCAAATAAAAATGATAACATGAATATCAACTTTTGAAAGATGAATCAATGGAATATGTAGAATAGCAAATTCCCACGTCAACGTGGATTTTGATATCCCATTTTCTGCAGTCTGACTTTCAAAGATGTCCACAATCTGTGAGAAAAATGACAATACCATAGAATATGAAGGAGGTCTGCTTGGGGATGAGAACAGCATGAACATGAAGGGGACTTATTTGGGTTAAATTTGTTTAATTTGATTGGGGTAAAGTAGGCATCATTATTAATCATTAATTGTGTGTATGCTAATTTTTAAAAGGGTAAATTCCTTAGTGTGTCTAATAGCCAGGACTTTCTGAGATTCTGACAATTGGGAATTATAATTCAACCAAACATTAGATAAAGGACAGTTGTGGTCCATCATTAAAGAATTAATTAATTTATATGAGTTTGAGAGCATTTTATCAGATGATGAAAGTATTTTGATAATCGTGTTAAGGTTTTTCAATTGTGAGTCTATGGGGACCAGAGATACAAATTTGTTTTAATTATTGCTCTTAGTTGTGTAAGAATTGGTGAGTAATTCCAGTTTACTTTCAATAACTTACGCCAGTCAGATAAAGGCAAGTCAAGATATTTCAAAACATCTCCTACTTTTAGATTTTTAATTAAAGGATAGTTTGTTAAGTTCAAAAGTTTATTGTCCAATAATATATTTGGGTTTAGATGAATTGGCTGAACATGGTGCGAGATCTTTTCTAGTTTACACATTTTGAATAAGGTTTGGAAATCTCTAATCTTTTGTTTAAATACTGTAGATATATTTTTAATAAATAAACTATCCAGAGAGATAAAGGAATAGCTTCAGGATTTAAATTATTAGAAATGACATAATTATACCATAATTTTATCCATAAAGAGTGATTTGGATAAGAAGTGTTATTGAATTTAGAGATAGTAAGAAGTTTATTGGATGAGACAATCAAATAATAGAGATAAAGATTAGGTAAACCCAAACCTCCCTTGTCCTTCAAAAATGCCAATCTAGAATAGGAAATTCTAACAGATTTAGGGAACCATATGAATTTTGCCAAAGCTTTATTTACAGACTCAAAAAATTTTTGAAATTATCTGATCAGATGATGAGAATTGGTAAAGAAATTTAGGCAGAATATTCATTTTAATAATGGCCACCCTTGAAAGAAATGAAAGGTTTAGATGCTTCCATCTGTCCATATCAGACAATATAGAGTTCCATAATTTATTAATATTATTTTGAAAGGAAGATTTATTATTGTGTTCTAAATTGATTCCTAAATATTTTATATTATAAGTAAACTGAAAATGATCATCTGGAAACAAAAAGATTTGTGTGCTAAATGATTTAAGGGAAAAATATGAGTTTTTGTAGAATTTAAAAGATAGTTGGAAACCAAAGAAAAATAATCAATAGAATTCATTATTTTTCTGTAAGCAGATAATGGAGTTTGAAAGTAGATTACTAAGTCATCCCGAAAAGCAGAGAAATGAATATTAGTATTAAGAATTCTAGGGATGTTATGAAAAGTATTTTGAGTAATAAACAATAGCAAAGGTTCTAAGTAAATGTTGAAAAGAAAAGGGGACAATGGACAACCCTGTCTTGTTCCTTTAGTGATCTTTATCGAGCAGAAAATTGACCATTAATGTATAGTCTAGTAAACATATTCTTGTATAAAACTTTTAAAAAAATTATAAAGAATAAGGGAATATTAAAACATAACATAGTTTGAAATAGAAAGTTCCAACATACTCTGTCAAAGGCATTTGATGCATCTATAATCAAAGCATATATAGGGTTTGGATTTTTCTTAATGAGATGAAGTATAGTCTCTAAAGATAGAGTATTATCCCAAGCATGTCTCTGAGACATAAAACCTGATTGATCTGACGAGATAATTGAGGGTAAAATCCGTTTCAATCTGTTAGCCAGAATAGATGACAGAATCTTAATATCCACGTTAATTAAAGAAATGGGTCTATAATTAACTGGGTCAGATTTATCTTTATTCTTTTTTAGAATTAGAATGGTTTTGGATGTGTTCCAATGAATATCTGAGATATCATTAACTCTTATATGATTGTAAACTTTAAATAGAAAGGGAAGAACTACCAATTTGAAAGTTTTGAAAAATTCTGGAGTAAAACCATCAGGTCCCGAAGATTTACCCAATTTAAGATTATCTATTGAATCCGAGATTTCTTGTACCGATATAGGGGTAGAAAGTAGTTTTTGCTGATTATCATTAAGTTTAGGGAACTGCAAAGAGTCTAAAAAGAGTTTTGAGTGATTATCTTTAACAGAATTAGAAGAACCTGAATATAACTCAGTGTAAAGAGAGGTGAAAAGTTGAATAATCTCTTCATCAGTATTATATAATCTGTTATTATAAGATAAAGATGTAATATTTGGATTTCTGAAGTTAACTTTAATAATTCTCGCTAACAATTTAGATGGAACCTGGGCCCACTCTGAATATGAAGCAAGTAGCTTTTGTTCAGCTAAGTAGAGGTTATTTTGGTGAAGCAGAATTAAATCTTTCTGACAATCAAAAATTTGTTTTTCTAAAGTAGCATCATAGTTCAGACTAAGATGATTTTCCAATGAAGAAATTCTTGATTTTAAGAATTCCTCTTTCTTAAAGAATTGTTTTTTGAAAAAAGCAGCTTTACTAATAAATAAACCTCTTAATCTTGCTTTACATGCAGCCCATTGTATGTCATAAGGAATGTCTGATGATTCAAGACTATTCACCATTTCATTTAGGATTTCTGAAGCTTGTTTGCAAATATCTTCATTTGACAATAAGTTATTATTTAAGGTCCACTTATTAAACATAGTTTTATTTTTGATATTGGGTTTTATGTTCAATTTTAGTGAAATTCTTGAGTGATCCGAAAAGAATCTGGGTTCTGTAGTAAAGTCCACAATATATTTTGAAATATAATCTGAAATTAGAAAGAAGTCTAATCTGGACCACGAATGATAGCACTTAGAATAATAAGTATATATATCATTCTTGTTTATATTTTTAACAGTCTTGGAGGGATCTATTAAATTATATTCTGTCATCAAATCATTTATAGCCAGAGTAGATTGAAGATTATAGGTGACAGTGGAGCGGAACGATCAATTACAGGGTTTATAACTGCATTCCAGTCACCACCCACTATAATATGATGATCCTTATAGGATGCAAGAATATTGTAAATTTTTAAAATGAACAAATGTTGTGAATTACATGGGCCATATAGATTTAAAATTAATAAGGGTTTGTCCAAACCAGCAATAGAAGCGGTAAATAAGCACCACCTCCCCTCGTCATCAAATTTCTCATCAATAATATTCCCAATGAATTTTTGTTTAATGATTATAGCTACACCTCTGGAGTTAGATGAGTCACCTAAAGCTATAATCTTTTTGATCCATTTTTTTTAACTCTTTATTCCAATCAATATGTGAAATATGGGTCTCTTGAATAAAACAAATGTTAGCCTGTGATTTAAAGATCACATGAAATAATAGTGACTTTTTCACTTTATCTTGAATGCCTCTAACATTCCAAGAATCTAAAATTATGTCAACAGGCATATTCTACAAGTATAATCATTATTGATGCTATAAAAGTGAACTCAAGGTGCAAATCCAACACAACATTAAAAAGAAGAAGAAAAAAATAAAAGAAAAACAGTCTTTAAGTATTCAAGCAAGTCATCAAATAACATTTGTTGAAAAAAAAGAAAAAGTTTTTAAGAACCATGAAATGTATAATAATAACCTTTATCCTAACCCTAGTGCCTACCCACCAATGCCCCTGTGATAAAGGAAGAGCAGAAGGACATGAAAAAACATTGTAATTATAGATAATAATAACCTCAAGTTAGAATATAAATTACTCAAAGGAAGCCTAACATAACATAAAGTCCGAGTAATACTACTAAAAATATATACAAAATTAACTAATTTCAAGGCGTCCAACATGCTTAATCCCTACTTCTAATACTAATCTAAAGCTCCTATCCTTAAATTGAAATTTATAGTGATTAAATGTATTTCCTCAAGTATTTCAAGAGAAAGAGAAACAAGTAAATAATAAATAAATCACACTCTGCTTAACTAGAACACTCTATCATAAGAAGTAATACAATTAAAACTGAAAGATATGTAAGATAACATATATAAGTATAACAAAACCAACTGGTAACATTATAATATAAGTAAATAAGCATAGCATTACTGAACTAAAGATAATAGTCATGCACTATCTACTGAACCTTCTTTAGTACTTTAGTGATAATTTCATTAATCAACATGACCATTAGTATGATAAAAGCACTAATACCTGTAGAATGAGTATTTAGTTATAGTTCAAATAAAGCAAAAACAACTACCAAGCAACCATATCTCAAAATGAAAAACAATTCAGTCTGGAGATGCATCTATTAACTAGATAATAATAGTACAGGAACTATTCAAAATGAAATATTATAAGCTGTAAGGTTTTAACACTAGTTAATATACATGAATAAAGTATAATTATATTATTAAATAGTAACTTAAACATCATCATATATATTGGACTGAATGTACAACAATGTGCATACATATAATTTTAAATCTATTTTTTGAATATTTTACTAATGACTCTGTTAGGTTATGTAGCCATACTATTCTTCTAAGCTATAGATGTAACATAGCAAAACAGCATGAAAAGACAAGGCTTTTAAAGTAAACATTTTGAACATCTAATTAAAACAGAAACAAGCAAGCTAAATGCAGTAAATCTAAGGGCTAAAATATATACATGTAGATTCAGCTAATCATATTAAAGATAGTTATTTCAAACCTTTCAAATAAGTAAAGGCTTTCTTAAACATAAACTACTAATCATAAATATCACATCCAGCCTCTGAGAAGAGAGAGAGCAGAGAATAGAAAGAACATGAAACTTTCATATGAACAGGTATACTTTGTAACATTTGTCAAATTAAACACTTCAGTATAATATAAAATATTGTATGAAAAATATTCTGAATGGGAAAATATGTTCATTTCTTTACACATCCTTTAGAATTTTAATATATAAAACTAACCTGTTCATTTGTTTCCAGAAACATTTTCACTCTGCTTTATGAAAGTAGCAGCTTGCTTTGAAGTCATGCAGACACACTAAAAGTCACTGAATATATTATGTGACATGAATCTGTTTAAATTTAAAAAGCAACCTTCATTTATGAAGAGAAAACACTTTAAATAATAGCCAGATCTATTAAAAAGTTAGTGCTATTTGAATACTTGTTGAAAACAAGCAGACTTGTGTATTTGAAACTGTCCTTCTTTCCTCACAAATGATGACATCACCATCCATCTCAGAGAGACTGTAGTGTGCGCATGTTCATGCAGAGCATCAGCTGGAACTCTGAGGGGAAGATTTTCTTGCTAGAGTGTTGAGATGGAATGTTTTTCCCTCCAAAAATCATTTAGCTTACACAGAAGGCTGTAACTTCAAAGCTTGTAGTATAATTAACATATTATCTATTTACACAGCAAGCATATGTGAGAGAAAGAGAAAAAAGTAAATACAGGAATTTAAATGCTTCTATTAATCCACACAAATCTAACAAGCATATATCCTGTCACTGCACACTGTCACACCAAATCCATCATGTGTAAATTACATGACAAGTTCTTAAGGTAAGATAATTATGTCACACCAGAATTACAAATCATGTAACACAAATACTGTCAGATTAAAGAAAAGAAAAGATGAAACCTTATTGTAGTTCTTTAACAGTAGAATATTAAGATACAGTGTCAGGAAGCTTTTTAAATGTTTTAAGAAAAATGTCTTTTGCATCTTTAGGATCTGAACATACAAATCTTTTGTCATTAGTTGTGAAAGACAAGGTATTAGGATATGCCATTCGAAATCTAATCCCTCTTTTTATCAAGTCAGCACAATAGGGGGCTAGTTTTTGTCTATTTAATTTGATCTGTGCAGGAAGATCTTGGGAAAATTATAGTTTGTGAGACTTCCATATGAATTGTTTCTTTGTTTTAGCAGTTTCTAGGATCTGGAAAGTGTCTTGAAAGTTTAGTAACTTAGTATAAATTAACCTTGGTGTGGAAGAATCTTGCTTTGTACGCAGTGTTCTGTGTGCTCTCTCTACAATTATAGATTTTGAAGAAGCTTCACAATTTAACAGTGTTTCAAAGATATTTTTAGTCACAGATAACAAGTTTTTATTGTCATAAGATTCAGGTAAACCACGAATAATGATGTTATTTCTTGACTCCTGGCTTCCAGATCCAATATTTTAGCTTGTAAATCTGAAACAGTTTTATCTCTAGATTTAAAGTCACTTTCCAATAAGTCTGTTTTAACCTCCAAAGCTAAGATTTTATTTTCAATAGTAACAATACTATCGTTTATTTGCTTTAAAGATTTACTAAAGTCTGCAAACTGTTCTGAAAAGTTTTGTATAGCACTTTGGATTGGTTTTAATGCTATTTTTAGTTCTTCTAAAAGGAAATTTGAGCCATTTAAATCTTTATTACTTACATTAAAAGTTTCTGTAGGTTGTCTAGATGATTTCAATCTTTTTGAACCTGAATCTTTTTCAGGAGAGAGCATTGAAGTATATTTGGCCTTTGTAGGCTGAGTCTCCATGGAGTCAGATTTTGTAGCCATGCCCAGAAATGGAATGCAGTTAACAGGATACCAGGAACCAGGAACAGACTGGAGCAGTAGGAGTCCCAGCAGCAGAGAGACCAGGAATGTTCTGAGGTAAAATAAATCCCAGGATAATAATTCCAGAAGAAAAAATAATCCAAATGCGTAGAAAAAGATTTATAAAATCTTTTAGTATAAAAATTTGAGGAAAAAGGTTGATGTAAAGTTGTAAAAAAAAAACAAAAGTTAAATAGCTGTGAGGAGCTCAGAGAGTAAGGACTAGACTAGTCGGCGGCCATCTTGGAATCTCACCTTTTGAAAGGTTCTAGAAAAAGTAGTTTATGTGCTACTGTAATAATATCCCCTGGAATATAACAAATTACTATCAAACCAATGAAATTAATTGTGTATTCATTAATTTAAATAAATTATATTATACTGCTACAATTTCCTCAGATTTTCTTAAGACTTTCAGCCTGCTTGATTATAATATTATAATCAAAAAACTTGGTGAAATTTCTTGCCAGCCAAATTCTCTGGCAGGTTTTTCAGTGATTTATATGAGAAAAAGCAGGCCATATCATGGCAGACTACATTGCCTGATTTCAATTTTCTAGTCTCAAATATTCAAGGGAAATGATCTTAGGTGCACCCAATTTTCCATATACAACATTGAGATGTACTGTCATGTAAAAGGAATTCAAGTAATGCAATTTGCTGATAATGCTGTCCTTTTCCACAGTACCAATATGCAAGACAAAGAAGCACATGATCTACAGCTAAGCATCAACACTATCATTACCAGGACAGGCAAAAACAGATGTACGAAATGAAAAAAAAAATTATTTTGGCAAAAATTATATGACCTTAACCTCAGCATACGTTCTTTCCTATAAAAATGTCAAAAGAGCATCTGGACCATTAGAGCACCAAAACTACTGAATGCACTTTGTGATTCTTGTAGAACATTAACTGATTTTCAAAAAAAAAAAAAAAAAACATGTTGAAGTCAGAGACAAGGAAACTATTTATAAATTAGGGAGTCTTCCCAGTGTCAAAGCTTTCTTAAATCTGGAAACAATAATTTCACTAGTTTGGGCATTAATTCAAAAATTTTTTTCTAAAATTCTTCTCTAATGGACAATCTCTGCAACATTCTGATAGAGCAACCTGCATGCAGTTATAATAGAATCGTAACGTTTACTGTCCATTGTCTCTCAGCTAGTCCTCTCTGTAATGCACTTGTTGAAGCTAACTGGATGATGTTTAATTATAAAATAGTTTATGACTAACATGCCTTTACTTTCAAGCTATGTGGGATTAAGTGCTCTCATTTGTTTAACCCACTATCCTGGCATAAAACTAACGGTACTACGACTCAATTCTAAAACTCCTATATAGTGCCACCATGGTCACGAAAATGGGTGATGAGTGACTCTTAGAGTCACTCTTTTTATCTGTCTGGACCAACTTTACTTCATGTTTTAGAAGAGGGTGATTTTTATCAACATTTAAATATCTGCTCAGGCAATTCTTTCTTCAAACAAAAGTGAGTTTGAACTATAGCTAGCCACCTTAAATAATACTACTATGATTTACCTAAAATTTGTTTGTGTACCATCTTTATTTCATTACCCTTTGTTTATACCATTTCTTTGTTAAATCAAAATTGTTGCAGGCTATCTGGATATAAACTTTAAGGTGCATTTACTTGTGCACTTATTTCTGAGCATAAAATGTATTACATTCTCGGGAATACTTTATGACATTCAATACCTCCTCATCATGGACTATTTATGACTGTCTCCAGAAAAATACATCGTTTAACATGAGCATATTTGGACTAAAATCTTCATGTACAACTTTTAAGATTACTTACCATAGAAGAATGTATTCTTGTTGCTGTCCCATGAAGAATAAATCTTTGCATTACTGACCATCTCTATAATTTTCTTGCTTTCTCAGCAAAACATTAATGTTTTCATACTGCGGCTGAATCATCTCTACAGTCTACAAATTTCATCTCCGACTACTGAGTTCTGTTAACTTACACTGGCTTTCTCTGTCGCAATTTGTTTTACATGTCATTTATTACACATTTTTGTTTATGTCAGCCTTACAAGTAGATTGTACTCATTGTGATATCAGCTATTTTTGTGTATTTCATGTAAAGTATGAATTGTGCTTTTGGGAAACCTTTTTTTCCTTGAATCCCCTCTTAAATAGTTTCTGCCCAGCAGGGCTAACCCTGTTTAAAATACAAATAAATTAATGTTTTGCGGCCTACAGTTACTTACACAGTTGATATAGTAGTTGTGCCAAGTGGTGACCCTGACCCTGGTACTACGGTGCTGTTATTATTATCTTCATACAAGGCCGGTTGCCTAATCAGACTAAAGTGTTAGGCTTGGAAGCATAAAATGAAAAGGAAATTTTGGGGAGATATCCTACAGCAGATGTAGATACCTATTTCCATGGTGACTAATGTCTTATCTGCATAAGCCCTCGCTCTGTTGGTGTTGGCCTGGTTGTCTTTCTTATTTCCATCCTTCATGCTTCACTAAATGTAATAAGAAATAATCAAAATCAAGAATGAAGGACGGTCATTTGACCCACTCTAACCATGACTGTTTAAGTTCTTTAGCTGTGAATAATACATAAAAGGTAACATCTTTTATCAGCCAGCCAGACCTAAAATGCAAGCAAATTGTAACAATCTGTTTACACACAATAGTACATTTTAATAGCAAATAGTAGTATGTAATTGTTTTGACTGAACTGTTAAGCAGCACAATTATGTTTTGGCATGGGACAGTTCATCTCTCAGCATGGATGCCAAAAACAGAATCTGTACAATTAAATTTTCTTTTCAGTCAAGTACTACTGTTGGTCTAGCCCACTAGATTGGAAGAAGCACAAGCCCATGACTGAGAACAAGGGGCTAAAGTTTAGACTGGACATGCCTGGTAAACAAGTTATAAACTAAAATCAGTAAAACTATGTTAAATACCAAGTCAATTATTCTGTTTTAAGTATCTCTGCAATCTGGCACTTCAAGGACTCACTTACATTTTTATAATTTTATAGCAAAAGAATTTTACATATCTGCTTCTGTTTTAGGTAATGTATTTGTTATCAGCCTATCAGTTGCCGACTTGATGGTTGCTGTTTATCCATACCCATTAATTTTGACTGCTGTTCTCAATGATGGATGGATTGTGGGAAACACTCACTGTCAGGTCTCTGGAATCATTCTAAATATTAGCCTCCTTGCATCTGTCTATAACATCTTGGCAATTGCAATCAATCGCTACTTCTACATTTGCCATAGGAGCAAATATGACAAAATTTACAGCACACAGAACACTATCCTCTGGCTCTGTTTCATCTGGGCATTGACTGTTGCCGCACTGATGCCAATTGTTGCAGTGGGTGCGCTGCGCTATGTAGAACAGATATTCTCATGCACTTTTACACAGTCTGTTAACCCATCTAGTGATATTACAGTGGCATTTATTCATTTCATAATACCCATGGCTATTATAATTTATTGCTATGCAAGGATCTGGATATTGGTCATTAAGGTGAAATATCGGGTCAGAAAAGATGGCAAGCAGAAGTTGAAATCAGCAGAAATCAAGAGCTTTCTGAGCATGTTTATAGTCTTTGTGCTGTTTACAATATGTTGGGCCCCCTTCAGTATAAATAGTCTGGGCATGGGCTTTAGCCCTCCAGGGAAGGCTCCCAATTTTCCAAGCTGGCTGTTTGTCATGAGCTACTTTTCCACCTTCTTCAACAGCTGCATAAATGGCATTGTCTATGGTGTGTTTAATCAGAACTTCAGACAGGAGTATAAAAATATTATTTTACTGCTCTGGCTGCCAAGACTGTTTTGCAAGAAGACATCAATCAAATTAATAAACAATGGGAAATAAGGCATCATTTTCTCAGACAGTAAGTCTGAAACATCTTTAAAGAAGATCTATGGATTTCAGTAATACTTTATTAAATATATTTTTTCACATGGTTATTCTCGCTTCAAAGTCATTAACATTGGTCAGTACTTATAAAAGCATGACCTTCCAAAGTAGAAATAATATTTATAAGAATTGTGCAGCATTAACATTCTCATTTAAATTGAAATCAAAACAGGAATTTCAATTATGTTTTGAAATACTGTCACTGGTTAAATAGTAATTCCAACATTCAGAATAAAAAATCTTCTTTTGTTATGTATAAAACAATTATGTAGTGTTGTACACTATATCAATAATATATTCTTGTGTGGTTTTTCATCCTATTTCAGTAGTGTTTTTGACAGAAGTGCTGATCAGTATGTTAGGAGTTCAAGTGAGATGGATAAATAGTCTGAGCCAAAAACAACATCTTAGAAACTTCTGACAGAAAAAGCCACTAAGGCAAAAGTCCAATGTTGTTGCCTCCTAAATGCAACAAAATCACATGTAGAGCCTGAGTCTAAGGAATCAACCATTGAAACCTGGATAAAAACTGAACACACCATAAACCTGGGTAACCCTTGCAGACCACTTTGACTGACAATGTATCAAAGTCCATGGTGAGCCACTGGGTTAAACTGCTGCTCTCTTAGCTGCTAGTAAAATGCAGTAATGACCCAACACAACCACATGCATTGCACCTGAAAAAGAAATAGCTATTAACATCTAGAAACATCTGTCTAATGTATTTCAAAAAGGCATTAGAAGATCAACATCCAACCCTCTTTATGACTTCATTAGATTGACCCTCCTTAGCCAGGTCAATAGCTCTCCCCATAAAGAAAAAGTGAAATGATAGACTTACAGAAGGCAAATTCTGGACCTCTAGTGCCTTATGGAGAAATGTACAAAGCTCACTGTGGTAATAGCTTTATTCTTAGGCTCTTGGAAAACTAACTTCCAGTGCAGAATAGGAGAATGTAAGTGCAAAAGGATTTTGCCCCATCGAATCAGACACAATAATATGGAGATACATATAAGCAATTTACATAAATGACCATGAGATTGTTGATCCATCCTAGAAATAATAAGCCAGACAGAAACTGAATTACCAAACAAATATATATCCTCCAAATCCTCCTAGCTAAACAAAGAAGAAAAACCTCACCTACGCTGAACACTCCCTCAGTATATCTAGGCAACTAATGTAGCATACATGATGTAGAGAGAATAGCTGGGCATTAACTTATAAATGCCATAAATAATAACCAATAATAGGCTTCCTTCTGGGCCACCAGCAATCCACCACAAGCCCTAAAGTCTGTCCTCATCCTTACAGCATTCTAGACACCAACCAATCCTTGGTAAAATCTAACAAGCCTAGCATTTTTGCCTAAAAACTAAGAGCTGAGAGGTGAACCCAAAGCATCTTAACTTCATTACATACACACCTGGAAAGAAAAACTGACAGATAATCAAGGACATCAAATTCTGAAATTGGAGGTATCCCCTTTAAAATCTGGTAAAAGGAAACAATTGACAACATATAAGCACATTCAGTATTAGCTGACCATGATTGCAAAATCAGCTGGGTTGCTTCTCTTTACCAATCATTCAGAAAAAGTCTGGAACAACCAGAGGGCTGTCTTGTGCTTTTGGAACCAGCTGTCTGAATCCTGAGACCTGTAACTTAGAGAGACAACATGCTAAAACATAGTTTTTTTTCCTGGGACATGCAAAACTCTATATGACAAATTTATCTTAAGACTTTGTAAATGAGCTACCTCATCAACAATTGAGCCCTCTTGGACATGAATGTTCTCTTGGTCAAAACCTGCACAATAAACATGTTGTCATAATGAAAAACAACCTTGCTATGACTAAGTAGGTCACATCAAAGTAGTGTTGCCATCCAAATGGTCATAAGTTTAAGAACTGTAATGTCTTTCTATACCTGTATAGTAAAGGAAATAGACCAGGGGGCAAAAAGTCATCTGTTTTGGAAACAGGCTTCCATAACAAAGGACCCAGCTGCATCCATAAACAACTGCAGAGGAAATTCAGTCACTTTGGCAATACACAATACCATTACAGTGTAATAAAAATACCCTCCAGATGTGTAGATCTTCCCTGACTCTTTCAGACACTTTTTTGTAATGATTTTTGAGTTTTCCACCTCTTAAGATATTAGTTAGCCCTGAAAGAAGAGACGCACCTGTGACAAGCCCCCTTCATGCAAAGTTAAGCAAACCAATCATTTCCATGACATGCCTAACTCTCACTTTCTTAAAACTTAAAAATTGATCTATACCTGCCCTCAATCTTTGTATTTTCTCAGGGGGTAGGGGCAAGTCTGAAAGTAGAATTGATTTATTGGGCTCCTCAAGTTTCCTTTTTGCCAGTGGAATCCCAGCATCTGAATACAACTGCCTGAAAATGTCCAATACTTCTTTGGCACCTAAAGCCCATCTCTGACAAACAAAAAATTGTCCAAGTAGTGAACAACCATGTTTTGTTGCCTTCTGCTGCCAGGCCCAATGATCAGCTGAGTTAAATTTCTCGAATCTGAAGAAGCCACTGAGAACACCATGGGTACTGGTGTATCCACCAAAAACTTCCCATTAATGCACATACCCAAGTACTGTTAATCTTTGGACTGAGTAGGGAGAAGCCAAAAAGCTGACTCAATGCCCTGCCTTTCAAGCCAGAGGTCATTAAATCTTACAATAACTTCAATAGAATCTTCCAGACTAGAGTACTTAACCTGGGCATCCAACCTGCCAATGTTCTCTTTAACCTAATAAATGGATGGGAAGGACAAGTGGTGAATAACTCTATACTGACCTGGTGTAGTCCATACTTCTCAGCTGTACAGATTTGCACAGAATGTCCAGATTTTTGCCTCATATTTTGGTCTGTTTTTCATAAAATTGTTTTTTTTTGACAAATTATTTGCAAATCATTAAAGATTGAAGTTAAAAACTAATGACAGACATTTGATTTTCAGACTTCATACCATTCAGAGGATTCATGGTAATGTAAAACATGTTATTCTATCAACTTTTTAGTTGTAAGAGCAATATTTAAAAATGTCCCTAATTTTCAGTCTTTGTCTCACTTTTATCCATAAGCCATAAGGCTTTGTCCAGATTTCTTGCTCTAAGAGGTTGAGAGGAATGGTGCATTCTTTGTAACTAACTCTAAGAGCAAAACTTGAAAATTGACAAATGGGGGGGGGGGTCTAAAGCTCTGCCTTCAAAAACCTCTCTTGTAATGACCTCCTTCAGAACATTCTCTTTGCCCACAACTGACTGTAAGTTATAGCAAGTATGAAATTGGGGAACTGCCTTTGTTTTCAATGGGAAACTAACAGAGAACCTGGTAACTAATTCCTGTTTAAGTTAAATATTATGATAACCAGCCAGCAATCAATCCAAGGAGTCTTATTATCTCCTGCAGAGCACAGAAAATGTTGTTATATGTCCAACATGCTGTCAACTTACTGTGGTTCTCCTGAAACTGTCCAACTGCTGAAATCCTGTGCTTGCCAACCATGATACTTATTGAGGTGTCTATGTGTTTTCTTCCCATCAGAGAGAGGGGTCCACCGCCTTTAGTTTTCTAAACTTTTGGCCGTGCCACAACCAAGCTAAACCCCTCTAAAATGTTGTGCATCTGTGATGGATTTTAAATAAGTAAAGAGGAAGTGCTTTGCTAGGATCTTTTTCAACTAGGATGGCCATAAAACAAATAAAATCCAAAACCTAATTTTCCCAGTTATGGATACGAGCTTTCCCTAATTTTGTCTTACCTAGGACTGAGAGGGCCATCAATAAATCCTTTCTCCCTGTGACCTGAGCATTCATGAGGCTGTGTACATCTTCACTGTCAACCAAGTCAAAAATATATATGTATGTACTCCCCTTTGAGATCCTTGAGCAAGTGCACTGCCCAAGGTTTCCAGGCCATTGAACCCTGGTTAACCTGGTTGAGGAATGGTTCTCCAGGAAAAGATGGAGGAACTTCTACAAGGTTTATAAAATGACTATCTCTTTGTCCTTCCAACCTTTCAAAACCTTTATTGATAAACACATCAATCTAGCCCTATTCCCAAGAAACTACCCAAATACTCTTCTGCTGTCTGAGCTAAAATTCCACTCTTCCCATCAAACAAATAAGATGTGTTACCTGATGAATCAGCTGGGTCTACAAAAAACGGGGCAGGGATTAAGGCTTCATTCACCACTGGCTCTCTCCCCTTTTTGCATGCCTGAGATCAAAGTCATTTCTCAGGTGATGCCACTGCAAACTGCTCCATTGCTGACTGTTCTGATTTGAGTTTTTTTTCATCCCTAGAGACTACTGAAGGCATGCTGTAGTTTTGATCAGCTGATTCCTCCTCAGTCAACTCCTTGAGACAGCAAGGGCCTCCTATCTTGCTTGGAAATCTGTCATCTTCTGATCTCTTCTGAGTTTCAGGTACTAAGGTTCATAGTTTTGTAGGTAAGTACAAGGCTAACTGATTAATTGATAATAGGCAGATGAGCTTTATATACAATGTAATTAATAAGCATTGGCATATAATAGCTGATGCCGAAATATATATAGGTATATTGTATCAGCACCACCTTTGTCTGGGTATAAGAGGTCATGCAATCTGAAACAGATGCTCTGTTATAATGACTAGTGACATTACGTTACCCTGTATGAATAATCAGAGGAAAGGACTGAGCTGATGGTCAAGGACACCACATGTACAAATGCCGTAGATATAGCAAACTTGCTGGCTGACAGATTCAGTGAAAATTTCACCCCTCTGTGCTCCCCATCAGTAAATCAGGGCATTCCCAGTACCTACCCCTTTACCCTTATATCTAGGGATCAGGTCATCACTGCCTCTCTCAAAGGCAAGAAATAGAGCCTCCATGGGACCTGATAACATCCCAGGACTTGGGCAGGCACTTACAGCACCATTAGGCACCCTATTATTAGGCACCCTATTCAACCAAAGCTTGAGTACCAGTTTTGTCCCAGCTGAGTGGAGGACAGCCAGTGTCATCCGTTACACAAATGTGGAGCATCCACTGATCCGGGAAATTATAGATCCATCAGCCTAACTAGCCTGATCTGCAAGACCATGGAATGGATTATCATGGACTTCATTAACAAGGACAGTGGCAACCTCCAAACACTTGATCCCACACAGTTTGGCTTCGTCAACGAGAGGTCATGTCTGTTAAATTTGGTCAATTGTTTTGAGATAGTCACCAAAGCCATAGATGAGGGGAAGACAGTGCACACTGCTTACCTTGACCTGGCCAAAGCCTTCGGACATACCTCTCAGCCTCTTAGAGTAAGAAATCTAGACAAAGCCATAAAAAAGTGGTACAAATAGGGACAATTTTTAAATATTGCTCTTACAAACTTAGAAAGTTGACAGGTTTTGCGTTAACATGATTTTCTGAAGGGTATGAAGTCTAAAACCCAAATGTCTGTCATTATTTTCTAACTTCAATCTTTAATGATATGCCACTAATTTGCCTGAAAGCCACAATTTTATGAAAAATGGGCCAAAAATATAAGGCAAAAATCTGGACAATCTGCGAAAATCTGTACAGTTTGACACTATTCCCACTTGGGCATAATAGATAAACTCTGTCAACTAGGCATCAATCCATATGTTACCAGATGGGTAGTCAACTGGCTCACTAATAAAACACACCTAGTCAAAATAGGGCAAGCCACCTCAAGCAGTAGACCCGTATCGAGTGGCGTACCCCAGAGTTTGGTCTTGGGGCCCCGGCTATTTTGGATATACTTTTCTGAGGTACAGGCCAAAACCAGTGGACTATGGCTGACCAAGTTTGCAGATGACTGCAAGTTGGGAGCTATCATCAATTCCCCTAGTGACGTGGACATCCTCCAAGAGAGTCTCACCCAAACAAATAACTGGTGCCAGAAACATGGCCTCAAGCTGAATACAAAAAATGCATCATTATCCCCTTTGGGGAGAGAGATGTCCCCACAAATTATCATATAAATAACAGCATTCTAAGCACACAGTCAATCGTGAGGGATTTGGGCACCCAGTTTGATAGCAGCCTGACTTTTGACCACCATGTTGCCTCCATTGTACAGAAAGCTTTCTACATGACCCACCTCATAAGAAAGGGTATCTCATCCAGGGACAAGGAAGTCATAACATCCCTGTATTCTTCCCTTATAAGGCCAATTATTGAGTACAACTCCCCATTTAGCATATAACTCACAAAGCACATGCAGCAGCTGGAGAGACCACAGAAGGTCCTTACCAGGAGAATCCAGGGCCACAAAAATCTACCATACACAGATAGGCTAAAAGTCTTATGCCTCTATTCTGTTTCATACAGACTCCTCAGAGGTGACCTCCATCTGGAGGGTGGCCTAATGGTTAAGGTGTTTGCCTTACAAACACAAGGAGCAGTGTTTGAGTCTCATAAGGGATAATTGGCTAGGCTTAAAATAGCTTGCAAGGGCAGTTAGCCTAATACTAATCTATGAACCTATGAACAAGGTGATCTCTGGACCCCACCTTGATGGACTGCTGCATATCCACAAGTCAAGCTCCACTCGAGTAACTCGCACACGTGGCCTCAACCTGGTCTGTGACATCAGATTTGTGTCCCAGAGACTCCTTCATCTATGGAGTAGGCTCCCTCTCCATGTCAAGCAGAGTACCTCTTTACCCCTTTTTAAGTGCAATCTGGATAACTGGATGGGAAAGAGAAAATACATCCCTGAGATTACACCCGTGTCCCTGCTGGGCAAGGGTATCAGGTGCTGATTTGTCTATGCATGGGTTAAACTCTTGGCTAGGCTTATAAGGGCTTCAGGACCAATAGCCTAGTAACTTCCTATGATCCTATGAAGGGAATTTATCCATGCAGAAAGTGTAATTTTTGTAATACGTCTTAAATGGTTATAAATTTGTGCAGCCTGTTACTCATAAGGAGTATCCTTCCAGGACTTATGCAGACTTTGATACCTGTAATATAGATTATTTGGCGAAATACTTGAAATGTTCAGTGTTCTATGTTGCAAAGTTGAAAAGGAAGCTGAAAAACTGTATTTGCGATAATATGTCTGACATCAGGAGAAAAATAAAAATGAATGCTTTATTTAAGCAGATTAGTGAAACACATGATACACATAGGTTCTGATTTATTGTCCTAAAAATAGCCTTAATGAACAAAAGGGGTGGTGATATGATTGCCAGGATTGAATACATAGAATATCAGTGGATCAATAGAATAAGAGCATATATATATATATGTATATGGATTCCTATTACAAGAACGAAAGTTCACTACTTCAAACTTATAATAGGAAACCTCACTTCTGTGAAAGTTCACTTTAACAAAAGTGAACTTTTGCGTAAGTGCACTTCACCAAAAACACCGCAGCACAGTGGAGGACATCAAAAACAAGCTATGTCCTCCACTATAGTGCGATAGTCATGGAACTTAGGGTTAGGGCACAGGTTAGGGTAAGGGGATAGTTAGTAAAGCTATCCCCTTACCCTAACCCGTGCCCTAACCCTAAGGTTCATGACTATCGCACCATAGTGGAGGACATTGCTATGTCCTTCACTGCGCTGCAGTCATCACGGACCTTAGAGTTACGGCACAGGTCATGGTAAGGGGATAGCCTTACGGGCTATCCCCTTGCTATGACCCGTGCCCTAACCCTAAAGTCCGTGAGTACTGCACGGAAGTTCAGTACAACACCTGTTCATTGTACTGAACTTCGTGTAAGTGCACTTTTGATTAAGTGCACTTTCGCTACAGTGAGCATTCCATGCACTATTTCGAATTAGTGAAAATTCGATCTAGTGTATGGAACCCATATATATATATATATATATATATATATATATATATATATATATATATATATATATATATATATATATATATATATATATATATATATATATATCCTGTTTTAAATGAAATGATTGGTATTAAACCTGTGTTGGAATTCATGTGATAACCACCAATGAATATGAAATTCTAATAACGTGATTTTAGATGCTATATTTAAATAATGTTAGATGATAGTTTTTATTACACTCGAAAAAGCATTTATATAAAAGCTGTTGTTGGCTAGTATGGCTCATTAAATTTGATTATTTTATATCTGTGTTATTTGAGCTGGTCATTTTATATTGTTTTACATTAGGGTCACTCTATCAGCTTCTGGAAATTGACTCAGGAGAAGGCACAATGAAATGCTATCAGGTTGCAAAGCAAAGACAGAAGGATAAAGAAAAAGTCATCAGACACTCTTTGTTATGGATGCCAGCAACAACCTGTTCACCAGTTCACATGATTTCAAAGGCAGAATGAAGGAGTACTTTCAGCAGCTTCTGAATGAAGAAAACCCCAGCAAAGCTGTACTGCCACAGACACAGCCTATGATGAAAGAAGAAGAAATAGAAGAGGAGCACAGCCTTGAAGAATTAACTACAGCACTAAGGGAAGTGAAATCAGCTGGCTCAGATAAGGTCATGGCAGATATGCTAAAGGTGTTGGATTACTTTGCGAAGAAATGGCTTGTGAGGGTACTCATAGCAGTATGTAGAGAAAAGTGCATCCCAGTTGAGTTGAGAATAAGCATTCTAGTGCCAGTGTACAAAATCAAATGAGACATTCACAGCTGTGGCTAGTATAGAGGTATCAAACTCCTATCACAATCTAGGAGTGTTCTGGAGAGAGTGAATGATAAATAAATATGCAGTAGTAGAAAGTAAGATGAGACATGAGCAGTTTGGATTCAGATTAGGATGCAGCACAACACACCCAATGTTTGCAGTGAAACAGATAGCTGCAAAGAAGCTGGCAATGAGAAAAGAGTCCAAAGGTGGATTTCCTAGACTTAGAAGAAACACATGACAGTACCAAGAAAGCTGATTTGGGGAGTCCTGTGATGGTTCTAAGTCATAGAAACATTGGGAGAATTAGTGCAGGGTTTGTACAAGGACCCAATGGCACAGACATGAACAGTTTCCCAGTTGGAGTGGTTGCTCATCAGGGTTCAGATCTGAGCTCACTACTGTCCATATTGGTGATGGACTAAACAACTCAGATGGGACAGATAAACAAAGCTGCTGTATGTAGACAATGTAGCATTACAGGTAGACTTTGAGCAAGAACTTCAGCAAATGATAGGAGAATAATGGAATGCAATAAGACAGTTGTAATGGCAACAAATAGGGGAAATCAGAAGAAGCTGAAAACTGAGATAGAAGGGGAAATAGACCAGGTTATCAGCTTCAAGTATTTGAATGTGTTGGTTGAAGGAAAGGGAAGTCTGAATGGGGAGGTGAAGGCTAGAATCAGATGGACTGCAGCCAAATGGCACAGAGTTTCAGGGGTAGTGTATGACAGAAAAATGCCAAAGAAGATGAAAAGTAAGGTGTACAAAACAGTGGTGCAATCAGTACTATTGTATGATACAAAAACCTGGGCAATAAAGGCAGAGCAGTTGAGGAAGCTAGAGGCGATAGAAATAAAGTGCTTGAGACAGGTGGTAAGATGCACACTTTGGGACAGATGAAGAAATGAAGACATCAAAGCAGCAGCCCAAGTAACACTGATTGCAGTAAAGGCCAAAGAGTACAAATTATGGTGGTTTAGGTGGGTCTACTACTGGAGATTGAAATTACACTATTTCGAAATCCAGTAGTAGATGCCCACTAACGCGAAAGTGCACTTCACCAAAAGTGCACTTTTGCGACCGCCACTTGATCGAATGGCTATGGACTTTAGGGTTAGGGCTTGGGTTAAGGATAGTGGATAGCTAGTAGGGCTATCGACTATCCTTAACCCAAGCCCTAACCCTAAGGTCCGTGACTACCGCACCACAGTGAAGGACATTGTTTGTTCTAGTGGTGTTCACAAAAGTGCACTTTCGGTGAAGTGCACTTTTGCATTAGTGGCCATTAACTACTGGATTTCACATCAGTGTAATTTCGATCTCCAGTAGTAGACCTAGTTTTGGTACATATGCAAGAAAGTTGAAGACAATCTGGTGAAAAAGATTTGTGACAGACAGGAAGAAGGCAAGAGGAAACAAAGACATTTAACAAAGAAATATGTGGCTTGCATGAAAGAAGACCTGTGACACTCAGGCATGACTGTCATAAGGAAAGTAGACGGGTAGCACTTAAGAGAGATGACAAGAGTTGACACAACACCCTGACCTCATATAGAAAATGGGGAAAAAAGGGAGGTGAGGGGCTAGGGTGATGATAACTTGACTGAATGTAATTTGACATATCAGGTCTTGACATAGTCATCCATATCCTTTTAATGCAACACAGCCACCTCTCACTGATTGCTCCCAAAAATAAATTTCTTCAAGACTGGACTATGCACAAAGTCTAGAAGATTTGGGATCTTTGCTTGGAAATGCTTGCATAGGTATTTTTAAATGCCAAGCAGACTACAAAGAATTTTCCTTAGGTAGATTGCAAATGTTGGAAGTGTGATGGGCAACAAAGATATAATTGGGAACATATTGTTTTGGAGTGTAATGAGTTGGCAGACTTTAAAAATTCCCAGCAGACTACTCTAATAGAAATAAATTGGTGTAACTAAGGAAGTTATTTTTGAGCTATGATACAGAATCAGAATTACCTAAACATAATAAGGCCTTGCTGAATTTAATTCTGGAAGCTGCCAAAAAAAAACAATTATTAGAAAATGAATATCAATGCCTAAACCAACTATACTATCAGTAGTAAATATTGTAACACAGCTAAAATAACTGGAAGTGGGATTTTTAGAAAAGGGTAGGAACAAATTACATAAAAAATGAGAATTGTGGGAACAATACATGCAGAATAATGTTTTGGAGAAGGAATGAGGTTCAAGGGAAGTCATGAATTGAATGAGCTTTGTAATGTTTAATTTGCAGTGACTGGATAGATTATAGGTGATGTATAACATTTTCTAATGAAATATGTCAATATGTTTTTTTCATTTATTTAAATGCATGATGGCCTATGTCATAAGTGATAATTTAATAAAGATGCTTCTTGTTTAAAAAAAAAAGATTGAACTATACACATTTCCTTAGCCAGTGGTACAATTGTACCCCTCCCACTCATTAGTAACTCCATGTGAAAAATATACTAACCATGAGTCTAGAGGATCACCCTGCCTGCTACATGCAAATCCCATTTAAAATATGGATGACTTTATTAGCAATCATATACAGGTCAAGTCATCTTATAAAAAGCAAGTTTAAGAGCAAAGCTTAAAATGTTGTCCGTCATAGGGTGCTTGAGAAGACTTAAATGCCTTCTTTGTACATGTTTACTGATAAACACTCATTATATTAAAATGAATGAGCCAACATACCATAACTTTTCCAGTGCAATACGTTTTTCATATTGAAAGTGTTTAAAGAGTATATTCATGTACCCCATTGCTCATTTCCTCACTGTTTCATAGCCAGTAGGTTATTTAGATGGGTTTATTCTTATGTTGTTCTTCTGCTGCAACTTGCTAGTTACTACAGCACAAAACTAGTTATAATCTCAGTGCAGTGCAAACATGTTTATGGTACTACTGCAATGCAAAAGTTCTAAGTCATTGTTCATTTTGCAGGTACATCAAAAGCCCTTCCTACAATATAATCATATTCCTCTGTGTTCACATCCTTTTGCAATCATCATCATTATCATTATCATCATTATTATCATCATCATCACCATCATTATCATCATCATCATCATCGTCATCATCATTATTATCATCCCCATTATCATCATTATCATTGTCATCATCATTATAATCATCATTATCATCATTATTATCATCATCATCATTATCATCATCATCATCACCATCAACATCATTATTATCATCACCATTATCATCATTATCATCGTCATCATCGTTATCATTATTATCATCATCATTATCACTGACATCATTGTCATCAGTCCTATATAAACAAGACCACCAGAAGTGTTAGAGATCCCTCCCCTACAGCAAGGCAAAACTAAAAGCAGAATCCAAAAAGTGTCAGCTGCACAACAGGTCGCACACTATTTTTGATGCACACTGCACTGGATTCTATTCCCACAAAAGGTGGATGAATTGCTGTCACTGCAGTACTTCATAAGGGTGGTGTCATATGCTTGAGCTGGTGCTAGCTCATGTGGATGTAAATGTTCTCACAGCACCTCTCAAAAAGAGTGGAAGTTTTTATTTATATAACCTACACAAGCTATTTACATAACTTTACACTATTTATAAGTTCAATATTTACAGGGCATTTACAGCATTTGCAATATTTGCACCATTTATATTCTGAATATATACAATATACATGTAGAGTACCATAACTCTGCCTCAATCTACAAAAATACAAAACTTAATTTAGTTCATGACCCCACCTTTTTTCTACAACCAAAATCTTATTCTTTCCAAAATGTCCATGTATATATTTTTATTAAACAAAACTTATCTTAATCTATTATTCCAGATTTCCCATACCACCCAAAACATTCCTTTATCAATTCTTTCCCTCATGCCAACAGATTCTTTCCCATAATAGTCTTACAAAATCATATTCATGTTCACATCCTCTGCTTTTTATGCTTATATGAGTATCCCAGACTTTATTTGTCCTTTCACATCCTTAAAAAATATTGTGTTATTTCTGTTTGATTACAGTATATACACAGCCTATCATAGGTTCATAGGTTCATAGGTTCATAGGTTGGTACTAGGCTATCAGCCCTAGGGCCTATACAAGCCTAGCCATAACAATTCCCTGGCTATTTCTTCCCACATTATTTACTTTCCTGGACCCCTGTCTAGCAGGGCAACTGACGTGATCCCTGGGGTGAATTTCCTTTCTCCCATCCAGTCGTCAAGGTTCCTTTTGAAGAGGTCCAAAGAGGCACTCTGCTTGACATGTATGGGCAATCTATTCCAGAGTCTGGGGAGTCTCTGGGTCAGGAACCTATCCCTCCAGCATGTTTTGTTTATTGTGATGACAAGGTTTAGATCCCTGGAGCGTGTAGCTCTGAGGGATTGGGATTTCTTTAAGTGTAGCATGTCCAACAGCTCTGGGTTTGACATGGCCTTGTATGTTAAGCAGAGATCGCCTCTGAGTAGGCGATATCGACAGAGTATAGCTGGAGTTTTTAAGGCGGTCAGCGTGGGGCATCTGCTTTAGGCCTGTGATTCTTTTAGTGAGGTATTTCTGAGGCCTTTCCAGTTGTTGCAGATGTCTTGAGAGGTACATACCAAATGGGGCGTTGTATTCTATAATGGGTCTAATGAGGGATGAGTACAGTGGGACAATGACCTCCTTTTTCTGGATGAAAAGCCCTTCGTGATGAGGTGGGCCACATAGAAGGATTTCCTGACTGTTGTGGCGATGTGGTTAGCGAGCGTGAGACCACTGTCCACCTGTGTCCCTAAGTCTCTTATCACACTATCTGTGTTTAGTGTACTGCCACCTATATGGTAATTCATGGATACATGTTTTTCCCAAAGGGATAACAATACATTTCTTGGCATTGAGCTTGAGCCCATGGCTCTGGCACCAAGCATCTGTTTCTGTAAGGCCCTTTTGTAGAGTATCCACATCATTTGGGGATTCAATAATGGCTCCCAGTTTGCAGTCATCTGCAAACTTTGTTAGCCAGAGTCCCTTAGTGTTGACCTGTACTTCAGAGAAGTAGATGCCAAACAAGAGCGGCCCCAGGACTGAACCCTGAGGTACTCCACTTGTCACTTGTCTGGAGCTGGATTTGGAGTCAGCTACTTTTATAGTGTGGGTTCTATCAGTAAGCCATTTAGCAACCCATTGGGTGACATAGGGATTAATGCCCAACTTAGTAAGTTTATCTATGATTCCAGAGTGGGGATGGTGTCAAAGGCCTTGGCAAGGTCTAGATAGGCTGTGTGGACCACCTTACCCTTGTCCATGGCTCTGGAGACTGATTCAAAGAAGTTAATCAGGTTCAGGAGACAAGATCGGCCCTTCACAAACCCAAACTGGGTGGGGTCCAGTGTTTGAAGGTTGCCAATGTCTTTGTTTATAAGTTCCATGATAATGCGCTCCATGGCCTTGCAGATAAGGCTTGTCAGACTGATGGGACGGTAGTTTCCGGGATCCAAGGCGGATCCCCTTGAGGATTGGGATAACTGTAGCTCTACGCCACTCAGTGGGCACGAAACCTGAGGTGAGGCTATGATTAAACATGACACTTAGGTGAGGTGCCAGTTCATATTGTAGTTCATGTAGTACACAGCCGGGATGTCATCTGGTCCCATGGATGCTGTATTCTTGGCTTTAGAGAGTGCGTTTTGTACCTGTGTGGCCGTTATTACTGGAATTTGGCAATCTTCCGGTATTGAGATGGGCCATTTAGGGGTGAGAGGGGGTGAAGTTGGCACTGAATCGATCTGCCAGGATATTGGCAATATCCTTTGGATCAGTATATTTAATGCCATTCTGTTTTAGCTCAGAGCAGATCTGAGCATTGCCATTTAGATTTTTGACATAGTTATAGAATGCTTTGTGGTTGTCTTTGGAATCTTTGGCAATTTTATTTTCGTAACTAGCTTTGGAGGATTTTATGAGGCATCTCAGTTTCTTACTGAGGCTAGTAAGGAGTTTTTGCATCCTGGGATTTTCCTCTTTTCTGCAAAAGTTTCTTCCTTTTGTTGTAAAGTTTGTTTATGGCAGGGGACCACCAGATTGGCTTCCTTTTTTGGATGAGAGCATTTTGGTTCTATTTGGGATGGCACGATTCATGCATGAGTGGATGTGCTCGTACAGTGCCTTAGTGTAGGATTCAGCAGTTTCAGTTCCGTCTGCATGGGTGTCATGAAGTTTGTCACTTCTGACTTAAGTAGCATGAAGTTGGCTTTGGAGAAGTTTTTATGGTGGTTTCTTTACTGGGGGTGGGGGTGGGATGTGGATGTTAAGGGTGATTAGCTTATGGTCAGACCTGACTAACGAGGGGTGACCATAGGTATGGAGCATTGATTTCCCATGTTGGTAATGACCAGGTCTAGGATATTGGAGCCCTGGTAGGACTATGGATTAGTTGATCCAGGGCGTTGGAATTTATGAATTCCAAGAACCGTTGCGCAAAGGTGTTGGGACATGAGTAGTTTTCCCAGTTAATGGCAGGGTAGTTAAAATCACCCAGTATTAGGGTGTTTGGTTCTATCTTAATATTTTCCAGTATGTTTAGAAAGGTGTAGTGAGAATCTTGGGGTATGGTGGGGGATCTGTAGCAAGCTACAATTTGGATTGCAGTCTTACCTAGTGTTAGTTGCACTTGGAGAATTTCAGACACATTGTGTTGGCCAACTAGCCTGGTGGTGTGAATATCCTTGGTGAATATTGACACTCCTCCACCTTTAGTGTTTCGGTCCTGGTTTGGTGGCCGAAAAGTGTGGTAAGAGTTGTAGCCTGGTATTGCAGGGGTGTAATACATTCTCATATATAGCACACTCCCTTTCACAGGTAACTTGTTAATCAATATTCTTCATAAAAGTCCTGACACATCCTAATACACTCAATCTCTGCCTCACACTACTTCTTTACTTCTTCCACTTTACAAAACATGGGTCTATATTAAATCAGTGAAACCTCACTTCATTGAATGGCATTTCGTTGGAAATACTGTTCATCGAATTCCTCTCGTGGTGGGATGTGCCCCCCACACTCCCCATTAATTATATATACCAACACCGAGATTGCACTACAGTGAGGAAAGGGCAAATTTTCTGATTTTCACTGTTTTGCAATCTCAGTATAAACAGTCCAACGAACAGCATGTTCGATGTAAGTGCACCGAAAATGCTGTTCGCTGAACTGAATTTTCGATGACCTAATAGGGATCAGCAAAGCACTATTCCAAGTAACTCAATATTTTGATCAGAAAAGCAAATGTCTTCAGTTTTAGTTGGGTCACCTAAACCCTTACTTTTCTGTTTTTCAGCTGTAATCCCAATAATTCACAATTTGTTCATCCAACTTGCATTTCTTGCAATAACTGTAATATCCCTACTATATACAAAATTAGGAATCTCAACGCAATTTCATAATCTGTATGCCTCCTCCCTCACTCGATATACCACTCATAACACAAGCAACAGCATTCGTCACTACAGAAAATAATATGATGCTCAAAGTGCAGCCCTGTATTACAACTCACTTGTACACACCTACTTAATAAACTATCCATTAAGCAATACTCTAATCCTATTATTATTATTAATATTAATGCATCTTTAATAAGTTTGTCATTTTTCCTTTAAGCCCATATTACATCAAAATTTCCCATAAACATTTATGACTCACATAATCAAATGCCTTGTTTATATCTTGCACCATTAAGTTGACACCACTGTGTCCTCCTTTATCACAATTAATCATTAATGATTTTTTTTCTACCTTTCAGTCCACACATATTAGGTGATATTACTTCATGCATAACCTTTTCAAATCTCATATGTAATATTTTCATTCATATTTTATAGCCTATGTGCAGGATTCAATAAACCCTACATTGCTCGCTAAAACCGTGTTTGCTTCACGGCGTGACATGCACATGATATCGGGTTGATTTGTAGTCAGTAAGCAGCTCTACACAATGTGTAGTGCTGCACAAGCATGGCAAACATAATGGCATGCTAACGACTGTATAAGCAGAGGAATTTTATGCTAATCAACCAATGTAAGATGGTGGAGCTATTCAACAAGCTATAAAGCAATTGAATACACTTAGTGTAGCCTTTTGCCTTGTATTCCCAAACCTATTGGAATTCCGCCACAGAAACTACACTGGGGGGAAAGAATATTAGGGGTTGCTGCTGCTCTTCTGCATGTGTATGTGCAACAAGCTCAAGTCTGCTGCTGCAGCTGATGATAGACCTCAGGCAAGGAGGATAAGGGTATTTAGACTCTGTTTCACTTTTCATGGTCTGCATGATGTGCAAATAGTAGAGAGCTACAGGGCAGATAGAGACACACTCCAGAAACTCTGCAGCCTCTGTCATCTTCACCTGAGAGCAAGGGCAAACTGATGGGAACCAATACCTGTGAAGACCAAGACGTGTAGAACTTAGAGGAACCCTTTAGAGACCCACAGGGGACAAGCTGCTGGTGTCACAGGTATCAGCATCCAGAATCCTACACCACTTCCTGAATGCTATGTTACAGCATGCCAGTGACTCTCTCTCTCTCTCTCTCTCTATATATATATATATATATATATATATATATATATATATATATATATATATATTTCCTGTACCCCTGAGGGCAAATCTAGAACTATGCAGGATTTCTACCCAGTAGCACACTTTTTTGAAGTCTTGGGTGCCATAGACTGCATGCAGATTGAGATCAAAGTACCACGTAGGGAACAGGGAAGGGTCTACATAAACAGAAATGAGTTCCACTGTATTAACTGCCAAGTTGTGTGCAACACTAGGGCAATCATCCTCAATGTGTGCGCTGGCAACCCTGGCAGTTACCATGACTTCCATGTCTGCCACAACTCACAATCTACTAGGCGTTTTCCACAGGTGATATCCTACAAGGCCATTTACTGAAGGATGCAGGTTATGTACTTGAATCATGGCTGATGACGTCCATCAGAAATAAACACACACCCATGGCGGAATGCTATAATGATGCACACACTCAAACAAGAAATATCATAGAATATGTGTTTACATTGCTGAAGTCACTGTGTAGGTGCCTAGATACATCAGGGGGTGCTCTACAGTATGATCCCAGAACTTGTGTCAAAATTATCATAGTCTGTGCTCCCCTACACAATATAATCTTGTGAAAACAGCCACAACAGGAACACCAAAGGCTAGGAACAAATATTCCACCACCACTGGCAACACAACCACATCCAAACGCAGCTAAAGAGTCAGAGGGGGAACTCCTCAGTCGCTGTGGGTATAGATAGATGTAGGTGTGCACAATATGCCCTTGCTCTGGCAAACAGTTAATGGATAGCACACACGCTGACAACCTAAGGAGTACAACTTTCATCCTATGCAGATACATACAGTAAAATTGATGGCAGGCAATGCTCACAACCTTTACTTACCCATGTAATGGCTGTGGATTGCTATCATCAGATAGAGTCAGCTCCAAATTACAACAGTTGTAACTCCAGGACTATGAAGGTAAGTGTTGAACCTGTAAAATAAAAATAAACATGTAAAAGCATGAATGAATGTCAGATACCTGCATACTATTACTTGAAAATGTACCTAAATAGAATGTGTTTGAGTTGTTCAGCAATTACATCAGTATCTGACATGGCCGATTTATGTAATATATTTATGCAGTTTATCAGCTAACATGACTCATGCATCTAAAATACCCAGTATAGAAAAATCAGTCCAAACTCTATTTCTCCCTACAGTCTCACAAGTAGAGCAATAAGGATGACTGCCATATTAATGATTTCAAGGTATGAATTACAACACTAAAATGCTGTAAGAAATCTGAAAAAATGTCCAAATAACATCACCAATGCATATCCTAAGTACTCATTCAGCTATCCACCCTGTGCATCAGACAATATATGTACGTAACCCTGAATAAAAAGGACAGAAAAAAGGTGATGGCACAATTATCATCATTTGCACAGGATGGGGTTGGGGAAGTAGGAAGTCAAGGCTGACACCAAAGTAAGTGAGTTTGTGTGAGTAAGAAACACAGACAGGCAGAAATGCATTTAATATGAAATGGTCACTGAGACAGAATGACCTCTAAACCTCATAAATGCCTCATGTAATTGGTATGTGTGGGTGTCTTTATTGACACTCAATGTGAAATGTGTGTGTGTGAGTGTGTGCATGAAGAAAGCCAAGCTTTGTGCTAGCATTACATCCTGGCATGTTGGACAGATGTGAGCCATGCATGACAGAAGTATCATTTCATCATCATCAACCTCAGTTGTGAGGAATGGCTTTGCCAGGAGTTGCATCGGCATGTCCATGCCCATGGTCAAATATGGTGGTGCTACTTGAACATGAACAAAGTCTGCTGAATGAACTGTCTTTAACACTATTCTCATATTTATGACCTCGGGCTTACCACGTCTGAGTGTGGACACCTCAAACACTGATAGAACAGTGGAAGTAGTGCCACTACACGAGCGGGATTGGGCATGTCCATGTTGGCTAACAGCAGATGATGTTGTAGGCCTACATCCACATGGATGTTCTCCTCCTCCCAGCAGCCATTCCATCACAGACACTACGCATTCCATTGTGGCATTCATTCAATCCATTGAATCAACTACAAAGTGGAGGCAGTCATGCCTGTCACCTTACCCCACATCTAGAATCCTAAGCATGTCCTTGGAGGTCCTAGTGGAATGTGCCTGTGTCTCCATGATGGCCTTAAACATACGTTGAGTGGCATATAATGACACACCAGCATCAGGTGGAGGGCAGACAACAGACCTCCTCTGATCATCCCTACCAACTCTCTTGCGTGGCATCTCCCCCACACATTTACTACAGCCAGAGTCAACCAGCACTGAAATCCCAGTAACCAAACTACCTTGATCAGCTGTGTCACTCTCAACCTGTCCACTATATGAGGACTCAGTGAGATGGGTATGCATAGGCATAATGAGTGTGTCTGAAGGAGGTCCAGGGGATGTGTGAGTCACAACCTCAATGTCAGATTCAAACTCTCCACCTCCTAACTGTACATCTGTTTGGCCACCATCATCATCAGAGCTACCAATACTCCAACATCAGATGGTAGGAGTCCTACACTTCCACTGTAAGGCTAACCTGTGATAATAAGTAACAAACACAGGAACAACATTACTATTCCCATAAATATTAACCCAAAATATCTGAACAAAAAGTAACACTGTTCACAAAATTGCAGATGCTACAGCAATACAGACACTCATTGCACACTTCTCACACGTACAGCTAATATATATGTCAAAATAATGCTTATTTAGAGCAAAAACAAAAAATGCACTTGCCATGTGCAGATGTCTCAACACTTTGCAGGGAGAATGGGCCTGGAAGGAATGAAGCAATGAAATGATGGCTATTAAACATGACAATGGGAATAACACAGGGAACAGTGAATACACAATTGCCTATATGCCCTGTAAGAAATAGCTCTAACTGAAACTTGTCTGAGCTGTCCACCCACACCCATGCCTACCGAACAAACTCTCTTGTATAACTGTATCAATAGGTACAGATAGAGAAAAAAAACATGTATAATAAGCAGTAGCAACCAAATTATACTTTAGTCTACAAGACAATATAATGTTGCCATATGTAGGCTTACCTGGAATCTGCTCCTGGGACACACTTGTCCTCCCAGCCACTTCAGCACCAGCATCAAGTATGTGGTGTGCAGTACCCACTGAGCTGTCTGACTCTCTGATAAGAGGACAGGAACTCCTTATTTGGTGTCAGTGATGGCTCGGTAGCAGGACCACCCTCCATAGCCAGCTGCTGTTGGGTAATGGCAGCCACTCTCCTCCATGCTGATGAAATTATATCAGTGGCCAAGTGCTGCCTTTGATCATAATTGCAGCCATGACCACCAACTGCATTTACATCAGTGATTAACTGGTTACAAACCTCCTTTCTGGCAGCCATATCCCCACGGTCTCTCTCAGGCTGAAAGGCTCCATGCTGCCTCAGAGCATGGATGATAACTTCATTATCAGCATCATTGAAAGGGAGTTTTCATGGATTTCTAGGCTTGGGTACCATAATCCTATGTGACATAAAACAGAGAAGGATAAAATGCATTACTATTACATAAGTTAGTTTTATTCACAAAAATAATCAGTCTGGGTACCATTTGTCAACATAAAGCACTTTAAACACACTTTAGGTAGCTCCCTCACCTCCCTTTCCCACAGAAACAAAGGTTTGTACAAGCCAAGGAATACCATGTAAGTAATGTATACGTTTTCAACAAAATTATCAGACTTTCTACACATTTTCAACAGAAAAGCACTTGAAATGGATCTAGGATTAATTACCCATAACATAGGTTCATAGATTAGTACTAAGCTAACTGCCCTTGTGAGCCATTTTAAGCCTAGCCAATTATGCACCTTGTGTTTGTAAGGCAAACACCTTAACCATTAGGCCACCCTCCCAACATGAAACTGAAATGGTCAAGCAGACTTCCGCTAAAGTGTTTTTTCATGAAAGTCTGCAAAAAAAAAAAACAAAAAAAAAAAAAAACAAAACAAAACAAAAAAAAACAGTAAACACGTTTATGCAGGGGGGCAAGCCCCCCTGCACCCCCTATGTGAGGGGCTGTGCCCCCACCCCCTACTTTTATATTCTCACTCTGTGATATCACTACAGTGGGGAAAAGGGAATGTTCCCTTATCCCCACTGTACTGCGATCTCAGCAACAGCCATTCTGTCATGTTTTTTTTTTTGAGCTTACTTTAGCGAAAGTGCATTTTTGGTGAAAACGCACTTTTGCAAAAATGTGCTCACTTGTTTTGGTTTCAGTGAAATGAGCCTTTGCTCAACAGTCCTAGACCCCTTGAAACACATTTCCTATTTTGGACAAATGAATGATAGGTGCCCCCCCTCACCACCACAAGTGGTTTGTACAAACCAAGGAATGCCACATAAGTAATGTATATGTTTTCAACAACATTGTCAGGCTTTCTACACATTTTCAACAGAAAAGCACTTGAAACACACTTCCGTTTTGGACAACAGAATAATAGGTGTCCCCCCACCACAAATGGTTTGTAAAAAGCAAACAAAAGTCTGCAAAAAAAAAAACCCCAAAAAAAACAAAACAAAACAAAAAAACAGTAAACATGTTTATGCAGGGGGGCAAGCCCCCCTGCACCCCCCACATAAGTAATGTATATATGTTTTCCACAAAATTAACAGGCTGTCTAGGCATTTTCAATAGAAAAGCACTTGAAACACACCTCTCATTTAAGACAACAGAATGGTAGGTTGCACCACAATACACTCCAAAAAAAAATGTCAGGTTTAGTAGAAGCACCCATTCTGTCAACATTCATTTA
Organism: Protopterus annectens; assembly: GCF_019279795.1. Lineage (NCBI taxonomy): Eukaryota > Metazoa > Chordata > Ceratodontiformes > Protopteridae > Protopterus > Protopterus annectens. Next base: position 494,676,645 of record NC_056741.1, read on the forward strand.
GTGAAGATTGAAAAGTTATGCCATTGATTACTAAATTATGATGACTAAATAGTAAAGAAGTCAATTTATGAATACCAATCAATTTTCACTGTGCCCACCACTCTTGTGGAGGTTCCCTAGAGCATCTATGAAGCATAACACCCGTGTTAGTGACATATAAATTACATTTTTCTTCTGGTGGTACTGCGGTAGCGTTGTCGCCTCACAGTAAGACACTGTCTGGTTCGATTCTCAGCTAGAGTGTCTTCTGCAAGGAGACATGCATGAATGGGCGTACCTTCATTGAAGGTTGTGCATCAGAGCTGGTAACTCGTCAAGTAAAAATTAACTACCAATCATTAGCGGACCGGAGTTCCGCTGTGGCGACCCCTAACCGGGAAAAGCCGAAAGACACAAACAGACAAACCATATAAAATTGCAAAAGCAAATGTTAAGAACATAGTTGTGCTGAAAGTATAACCCGTCTATTTCACAAATGTAAATGCCTGCCAAAAACTGCCTGTGCCAACAGTAAAGTGTAAGAAATTCATACAGATAAAAGTTCATTTTTCTTCTGGCTATATAAATATATTGGTAAAAGTTTACAAAATCTAAAATGCCCTTGAATAACAGAAGCATAACCTAGCAAAATAAGGGCTTCTGTACCGAATAATCACCTTCAAAGAAATACCAATCTTCTGCTTCATCTGAATACACAAGTCTCATCACCGTCAAGTTCTCTAGCTTCATGGTTACTTTTTATAGTGTAGATTCAGCCCTCTGAGCACTGTGAAGATGTAAATGAGGTGTGAACTCATTAAAACTGGTGAATACTAAACTTTTGACTTTGTGTAACAGGTGTAAACATTTTTACTGTTAGGTGCTAATGGCTTGCAACTGAGAATGATTAGTCTGAGTGAAGGAAAATGCAACAGCAATTCAGACACCCTTCTCTGCAGTGGATGTGTCACAGAGGATACACTTATAAAGTATGTAACTAACTTCAGTGAGCTTTTAAATAAAGCAAAACACCACATGTATATTTTTTCCATAATAGCACAAGTCTCCTGTCTTTGATGAAAACTGTTGTTCACCGTTATGTATTTTTATCACACTTTGAAAGCAAAATGACAGAAAATGTACCATAGACTGCATGTCTGATACTAAAGCAGAGATAAGGGAAGAATAATTAGACTACAAGCAGCAGACAGAGCTGCATTTCTGTAAACATATTTATAAATACCTTTGTGGTCACTCAATGCACTAAATATATTAGCCACACATGTACAACCAACTGAGAAAGTCTAATGGTATGAACTGTTAATAATGGATATGAAATGTGAATTTGATTGGTGTTGTGAAGCTGTGTCTGTGGTGAAGAGAGATAACTCACTGCAACTGTGTTTTGTAAATACACTAGTCTGATTATTCAAATCCATAGCTATCTAATTATTTAACCTTTGTTTCACATTTTTTTTATCTTTTCTGGGTTTTGGGGGGGGCTTTACCATTTGCACAGTGTGTGGCTTAGCACAAACATGGCTAACTGCTTAAAAAAAATTAAAATTTACTGTCAGTTGCCTTATTAAGCACAAACACGCTTAATGGCATCATGCAAGCAGTCAGAACATGGATGGCAATAACTGCAGAAATTACACCTGTTACCTGACAGTCTGTGCAACACAATGTGTACATACATTTATTTATTTCAGTTTGATTACCGAGGAGGTCCACTGGGCTCAGGAGCCTATTTTCAGTGGAGGCCTGGGGAGAAAAGCTCCACATTACATAGTAAACATTAAAATACAACAAACTAAAATAAAAGATTTAAAGATACAATTACATTGTAAATCAGAGACATGATGTGGTACATTGGTTACATAGCATCTGAGTCATGTGATGACTTGAGTATTTCAGCGGTTACATAGTATCTGAGTCTTGTGACGGTAGTATAAGTACAATGTTAGGGAGGTGAGAAAAGGGAAAGTAGACTATTTACAATATTTACATTATGCATACAATATAACATTGTTAGATTAACTAGTATCCAGGGGAGCTAAGGTGTTTAGAAATAGGAGTATAGAAATACAATTTAGAGTAGAGAGAAAAGAAGGCTAGGTGGGGAAAGTGCAATTGCACTTCCAATTGGAGGAGAGGTACATACATTAAGCTAAATACGAGGGAAGATGGGTAAAGTGAGGTTGAAGTCCCACAGTAGTTATTTTTACTGAGAAAGGATCATAATAAGTATTTAGGATCATAATAAGTATTTACACGAGTAATATATGTTCACTATTGCCTTTTACATTTGAGCATTGTCTACCTATGCACAAACAAGGTTCACTACTTAAGGAAAAAAGTGAAAATTTTAATTTAAACAAGCTCAGTGGTGATGAGCAGACAATAGCACTCTAGACTGTAATTAGTGTGGAAAATAGACCAGCTGCCTACCTTTCCCTGTGGCACAAGTTGTAAGTACAATGAGTTCATAGTTAGAACACAAGTGAGCCAGGATACTAATCCAGCACAGTCCACTTTTTAGTAAGGGTGTCCCACTGTAATTTTTCAAAATACTGTGATTATAAAGGTAATACTGCATACCAGTAGCTATGCGTAGCAAGTTGATTGGTCATAAGCATACTTTTGCAGGTATTGTATGTATTATGTGGGTAAATGGTTTATCACGAGAATGATAATTATATAAAAAAAATGCAGTTATGTATCTGTGATAGACACAATAGTTTACTGACAATCATCAAAAACCCTTCCATAACACATGTTACTGTGGAACAGAATGTTATTTAAGTGTGTACCAAAAATCACAAATCTATTACTAAAGTAATGCAAGTCTATCCATTTCCAGCATATTTTCAGGCATGATTCCAGCATCACAGATAATAATGCATAAGCCAGTACCTTGTAATGTCACTTACATACAGTCTTATTGGAAGTATAGCACCAGTCACTCTTTAAACTGTATATATGTGATGACCATAAGTCACCAAATACTTCTTCTGTGGCAGTGAGGAAAAGACACCTGTGTGGAAATGTATGCATTCTCTTTTTTACATAGGTTTGAATCCCACATTGTACAAATTACTTTTAACAGTGTCTAACTCCCCACAAAATATGTGTCAAGTAATCCTATTGATCTCTCCAAAGTAATGGCTTAAAAGCCAAGTCATTTAGCATTTTAGTGTTGATCACTGGACAAAGTGTGACTAGGTATAGCAGCACACATGCCATACTTTTATGCCAAATGTCATATTATCCTTGCTGTTTCATAAACTACCTTCCTCTTTGTTTGGCAATGTTTCTATTTTATTTCTCATTACGTAAATGTGGTTGGCATGGTTGTGCATGTTTGTGCACTGGTTGTAAAATGTGATATCACATATTGGTCGGAAAACACTTGTGCTGTTGTTAGAGGACATTTGCAGACATGGCAGGAGAAGGGAAGTATGGTGCCAAATTCAGGGCCCAGGAGTGGGGTGTGAAGCAGTCAAAAATATTTTGTGGGCTCCTTCTGAAGTGCTACAGCTGTAGGCTGCTGCAGAGGGACTCTACCGGGTCTCATTATAAGGTAGAGGCTTGGAAGAGCCTAGCTGTGGCTTTCTCCAGTGTGTGACTGGCATACTACACACTGGGGAGCAGTGCAGGCAACATTACAGTATACTCAAATGGTGGAAGCAGGCATGATTCGACCAGTGGCTGGATGAGTTTATAATTACTGACATATCACAGTTGTGTAAGTATACAGATAAAGCAACTAAAATTTATATGGAATGGAGTAGACAGGTAAAACTAGTATGCACAATGCTTTTTTTCTATGTTTCTTTCCTTCTTTATTTTACAGCTGTTCAGGAAGTCCATACAAACATAGACACTCTTTGTCTGACAATCATGGAGTCCATGAACAATGCTGATATACCGCAGAAAGGATTAACGCACACACAAATGATTGTTGCCAGAGTCATGGAGGAAAAATAAATGAAGAAAATATAATTATTGTCATTTATAAAAACATACCCAACCTAATTACAATATAGTCAGCAGCATCCTAAGAGTAGATCCCAGTGGTACATGATGTGTTACTCAGGTTGATACTTAACTAAACTTTGACCACCCTTTGTCCACAGTTGTAAGAAAGTCCATCTGTGTGCCACAACTCATAAGTAAGGGAATAGCATTCAGATCAAATGATGTTATAATTCCATTGCAGTCAGCACTCATCACACAATAGTTGAGTACAATGCACTCTTTTGCATGTACATAATCAGACATCTGCAATAGCTGGAACAAACCCAGAGTTTTCTCACCAGGAAGATACAGGATATAAAGATCAAGTCAGATGCGGAAAGATGGAAAGCCTATCACTGTATTCTGCTTCCTACAGACTACCAAGTCCAGTGTTCGATCAGGCCCTGCTGGAAATGTTACACAGTCATAAATCAAACTGCATGAGGGTCACTCATACCAAGGATTGTAACCTGGCATCTGACATAAATAAATTATGTTAGAGATATAGATACATCTCTCAGAGACTACCCCTTCTCTGGAAAAGCTTCCCATTCATGTAAAGGAAAGGACTTCCCCAACCCTCTTCAAGTGCAACCTAGATCAATGGATGTGCAATCATACATTTATTTGTGGGGTGGTGTCCATTTCCTCCATGGACAGAGACAGTCAGTATTACATTCCATAGCATAGGCTCATATCTCTGTGAACTTTCTTCACCTACCTACTGAAAATTGTTAACCTCATGTTAAGTTTGTCTAGGCTTGTATAAACTAATGCTAAAGGCCCAAGGATCTCCTATGAACCTGTGATCTATGAAATGCAACTGTAGCCTTAGTACAGATATAGTGTTACTGCACTGTGTCATGGACATACCAGTACATCATATCAGTATTAGTGCTTGATAGTTTGCATGAACACATATGAAAGTATGTCAGGATTTTATGGCAATATAACATTATGACAGGCAATGTTAGGAGGACTATGATTGTGTGACACATGTCTTGAGGTTTGACATGTCCTTTTAGAGGGTGCTCCAGTTATTATTTGGTATGTCTACAATATTTCAGTGACAGCTTCCTCTGTTAATGACACTTGACTTTGCATTGCTGTACTTTCTGTGCACATGGGCATAGTTGATGTATTGCCATCAGTCTCACATATTGCTGTACCATTCATTATAATGGATCACTTTTTAATTCAGACATCAATTGCTGATGCTTCAGACAATATCCATTGACATTACATGTTAAAGATGTATGTCATACCCAGCTGTGTGTAGGGAATCCACTCTTAACAGTGTGGTGTTTGTGTGTGTTGTTATCCACATAGTTGATACCTACATCAGCCAGGGATGCTTTAGTCAAGTGTTTCACATCTGGCACAGTGAACTCCCACACATCTGGTAGTCCATAGGGAACTATTCTTTGGGATGCATACCCATTAGGATTTGACAGTGTAGACTTCCCTTCAAGTTGTACTACTAGTTGCTTGCATGATACATCTTTCTGTATTGTACCCAGTAAATACATATCTCAGTGACAACATTGATACTATGGGTTTGATTCTTGAAGGTGGTGATTGTGACTTATATGTCATGCAAACCTATCAACTGGCTATGATTGGTCCTGATTTCGCTTCGACACACTTCCCCTGCTCAGTGAAGATTTTATTATATTTTTCCTTCCCATTTAACACACCCACCTCCATTATTTCATTCTTCAAATAACTTTTCTATTGTACATTGCAATGAGCAGACTTTTCTTTATTGTGTTACTACTGCTGGTATTTCAGTATTTTTACCCCTGGTAATCATTGTGGCTGTCTGCTCAATCTCAGCAAGCAAGTTTGCTCATAAGCAAACTTGAAAGTATCTTATTTCTGTGCTCATGCTGCTCTACATGGTTTCCAGGCCAGAAACACTGTTGCTGGCCATGAAACTGTGCTTGTATTCATGTATGTGCAATGAGCAGCATTAATATGCAATTAGCACTACCTACACAGGGTTTATTGAATCCCCAGGTATGTTATTTAGTGCAGTCAGAATCCATTTTTATCATTTTTTCCTTTTTTTATATAACCTATAATACCCTCACATAATTCCTTTATTGCATTTCTTTACTAAACTATTCATTCAATATTTCAACAAAAACCTTTCTCTGTTGCTCATTAAATTTTTTATATACATCATAAACTATACCATCCTTCCCCAGTGATGAGCCCTCTTTTAATAGCTTACACATGCTGTCTAATTCATGCAAAGTAATCTTACTTTGCAAATGTTCAATTGCTTATACAAAAAAATTCTTCACACCTCATATGTTAATACCTTCATCAATACTTTATAAACCTCCTTCACATAAACTTTCATGATATCCATAATATCTTTCTCATTGTGCTTTATTTCCCATTTCACATCTCTCACTTCCCTAATCACACACTTGTCATATTTTGTGATTCTTGCCAGGTATGGAGATACTTCTTCTTTCATTCCTCTAATATAATATTTTGTTTATACAATAAAATCTCAACCTTCTTTTGGTTCTTCTCATATAACTTCCTTTCCTTTACTGGAAAACAAACACTGTTTATTATCTTCTAAACTATACCACATACTTTATCTCATCTTTTTATACCCTATTTTCTCTTCTTTCCTTAGCTGCAATTCCACCTCCCACTCCCTATATATATATATATATGGGTCTACTTGATATGGCCAATATTTCATAATGTCGACTTTCATATGGCTGAGACCATATGATCAACATTTGAAATCTTGATCATTCAAGTAAACCACAAAACACAAACACAAACTTACCTTAATGCTGCTAGCAGGGGGGCTTCACCCCCCTGCACTCCCGTGGGGGGGTTCCACCTCCCACACCCCCCATAACTTTAATATAACAACTCTTTCCATTCCGCACTGTAGCGTGATGGCGGTTGCCCATGGTCGACATTTCAAATGTCGATCATATGGTCTCAGCCATATGAATGTCGACATTTTGAAATGTTGACCATTAGAAGGGGACCCATTTATATATATATATATATATATATATATATATATATATATATATATATATATATATATATATATATATATATATATATATTTATTTATGTACTTGTTTTTAAATATAACCCACCACTCTGTCCAGGACTTACAAAAAGCTCTCATTGTATAATGGTCCATCCAAAACTATCCAGTTTCAGGAATAATTTCATCTGTCTGCAGCACCCTTCCCAATAATCTTTTTATACCTTTTCCTTGTTTTATAATATCACCATTTCTCTCACTTTAATCCAAATACACAAATGATCCGAAAACCATGTCACCATAACATCAGTATCTTTTTTCAGTAAGATGCTCAAACTTAAAAAGTCTGTCTTTGTTTTCAGTAATCTTCTTGTACATGTGAAATGTCTTGTATTCAATAGTCTTAAGCCACCCCATGTCATTACTTCCTGCAATTTTTAACATGATTCACTTTTTTCTAATTTTTCTCAAATCAGTGTTATGATCTCCCATTACAATAATGTTCATGTTAACCATAACATAAGGTACCATTTCTTTCAAATAACTCTTCCCTTTCCTTAACATCAGTACATGCTTATACCCGTATTAGTCTGAATAAATTATTTTCCCATCTAATAGCTATCAGTTATTCTTCCATCATAAACAATGTTAACTTCTAGTATTTTTACTTTATCATTAAACAAAAATGTCACTCCAGAAATTGTTCATTTCCTAAATTCCATACAGTTTTGTTTCCTTATAATTTTTCAACTTGCATTCTATCTTCATGAGGTATAAACCTTATGCCTTGTACACAGATAATATCAACATGTAAACCTGCAGACCATTCCAATATTGATAGTTTTTGGAACATATTCATGGCCGTTAACTTTAATTGAGACCACTCTAATATTATTCATTTCCCTTTTATAAGTTTTTGAGGAATATTTCTCAACTTTAATTTCCTTACTGTTACCATTTGTCTTATAGTATTTTCGTCTCTCTTCTAACCAGTTCCTCCATGTTCCTTTTTCTGATCTGGCTGTTCACTTAATAGTTGTGCAGACATGTTACATGTCTCACTTTTAACTTCCTGTAATATAGCAGTTTCTTGAACAAAATTAGCCACCCCTTCTTCATTCATGTCCTGCTTCTCATCCTCCCTTATTGGCACTATAATTATATTATACATTTTTTGTTAATGTCTACATTTTCCTCTTGTACTTTGGCACTTTCTTTTTGTGCACAGTTAAACCAAAAATGGCCTTTTCTCCACACACCCTGTATTCTCTTTTACATTTATGCATTGGATAACCCATCTCTGTACATTGGTTGTATTCAATCTTTTTACAGTCTTGAATTAAATGTTCTATTCTACCACAAAATGACAGATTTTTGCTTGGCATTTGTACTTTAAAGTACTCCTAAAATCTTCCATCAATATCACATTAAGTAAATATTGCAAAACATCCTGCCTTACATTTAACACAGCATTTATTTCCCAACCACCATTCCATACATGTCTCTCATCTGTTGTTTTTTTAATATTTTCACTTTTGTCACAATATTTAAGTAAACATTTTCTTACTTCTTCTAGTACTCATAAAGAGTAAGTGTTCTTTATTGTATTTACACACACACACACACACACACACACACACACACACACACACACACACACACACACACACATATATACATACGCATACAATGAACTTTTTGGCTTCTTTTTAAGTATTCTAACTTTTCCCAAATTACTTTATGTCTCTCTTCTATGATTTTTGTTAGTAACTTTTCTTTAACTTTCCTATTTACTAAGATTTTATACATATTTAATGAAACAAAAACATATACAATTGGGTGTAATAAGCTTAACCCTCCTTCTTTGCTATGTACATAAAGAATTTTCATTGGGTTTAGTGATTACCCCCAAATGAATGTAAAAATTACATTCATTAAATCCTTTTCTAATGCTAATGGAATTGTACATACATTAACTAAATGTGCAATTTTACCTAATATTATGGAATTGCTTAAATATGCCTTTTTTTCTATATGACAGCCTAAATGTTCTCCAAAATATGCAAAGACCTCATATTCTAACTATCATGTTTCTCCATTGCTGTTCTCTTAATTGTTCATTTCCAACGTTTATTCATAAGATTTCTCTCTCTTCTTCATTAAATTTGATGCCCTGTGTTTCTCCCATAAAACCTAGTCCTTTACTTTTTTCTTTATTAAGAGTCAATCCTAACATCTTCAGTTCTTTATTGAGTATTTCTATGGCTGTTTTGTCCATTCTGTATTCGTATCTGCTAACACTAAATCAAATTAACTACAATGACCACTGCATTCATAATTAATGCAAATAAGATGCTGCTGGTTGGACATCCTTGTTTAATACCACTTCGTGTAACAAGCTCAACTCTCCTTCTTTGTTATTTACATAAAGAATGCCTCCTTTCACTGGGTTTAGCCTTGATCCCCAAATGAATGTAAAAATTACATTCATTAAATCCTTTTCTAATGCTAACGGAATTGTACATATATTAGCTACATGTGCAATTTTACTTAGCCATCCATTGACTACTGTCTTACTTTGTTTTCCTTGTAAACTGGCTTCAGAATGTTTATTTTATTACATGTTATATTCCTCCAAAATTTTCCACAATGCTTTGTGTTGAATTTTATCAAAAGCTTTATTTACATCTTCTATTAATATTTTTAATTATGTTATTCTGTTTGTTATGTCATCAAACAATTCTCTTATTAATTTTAACTCTTCTTGACTTCCTTTACTTCTAGGTTCAAAGATTGTCTCAGATAATAATGTATTAACTTTGTTTGTTATTCTTTTTTTCTATTATTTTCAACACCAACCACAGGATTAACATACAACAGTTACTATGTTAAGTGCTTTCATCCGCTTATCGCAGACTTCTTCAGAACGAAGTCTGCGATAAGCGGATGAAAGCTCTTAACATAGTAACTGTTGTACGTTAATCCTGTGGTTGGTGTTATAAGTATATTAAATCCCACATTTTTTTAAGAAGAGCTCCGTTTGTCACCTTATTCGAGTGAGCCAGCAAGCTACTTTCTTAAACATAACAGTGACGGTGAGGTATACTGTCTCGTACTACATTTTCTTTAACTATTTTATTTAAGTATGTTGCTACTTCTTCTTTCTTTCTATGCAAAAATATCATTGTTTAAACAATCTTCTTTTAATTTTCTTGATTCATTTCATACAGCTTTCTTTTTCTATAAATTCTTCACAATTACTTGCTATGATTTTGAATATTTGTTCACTAGTTTCCTTATATACATCAAAATCTTGTAGTCATCTCAGTTTTTGCCATTTCAATACCTCCTTTCTATATTTTATTTCAAATTAATCCAACTCATCCAGCCTTTATAAAATTCTGTCATATGTATGGGATCTTGCCATAACTGCAGTATTATGTCTTTTGCCTATTCAGTCAATTCTGACACATTAATTATTTTTATTCCTTTGCCTATTTTTATGTAATTGCTTATTTCTTGTATCTCTATCCATATAGCTAAATGACCTCTAGCCATATACCTAAATGATCTGAAAATCATGTGATTTTAAACCCTTGATGTAGTATAGTCAAACTGTCTGAAACTATAAAATAGTCAATTTCACTTCTTAAATTGATTATTTTGTATGTCCAATTCTTATTTTCCCATAAATACATTATATTATATTTAATCATATCTAGAATTACTTTAGCATCTGCTCCTTCTTTGTGTCTGGGTCTTAGATTACAATTAAAGCCCCCCATTGCAATTACTTGCAGATTTAAATTTACATGCTCCATTATTTTTTAAACATAATTTCCCTTTGTTTTTGTAAGGTGTATGCATAAAGTGTAATTATTCTATAAACTTGATTTTTATACTTTATGTCTAGGATCACTATTTTTCCAATAAGTACTATTGTATAATCTAAAATATCTATCCATTTTGTATGTAAGATGACTATACCAGAGCATTTTTCATTACCTAGATTCCAAATTATTTTATCTTTCCATAAACCATTTATTTGTTCTCTTTCTTCATCTATTGTTATTCTAATGTCTATAAGTGCTGTAATATCCACATCTAATGTCATGCACCATTTTAATACTCCTAACCTATGATTAATATTCTTCATGCTGTTGACATTAATAGCTACGATTCTCACTATAATGAATGAATGTTATCTTCACCCTTTTCTTTTTTGCTTTCTCTTATAGTTATATTTTTGAACTTGTGTTTTCTGTCTTTTACACTTCTACCTATAGAACGTCTTTTACATCTTACTTTTACCCATTTACTTTCACCTTCTTCACATGTATTACTTATTTCTTCATTTGTTTCCTTATCTTTTACATCATTCATACTCTCTCACATCCATTTTTACTCTGATATCATTCATTTGCTCATTTTTCACTTCCTCTATAGTGTCTAATTTTCTACTTTCCTGTTCCTGTACAAATGTAGTTTATTGTGTATGTTTCTCTAATTCTGTACAAGCCATCCAAGAATGACCTATCTTTTTCACATTTTATACACTTTTGTTCACATTTTATTGTTTTGTGACCCATTTTTCCACATATAAAACATTTTCTTTTATCACAATTACTAATTAAATGATCATCCTTACCACAAAAAAAAAAAAAAACATGTCTTGGGTTGTTTCCATCAATATTAATTATATTTGGTAAATGTACAATTTTTCATCTTGCATTTTCAATATTACAATATTCAATATTACACCACATTCCCAACCCTCAGTCCATAAACCTCTATTATCATATATTTTTGTTACATGTATAACATCTCTGCATATACATGAGAATTCAATAAAGCCTACATGGAGTGATTTTCCATGTATGCATAGTGGCATGGAACTTACATGGAAGTAAGTAGCTGTACAATCCAATAAACAGAGCTGAGGGGAGTGCACAAGCATGCGAACACGGAAGTGTCTGTGGCATGTAAATCACCTCATAAGCAGGTGAACTGCATGCAAATGAGGCTGTTTTGCAATCCAGGAAGCAGATAGGTATTCATGCAGATCTCATGTTGGTGTTAGAAGTGTACATGGAAAATTTCTCTGTACAAGAAATTAAAAATTGAGCAGGGGCTGCAAAGCCTATTTAGAAGGTCAGAAATGTCATAGTAGGCACAGATATGTACAAAATTATGCCCTGTGTGTCCCAAAAATAATGCAAACTTAAGTAATATAATGTTCTTTTTTAATACTCCTATTACGTTTGCGAGGTGAACAGCAGCATGCAAACATGCTGTTATGCGAAAAATAAATATTAAAAGTTTCAAAAACTAAAAATAAGACATGAGAGTAATGTATTATAGGACCCTGCATGAAATATGTGCAATGGTAGATTTCAGTGGTTGCTAAGGAGGCAGGCCCAGGAATAGTGAAGTATCCAGGTTGTGTGCACTGATCTGTATGCAAATGAGCCAGGGTTACTGAATAGCAAAAATGGACACTGTGACCACAGATAAAATCGGTGTAGCCCCAGAACCATATTGGTGTCCACAAAAGAGCTAGCTGACATCAAAAGGGGGTATGTTACTTTATAGTGCAGCAGATCACTATAAAGTATGCATACACCCTACAATCTGATTTCCCCCATACTCTGCACCATTGGAGTACAGACTTGGGAATTTTAACTGACAGAATGCTAGAGGCTGCTGCTGCTCTGCTACATCTGTATGTGCTAGAGGCTGACGTCAGTGCTGCTGCTAACAATAGGCCTAGACTGAGAAGGAGAAGAGTGTTCAGGCCCAGGATAACCTTCCAGGAGCTACATGAGCTGGAGATTGTAGAGCACTACAGGGTGGACAGGGTCATACTACAAGAACTCACCGAGCTCTGCCATCCTCCACTCAGACCCAGCACCAACAGCGGGGAACCCATCCCAGTGGAAACAAAGGTATGTATAGCCTTTAGAATATTAGCTACAAGTACTTTTCAAAGACCAACTGGGGACATGAAGGGGGTCTCACAGGCATCTGCATCTAGGGTACTCCACCAGTTCCTGGCTGCCATGCAAACACATGCCAGTGAGCACATTTATTTACCCAGCACCCCTGAGGAGAGGGCCAGCAGTATGCATCTCTTCTACCATGTAGCACACTACCCTGAAGTACTGGGTGCCATAGACTGCACTCAGGTACACATCAAAGCACCACTCGGTGAGGAAGGTAGAGTTTACATCAACTGCAAGGGGTATCACGTCATCAACTGCCAGGTTGTGTGCAATGCCCAGGGCATTATCATGAGTGTGTGTGTGCTGGCAGCCCTGGCAGCTATCATGTCTCCCATATCTGGCACACATCACAGCTGTATCAGATGTTTGCCAGGGGGGACATCCCATATGGCCATCTACTGGGGAATGCTGGACTATGGACTGGAACCATGGATGATGACACCCATCAGAAATGCAACACACCTACTGAGGAATGCCATAATAAGGCACACACACAAACTAGGAACATCAAAAAGCATGTGTTTGGGCTGCTCAACTCATGGTTCTGCTGCCTTGATATATCTGGTGGATCCCTGCAGTACTCTCCAGCCACATGTGCACAGATGTTCACAGTATGTGCCATGCTACACAATATGATCCTGTGGAAACAGCTGCAGCTGGATCATCACAGGAAAGGAACACACAGCCCCCAACAGTGCCAAGGTCCCCACAGCCACACCCCCAGAGGCACTTAGAGGAGGAACCCCCCTGAGACTGTCCCTGTAGGCAGACCTGGCCTTGGCAAGGAGGCAACGCATAGCACATGCACTGACAACCTAGGGTCCTAGGGACTGACACCTTACTCCAACTCAGATACATAGTAAAAAAGATGCCAGACACACCACACAACCTGTACCATACAATGTATTGCCTGTGTACTGCGTGCATAAGACAGAGTCAACCCTGAAGCACTGTTATCTCAACTGCTGCACTCACAAAGTAAGTCACTGTCCTTTACAACAAATGTATGGGTTACTACACTATGGTACCATATGTATGGACATGCTGTATGTATATCAGGGAATAGAGTGGACTACTGGGCTACTTGCAGAGAAATAACAGCTATGTGGGATAACAGGTACTCTGTTCAATACTAGCTGCCCCATAATATGCATTAGGCCACAAGGCAGGAAAACCCACTTCAGTATGCGAGGGAAATGCCAAACAGCGGGGTCATAGGACAGATGCACGACTGTCAATGCTAGAGTCCCCTACCCCCAACATAGCAGTGTTCCCATACAAGTGCAGTTACAGTATGTTTGCAAGGATATAGCAGCCGACCACACAATCCCAGGGCTGTTACAAAAAAACCTGGCTACATGTTCTATTTCCACAATATGCAGGGGTCAAAGTCTATGTCTGTCTGCTGTAGATAGCGTCAGGAATTAAACCTCACTTTCTGGTGGCTGGTGTGGCTCAGTGGGCTAAGTACATTACCATGGCTGATGGTGTTCGTGGTTTGAAGCTGGCTGCACCTACAACTTTTGCATGTGAGGTACTCCAATGGCAGGAGTCCCACAGACTGTCGATATTTCACAATCTGTTACTGCAAGAAAGCTGGACAAAGCCAGAGACAATGGTGGGGCAGGGGGCCACACCTACAGACATTATACATGCTCTGAGTAACCTAGAAGGGAGCTAGTATAACAGCAGGTTGTAACAAGTCAGAGTAGCAGCAGGATGTAAAGGCCATCATGTAGCTGTGTCAGAACTTACAACAATTCAGTGGGCACCATTTAGTATCATATTACTAGAAAAACACAACTGTTTGAGGAGCAGAGTGGACATGTGGGGTGGAATGCTGGATATCCTGTAGAACATGTACAGGCAGAGATGTGAAGACTGGCTAACCCTGTGCGGGGTGTTACATCATGTACCCCAGTCACAGCATAATTACAACAACTTAGAGCAGGTAATATGGGCAAAGCTATGAACAGGATAAAATATCAGGGAGATGCTAGCCTGTTGAATCAGGTGCAGCAGCCAAGTGGCTGTAGCACACAAAATCCAGGTAATATGGACAAAGCTATGAACAGGAGCGGGACAAAGCCTGAAATATAAGGAGAAGGATTAAGTAGTGGCCAGACAAATGTAGAAAGTGCAGAGAATAACAGGTCGTGCAGTAGCATGGGTTTCCTGGTGTGGATGCAGTCAGTAACTTAAATGTATGTCATCGGTTCCTAACTGCACTCTATAATGATTTGTCACTGATGTACCAGAAAATCATGATGCTATGTAGCACGTACCATATATATGATGCAAAATCCTGTACAGTCTATTACAATCTGTACAGTCGCTAGGTATGACTCATATATTAAGTTCAGCACACAGCTGGGGAATCCATTGGATAAAATATCAGGGAGATGCTAACCTGTTGAATCAGGTGCAGCAGCCAAGTGGCTGTAGCACACAAAATCCCGGACTGGAGTACAGGTAGGTTTGGCCTGGAGTCACCTTGTAAGTACTGACAGTCAGACTGAACATGCTCCTACACTTAACTAATTTCAGCTCATGTCTGATGCCTCATTTGCCTAAAGTACTGAGATGTGACACTATCTGTGCATACAGACAGCTATGTATACGTATCTGTCTCTCCCCCCTTATCTATGAGAATGTGACAGAGGTGTGTGTGTGTGTGTGTATATATATATATATATATATATATATATATATATATATATATATATATATATACATATATATGGATTCCATTCATTTGATTGAAAACTCACTTCACTGAAAATGAAATTACTAGGATCACTTCACTGAAAGTTCACTTCACTGAAAACTCACTTGACTGAAACTCATTTAGTTGAAAGTTATATATGGCCTTTTCCTCACTGTAGTGTGATCCTGGAGTTAGTATATATAGTAAGGGGGGGGTGGGGGGGTGCAGCCCCCCCACATATTTTAAACATTGTACACTATACAGAGTGATACTTACAAGTCAAATAAAGAACAGTTTCCAAAAGACAATATATAGTTAATATATGTGGGGGGCTTCACCCCCCACACCCCCTTACTATATATACTAACTCCAGGATTGCACTACAGTGAGGAAAAGGCCATATATAACTTTCAACTAAATGAGTTTCAGTCAAATGAGTTTTCAGTGAAGTGAACTTTCAGTGACGTGATCCTAGTAATTTCATTTTCAGTGAAGTGAGTTTTTAGTTAAGTGAATGGAATCCATATATATATATATATATATATATATAAATATATATATATATATATATATATATATATATATATGTACATACACACACACACACACAAATAGACGCACATGTATATGTGTCTGGGATGCACGAATGTTCACACCTATACACAGAATGCTGTGGTTAACTGCACCTGCATACAGAACTGTTGTCTGATGGTAAAATACCACAGCCACATAATGACATAATCCACCCAACCACAGAACACTGTGCTTGTGAAATGTCACACTGTAGATAGACAATTGCGAGCAGGTAGTGTAATGTGCAATGGCTGCAATGCAGGACTTGGACAGGCCATATTGTCACTAGCCAATTGTCCACCTAGCAAACTGCAACTGGCCAGAAATGGCAATACTGGTACCTGTACACACATAGCAGGGGTATTAACAGGTACCCCACTGCTACGACATTAGATACACTAACAGCATAAAGCAGGTTCATTCTGCAGACCACACAGGCTGTATAACACAAGGCCACTTTGTGTAGCTCACAAGTACTGTGGCTGCAGCCATGTGTGCCCCAGATGTAACTGGTGGTGCATGCAATTAGTACTGTGAGCTGTAGTGTATACATGTCGGTAGGTTGGGGTGCCAAGCTCACATCACTCACCATGTGTTTGTGTATGTGTGTGTGTGTGTGTCTGTGTGTGTGTATGTGTGTGTGTATGCAGATATTTCCCATACAAGAGTACAGACATGCCCATCAGGCATATGTCTGTGCAATGGTCAATCATTTTATGGCCCTGTGACTAGCATCCTCCACAATATTGGCCTACCTGTCAACAGCTGCTGATGTTATCCACCATAACAGCATTGCATAGACCATCACATAAATAAGTGCAAATATGCTACTGCTCCTTCAAATACACTACTGTGATTACCAATTCAATGCACTTCAGTTAACCTCTCTGAAGCTGAACATACAAGCACTGTACTCTGGCTAAGCATATCAGTTGTGCCTACAGCAAAATGTCAGCCCTTAACATTCTTAGGATATATATGATCCATAAAAAACAGTATCACTCTCATCAGGTACAGGACATTGGACTCAGGCCACACCTGACATACCTATGGAAATGTGAGGAAAGGTATTGTCAGCAATAACAAATGTGGCATTGTTACAGGATAATATGTGTATATATCAACATGTACAGTAGGTACTGTGATACTGCCTACATTGCTGTCATTCTAGGTATGTGTGCACAAGTGTGTGTTACAAACAAACCCCCCAATGCACATTGACCTGACATCCATGTACTTTTATGCAGTGGCTTCCACAATGACTGATACAGTATTACAATGATGAACACAGGAGGCTTACCTGGATGCTGCTCTGCTGTGGATGCTGTGGCACCCACCTCCATGATGTAAGGGGTGATGGATGCTTGGGAGCTGTTGGTTGATCCCAGATTCACCAGGAATTCCTCTGCGGGCGAGAGTGGTTGCTCTGCTGCAGGCTGTCCACCGGTGGCAGCATGGTCCCTGGCCATAGCAGCGACCCTTTGCCATGCAGCATTTACCATATTTGTTGCCCGGTGTTGGACGTGCTTGTAGCTTCTGTCCTGTAGCCCTACTTGGTTAACTGCTGTGATGAGGTCAGCCCATAGTGCTGCACATTGCTCACGATTCTGGTGACTCCTGGAAAGCAGAATGTTATGATACAGTCTGAGGCCATCCAGGATAGCATTATTTTCAGCAGCTGAAAACAGCAGTGCCTCCATCAATACATCCTTCCTGAAAGACAAGAAGGGAGGAACACATTTATTTATTTATTTGCTTTTGTTAAACAGGAAAGTCCACTGGGCTGAAATGAGCCCATTTTCAGTGGAGGCCCGGGGAGAAAAGCTCCAAAAAAAAAACAACATATGTAATTAAGAGATTATTTAGAGAGTTAATAACAGCATTTAACAATATACAAGAGTAATAACAGCATTTAACAATATACAATAGAATAATATAGGAGTCAGAAGTGATACAGTAACAGAGACAATCTATAGCAACATTTTGTGGAAGACTCGGGTGCTTGGCAGGTATTCAATAGATCAGACAGATGATGATAATCTGCACTTACACAATTTTTATACACCATGTGAGGCAGGGTGAGCCACACTGTGCTGTGATTAAGGGTGAATGCACAATAGGGAGAGTGAAGAAGAGTGTGAGTACCTGAGAGATGAGTCAGGTTAGTAATCAGGTGACTGAGGAATTGGGGATGGTGCAAGGGCATAGGCAATGAGAGGAGAGATGTTGGTAGAGTGATTGTTTTGAATGACGGGACATTAGTTATAGTCCATAGAGAAGGTGGAAGGGCATTCCAGAGTTTAGCTACAGTGAAAGAGCAAAGGTATTGGCCTACAGGGAGTTTAGGTCTCTTAACTTGGATAAGTAATTGATTTTCAGATCTTAGTGAATGGTTTGGTTGATAAGGAGTCAGAAGTGAAGCCAGGGCTGGGAATTTGGAGGAGTTATAGATGAATTTGTGTGCTGTGGCTAGTTGTATGTAAGTTAGGTGTTGTGGGAGTTCTAGCCAGTTCAGGGATTGTAATGATTGACAGTGGTGGAAGGAATATTTTGCTCTAGTAACGAATTTAACAATTTTGTTATAGCAGCTCTCCATTTTATTTTTAATGACGATTGGATGTTTGTCAAAATGGAGGCACCATAGAGAAGAGCAGGTAGGAGAAAAGTTTGGGAAATTGTTTTTTCTAGTAGAGTAGTTTAAAAAGTGTTTATGTTGGTAGAGATTACCAAGTTTTTGGTGTGTTTTTTTGATGGTGTTGTGGATGTGTTGGTCAAAGGTTAAGTTGTTATCTAAGGTTATGCCAAGTAACTTAGTATGGGAAACTACCTCTAAGGCAGTCTTGTTGGAGGAGAAAATGATGAAATCAGATTTATTAATGGTGGTACTTTTTTGGTCGTAAAGAGCAACTGTTTTGTTTTATTTGGGTTAAGGGCGAGACAATTATTTGTCATCCAGGTTTCGGTAATAGAGAAAGCATTCTGGGTGATGGTCAGAAGTTTGGTTTCAGAGTTACCAGAGCAGATAATAGTAGAATCATCTGTGTATTGAACTGCAGATGTATGAGTGAGAGTGGAGTGAAAGTCATTAAGAAAAATACTGAACAGGAGGGGGCCTAAGATGGATCCTTGGGGAACTCCGGTAGAAGTAGTGAGAAAAGAAAACAAAGAGTGCAACCATTTGGTGGATTGTTGTCTGTTTGTGAGGTAACTGGTGAACCAGTTAAGGATAGGTGTGGACAAACCAAGGTGTGAGAGCTTAGAAAGGAAGAGAGGATGGGAGATGGTGTTGAAAGCTTTAGAGATATCAAGAAAGAGTGTGGAGACAAGTTTACCATCATTGCGGCTGTGGTTAACAGTGTCTAGGAAGGATAGAAGAGCAGTTGTAGTACTATGGCCAGGGTGGAATCCATACTGAGTTATGGAAAGTAGTTGGTTTTGGGATAGGTAATCCAGGAGTTGAATTTGAATACATTTTTCCATTATTTTAGAAATAGGAGATAGAATGGCTATAGGGCGGAAATTTGAGATGTCTGAATTATTACCACCTTTATGTAAGGGTATAATATAAGCTTTCTTCCAAATGCATGGTACATAGGCTTCTTGGATAGATCTATTTATGAGAATACTTATGGGGTAGCTGATGGGTTTGGCAGACATTTGAAGGTATTCTGGGGGTAAACTGTCTGGGGCAGTGCTACCGAGTTTGAGTTTTAGCAGGAGTTTAGAAATAGTGGAAGTGGGAACGTGAGAGAAGGAGAAAGACTGGTGGGTAGGCTTTTCTGGGGTATGGTTTGTAGAAGTGGGGTTGATGTTGTGAGTAGCTGTAGGAAAGGTGGAAGCAAGTTTGGATATAGTGTCTATAAAGTAGGAGTTGAAAAGGGTAGCTAGTTCATCATGGGTTTGGGCAAGTATTGCTTTTGGTGCCAGGGTTTAATAGAATGGAGACTAAATTCCAGAACATCACAGGACCACATACATTGCTATCCTCTATGTACAGACACTGCACATCCAAACTGGCCTGCACTATCCACTGCTACCTCCCATATCATACCCTGCCCTCTATCAACACAGTATGCATGTGGCTATTAACAACATAGTAGCAATACTGGTTATGACCCTGTGTGCTGTGAAGGAGTGTTCTTATGTTTCCACTCCCATCAATGCCGTCTACTGTGGTGTGTCCCTATGGGCAACGTCCTAGTACCATGTCATACAGCCATTGCCAGAAACTAGGTGTGTGTTATTACAGGTATATTTATTTATTTATTTATTTACATTTGTTTACTGGGAAATTCCAACTGGATACAGGTCCTTTTTTAGCGAAGGCCTGGGGAGAAAAGCTCCACAGAACAATAAATGAGCAGCAGAGTACATGAAGAACAATTGAATATACATACAATAGCAAATAATACATACACCACTTGACATTAGCTATACATACAATATGAGACATAGTAATTAACAGATACACCAATATCTAGCTAGAGACTAGGAATAAAGGTAGGATGCATATAACAGATAATACTAAGCTCAAACAGATAATGTTCTAAACTCATATACCTAAATCCTATATACACATATTGCACTAAACTCAAATAGATATAAAGCAGATGCTCCACACAAAGGTGGAACAAGCTGGAGGGGCTAATGGGATAAATGGGAAAGGTAGAGGAGTAAGAGAGGTGACTGAGTGAGAAGTATACATAGTAGTGAGAGGAAGCTAGGTGTAAGTCAGTTGGATATGTTCATAGGTTCATAGGTTAGTACTAGGCTAACTGCCCTTGCAAGCCATTGTAAGCCTAGCCAATTATCCCTTGTGAGACTCAAACCCTGCACCTTGTGTTTGTAAGGCAAACACCTTAACCATTAGGCCACCCTCCCAACCAACTATTTGGAGTTGAGATGATGTGAGGTAGTTAAGCATGTTATAGCAGGTCTGAGAGATTGAGTGAGGAGGGAAGGGGAGGGTAAAGGTGTGAGGCAGAGTTTGCAGAAGAAGGAATGCAATGATCATACAGTGTGAGGCAGGGTGGCTAGAGGAGGGGAGAGGAAGGGGACATAAAAAGGGTTTCCTATTACATGAATGAACTTCTCAAAGTTCGAATGTCATATGGTCGACACCATATGATCGAACTTTGAAAAGTTCTATGGTTAAATGTAACAGCTCTGTATGGTGCAGAATGGGAGAATTTCCCTTTTCTGCACTGAAGTGCAATCTCAGAGTTGGTATATTTATGTAGGGGGTGGGGGGTGCAGGGGGCTTGCCCCCCTGCTTGGAGCCTTAAGGTAAGTTGTTTTTGATGTTTTATTATATATTCAAAGTTTCAAACTTCGATCATATGTTGTTGAACATATAGGATTCGAAGTTGTGAAACTTTGAATATATAATATAGACCCGTAAAAAGGAGGGTTACTAGTCGGGATTGGGTGCATGGGCATAACCAGAGACTTTTTAAGTGAGTTTTTAGTGCAGTCTTGAAGTGATTACAAGAAGGTAGTGTGGTTATAGAGGGGGGAGACTGTTCCATAATCTGGATATGGTGCAGGAGAATAGTGCTTCTCTCGTTGAGTTCTTGGGTTTGGTCACTAGAAGTAGATTTATTGCTGCGGGAGTGTAGTGGTCTAGTGGAGCAGTAGGGCTGGAGAAGGTTTTGGAGGGATGGGGCATTAAGAGGATGGTTTATTCACTTATGGACGAGAGAGAGAGTTGATTCAGGTGAAGAAGTTGAGGGAGTTCAAGCCAGTCAAGTTCTCTAAGTGAGATACAGTGGTGGCTGTGATAAGATGCACTAGTGGCAAACTTAGCGATTTTATTGAAGCAAGCCTTGAGCTTGTTTAGGTCTGTTTGTCTAAGGTAGGTAAGTATAGGAGAGGCATAGAGTAAAATGGAGATTAGGTGGGAATTGGCAGCAGAAATTCTGGCTGTCTTGGTGAGGAAGTGTTTGTTTCTGTATAATGTACCTAGTTTTTTGTGAACCTTTTTTATGATAAGAGAAAAATGAGTGTCAAATCTGAGATTGTTATCAGTCTCATAACCAAGTAGTTTGGTGTATTCTGTTGGGGAGATGACAGTATTGTCTTTAGCTAGAATATTAAAGTGGAGGATAATTGGGTTAGATTTAGTGGGTTGGAAGATAAGGAGTTTAGTCTTGCTCAAGTAATAACTGGGCATTAGATAGCCAGCTTTCTGCAGATGAAAAGGCTGCATGTGTGATCTTATGAAGTTCAGGTGTAGTTGGGGCTGAGCAGATGAGGGTGGAGTAATCTGCATACTGTATAAGGGAGGCATGCTTGGTGATTGCAAATAGATCATTGGTGAGGAGGTAAAATAATAGGGGACCAAGGATGGAGCCTTGGGGAACACTGAGTGTTACAGAACGTTGAGGAGATAGGTCATTATGCCAAACAACTGATTATTGGCGACCAGTTAGATAGCTGTGAAACCAATCAGTAGCTGATTGGGTACAGGATAGGTTAGTGAGAACAGAGATTAGTAGTTTGTGTGAGACCATGTCGAAAGGCTTGGATAGATCCAGAAATATAGCAGGGGAGAACAGGCCATTATTTTTATGATGAAGGATAGCATTAGTGAAAGAGAGCAAGGTCATAGTAGCACTGTGGTATGGCCTGAAGCCATGCTGGGTGCTGGAGAGGAAGTTATTAGCTAAGAAGCAGTCTAAGACTTGAGAATACATGCATTTCTCAAGTATCTTGGATAGTGGAGAAATGATGGCTATGGGGCAGTAATTGGAAAGTTCAGTGGAGGAGCAACCTTTATGGAAATAGCTTTCTGATAAGGACCAATAAATTAAGATAGAGACTGGATAAGCTAGGGCTTTCGTTGCTATTTTTAGGTATTCCGAGGGGAGATTGTCAGCTGCAAGTTTTGTAGGCTTAAGTTATAATAGAAGTTTTTTTATATAGGAGGTAGGTACTGATGAAAAAGAAAAGACTGTGGGCAGAGTATTTGGTTTTGATGTAGGGAGGGTGGGTAAAGGGTTGTTTCATTTAGTCAAAGACAGAAAGGTTTCATTAAAGTGTTTATTGAATGATTCAGGAATACTGCTGGAGGAAGAGGGAGTGGTAGTTGGGGGGTGCCTACTTTACCTGGGTGGAGAATGGAGTTTACTGTGGACCAGAACTGCTTAGGGTTGTGATGGGAGGAGTTTAGGGCAGACTGATAATATTTGGTTTTATCTTCTTTTATTTGCTTTTTGACCTTGTTGTGCAACTCTAGAAATGACTGTCTAGAGGAGGGTTTTTTGTTAAGCACCAGTGTTCCCAGGCCTTATCTCTGATTTTCATTAGTGCCCTGGTTCTTTTTAGTATATGGGAAAAGTCCAGCAACATCCGTGTACCACAATGACAGACAGCAATGCAAATGTGCTGTAGGGTATATTCCCTGTAGGTGTCCTACTTCTCCAGTACACAGATGTTTGCAGAATGTGTACATGTTCCTGATATAGGTTGTCCTTTTGCCAGAAACTTGTGAATGTCTGGCAAACGGTTGGACAATAATTGCTGATTGTTCTCAGAATGTAGAGAACCTGGCTGTCACACGCCAGAACCCTCAGAAAAGTTATGCTACAGTAATATCTGTTACCGTATTCATACTCTTACTTTGTAGGACCAATATGTACACTCTTTTGCTGAGGTTGGGCCTGTGTCCCCCCAATAATAATGTCTGTGACCTGAATTCCTGCTATGGGGGGTTTCTAGGTATGGTAGTCATAGCTCTCAAGTAATGAGATATGAATGTTGACAAAACAGTGACCTAGCCATATTACATCAGGGACAGTCAGGGACACCTTTACAATGTCTGAACTATACCTGTGTGACATTGACAGACTGTGAGGAGCTGAATGCCAGTACATCATGTGATATGACAGCTGTGTCCGTCCTTATGTACTGTCAATATTTCTAACACATAATCCAGTAGCATTTGTACAGGAGCCAACTGTTGTAGGAGGGAGTGAGAGGGCCACTGCAGTGATTTAAGTCATAGCAGGCACAGGTGAGAGACATGACTGTAGCTGCTGGACAGCAGAGTATAACCAACATGTCATTTCCAGAGTTGTACTACAGGCCTACTGTTGTAATCCCTATTCCCCATGACTGAATCCTCCCATCTGCATTGCATTATATGGGGACTTGTATTACATACCTGATAGATTACCATACTCCTTTTGTGATAATCTGACAAATCACTGGAACCACCACGATGAATAAAACAATAGATTTATTTCAGGACAGAACAAGCGCTTTCACGCACTTAACAGTGCGCTTCATCAGGTTACATTAAACAAAACCAGACCTTGTCCTTATATATAAAAAACACACCCTAATTAACAAGTAATTGGGCAAATAAAGACAATTTAGATCAATTTAAAGAGGTAAATTCACATTTTTAAAACGTCATGGTTCATGAAGCATTACAAGAACTTCTTAAAATTTCATCAAACTATATATGCAGTCAATTTAACTGACCCACATTAAAAACATTTCTTATATGGACAACAATAGTATATTATCATAAATTATGTATATCGTTCCTAAACATTTCCATACTAAGAATATTATTCCAAAATTCATGTCCAATATAATTAATTCTATAAATATTTCATGTGCATTATACACATAAATCAACATGCCCTTATTCGCAAACTAATAAAACAGCTTAAGCTATGTCTGCAAATAGCAGATAGAGGGAAAAGGAAAGGAAAGGAATGGGAAAAAGGGGGAGGGGGAAGGAAAGTGGAAATAGGTAACAATGTAAAAACTATAAAAATCATGCATAAGCTTGAATGAATTTGACCGACATACGCAAGAAAAATGAACCATCAAAGCATCTCATATAACAACAATCAAAAGGCCAACCCAGGCCAAGTTCTGTTTATATCATAGAAAATATTATGCTTTAATCCAAACCACCCAGAGTTCTTATGTAGGGGAGTACAAGGGTTAAGAAGGATGAAACAAAGCCACAAAACAAAGGCGCCCGTGGTTATTCATAGAAGTGCAGGTCTAATACTAAGGGCTGCATTCAGGCCTGGTTCTAGATGTGCTCTAAGGGTTAAGATCCATCTTAACTCATTCAACTCAAGGGTTCCTAATACATTACCTTCCCTTCTATTTGGATATAGAATCTGCAAGACCCTGAACTTAAAGACATGGGTCGGGAATAACTGACAATGCCTAGCTAAGGCGTTGTTTGTATTTGCCTTTCGTATATCATATATATGATTGTAGACCCGATCTTTGAGTCTACGTGTGGTCATACCCACATAATAGGCTTCACAATTTTCACATGTAGCCAAATAAATTACGTTGGTGGTATCACATGTGGCATAAAAGTTCGGTATGAACCTAGTACCTAACTCCATGTTTTCATATTTCTGATCAACTGTAATAAACTTACAAATACAACATTTCTTACAAGGAAAAGTCCCTTGTCTGAACTTAACCCTTATATCAGAAGGTATATGTAGCACTTTCTCCTTGCACAATAATCTTTTCAAATTAAGGCAGTTACTATACCTAAAACTAGGGTATTCCCCTACCACTTTTAACAGATCTCTATTCATACTAAGTAATTTCCAGTTCTTACATACGATGTCCTTTATGTATTTTACATCATTGGTGTATTTAAGGTCATATTGTACCATACTCCTATGAGATCTAGTAGAATGTCTATAAGAACATTTTTCTAAATGAGTTCCCTGAACAGATGTAGTATTATTTCTAAAACTCGCTACTAACTGAGTAGGATATCCTCTCTTTATAAAGCATTTTGCTTGAAAATCCAGTAAACAATCACTATCATTAATGTTATTGCACAGTCTGGTTACCCTGGCCATCTGGTTTTTTACCACATTAGGAAAAATGTGCCTAGGGTGCATACTCTCAAAATGGAGTATGCCATTCCTCCAACACGGCTTTCTATAGAGGGAGGTTGTAATCTCATTCCTATTGTTCTTAGTTATAGCCACATCAAGGTAGTTGACACTAGTGAAAGAGAGTTCATATGTAAAATCAAGAAAAGAGGTAGTGGACCCCATATATTTAACAAAATCGTGCAAAGATTCGACACTACCATTCCAAAAGAGGAGGATATCATCAACAAATCGCCTATATAAAATGGCGTTATCAATGAAATCCTTATGTTTAAAAATATGCATCCTCTCCCATTGATAGACAGCTATATTAGCATAGGCATTAGCACAGGGGGTGCCCATGGCTACCCCCCATGTTTGCCTATATACCTTGTCTTGAAACATAAAGATGTTATTATTTAATATTAAATCCAACAAGGTGCAAATAATTAGCTGATCATTGCTATTAATGCTATCACATTCATTTAGACAACTCCTAACAGCCTCAATACCAAATTCATTGGGCATGCTGGTAAACAAACTCTTTATATCCAATGTGACCATTAGGGTATCTAACCTCATATTTTCAAGCAGTGAAGCATCTTTAAGATCTTCCAACAATTTAAATGAATTTTTTAAAATGGTGGGTACCATTCCTACTAATGGGCCTAACTTAGATTGTACATACTGAGAAGCATGCTCAGTAACCCAAAGTTTTCCAGATACTATTGGTCGCAAGGGCGGGGGGGTATACCCCTTTATGTACCTTGGGTAGCCCTTTAATTATAGGAACAAATGGGGCCTCAATATCAAGAAACTCATATAAACACTTGTCAACACATCTAGACATTAAGAGATCATATAATGTATCATGAATGCTTCTAATAATCGAAGCAACTTCTATTCTGCTTATTAGGGAATAGGCCATATCATCCTCTAGCATTTCTTTCATCAAATCATTATAGAAGTCAGCATCCATTATTACAACACCCCCCCCTTTGTCAGCCGGTCTAAACACCAGACTGTCATCATTACATAAAGAATCCAAGCCATGTTTCTGTGCATTATTCAAGTTCACAAATAGTCTTCTGTGTCGCTTCTCTCTGTAATAAACATAAAAATCATGTTCACAGGCTCGTTGAAAACATTCAATGGAGCCTGGTAGGGGTGGCACAAAAGTACTCTTTCTTTTTAAAGCTGTAGCATTATAAGTATATACATCATTACTAGAATCTTTATATAAGAGTTTGAGGGCCACTTTTCTGGTAAATTTACGGAGCATAATAAGGGTATTAGATAATTCACTCCCTCTAGAGGGAATGAAAGAAAGCCCCCTATTCAGTACTGAGCATTCTGTTTCAGTTAAGGCTCGAGATGACATGTTGAAAAATAACGTATTCAATACTTCTTCTTCCTGGTATCCCTGTTCTCGCCCGACAACTTGCGTTTGCCTCTTCCCCTGCTTGTCGAGCGCACCTGCGCCCGATGTTTGTAAGGAAGCGGGAAATTTAAAGCAGTCGCTGCTTCTGGGGCAATATTCAATTGATGTACACCATCCTTAGGTCTCGCTCCTCCCGTTACTATTTTTAGGCCCTGCTGATTGCAAGGTATTGAAGAAGTCGACAGAGCAATATCCACCTCAGATTGAGTTAAGCTGGAAGCAACACTGTTAGAAACATTGTTCACTGACTCAGTTCGGCTAGTCGTACTGGTCGTACCATTAGGAGCTACATTGGTCTGCTCATTAATTTCGCCTGGAGCAACCGCTTCATTAAACCTCGGCCACATAAAAATGTGTCCGGATTGGAAATCACTACAGTCCCGTTTAAGCTTCCTAAGCTTAATTTGTTCTAGCTTATTACTGTAGAACATTAGTTGTTTCAACATGTTGTTCAATTTCGATACACAAAAGTCACTTTTAAACAGTAAAGTCAAATTCTTGTGCTCACCTTCAACTTTGTTGATAAGTTCATCTTCTTCAAAAAACTCATATAAACACTTGTCAACACATCTAGACATTAAGAGATCATATAATGTATCATGAACGCTTCTAATAATCGAAGCAACTTCTATTCTGCTTATTAGGGAATAGGCCATATCATCCTCTAGCATTTCTTTCATCAAATCATTATAGAAGTCAGCATCCATTATTACAACACCCCCCCCCCCCTTTGTCAGCCGGTCTAAACACCAGACTGTCATCATTACATAAAGAATCCAAGCCATGTTTCAGTGCATTATTCAAGTTCACAAATAGTCTTCTGTGTCGCTTCTCTCTGTAATAAACATAAAAATCATGTTCACAGGCTCGTTGAAAACATTCAATGGAGCCTGGTAGGGGTGGCACAAAAGTACTCTTTCTTTTTAAAGCTGTAGCATTATAAGTATATACATCATTACTAGAATCTTTATATAAGAGTTTGAGGGCCACTTTTCTGGTAAATTTACGGAGCATAATAAGGGTATTAGATAATTCACTCCCTCTAGAGGGAATGAAAGAAAGCCCCCTATTCAGTACTGAGCATTCTGTTTCAGTTAAGGCTCGAGATGACATGTTGAAAAATAACGTATTCAATACTTCTTCTTCCTGGTATCCCTGTTCTCGCCCAACAACTTGCGTTTGCCTCTTCCCCTGCTTGTCGAGCGCACCTGCGCCCGATGTTTGTAAGGAAGCGGGAAGTTTAAAGCAGTCGCTGCTTCTGGGGCAATATTCAATTGATGTACACCATCCTTAGGTCTCGCTCCTCCCGTTACTATTTTTAGGCCCTGCTGATTGCAAGGTATTGAAGAAGTCGACAGAGCAATATCCACCTCAGATTGAGTTAAGCTGGAAGCAACACTGTTAGAAACATTGTTCACTGACTCAGTTCGGCTAGTCGTACTGGTCGTACCATTAGGAGCTACATTGGTCTGCTCATTAATTTCGCCTGGAGCAACCGCTTCATTAAACCTCGGCCACATAAAAATGTGGCCGGATTGGAAATCACTACAGTCCCGTTTAAGCTTCCTAAGCTTAATTTGTTCTAGCTTATTACTGTAGAACATTAGTTGTTTCAACATGTTGTTCAATTTCGATACACAAAAGTCACTTTTAAACAGTAAAGTCAAATTCTTGTGCTCACCTTCAACTTTGTTGATAAGCAAAGCCTCATGAAAAATGCTGCCTAAATTGCAGTCTGTCTTAGTAAAGCAAGTTACAGACCTGTTTTCCATAGGCAGCTGCTTGTCATTTGTAGGTAATGCTAATTAACAGGTAATTTTCTGTGCACCAATCTGTAGCTCAGACTTGCTAATTGCATCCAGAACAGTTGGGTTGCACTTTCATTAGCCAATGACATGGCACAACAGTGCAATATTTAAGGTCTTTATGAAGATCTTGGCCCCACTACTAGTCTTTGATATTGATGTTACTGAGGTGTGGAGACTACAGCATCAAAGAAGGTAGGTGCAAATACTGTCCAATGTTGAAATGTATGTGGTATGTCCACAGTTTTGAATGTTATGTTTGGCCATTGTTAAATGACTTTCTGATTATCTGGCAGTTCAGTGTTAAACAATGTGGGTTGAGGTCAGTAAGGGGGAAGACACATGTGAGTATCAGACATCATACCCATCAGAATATGCATGCTGCTGCAGTAGCAGACTGTGACACATGTCCCTGTCGCTTGACCTTTGCCCCCACCCCTTTATGTATGGGTGTTGTGTGGAACTCTTGTTCTAGGGTTTGTGAGGTATGGTAGGTCTGTTGCGGGTAGCTTAACATACTGCTGCATATGTTGCAGGCTGCAGCTGCTGCTTTTTGCCCAGGACTCATAGTGAGGAGTGTGAACACGTTGGAGGACACCAAGCTGTATCTGTCACAGAGGGAGTAGTTTCAGCTCTGCCATTACAGCAGAGCCAGGGTGTGAGTACCCATGACAGTTCAGTTAAGGCATGTGCTTAAGGTACATATGTTTTGTAACAGTGCCAATCGGAGAGTAGTAGGTGACATATAGGTAGCCTATACAAATACGTGCAGTGTGTCTCTACCTACAGACCTTTGATGTGCTAACAAGGGTAGCAGTTAATTTTGTAGCAGTAACCTGTTTTGTTTAAAAGTGCATGAATCAGTCATTATTTGCTGTATTCACAAGAATGTAATTGAAGTGCAGCACACTGGATCCAAACCCAGGACTGTGGGTGGCAAAATGTACTGCATACAAGGCATTTAATAGCCTGAGCTACTGAGTCAGTACTGCAACATGTGTATTTGCAAGGTATATGTGCATGCTTACAGTCTGTTACACAGGATTTGCATTAACATGTGTTTTTGGAATGGTATGACGTGCGGCACTGAAATATCTGTCATGATTTTCTAACCTCAGTCTGTAATGATTTGCCAGTACTTTAGCAAACAGAAAAGGTTTTGTGAAAACTGTGCCGAAACTAGGTGCCCAAACTGTGGACATTTTGCAACAGTGTGTACAGTTTACAGCTATACCTGCCATCCCAGGCCTCACGTACATACATAAATATTTATTTGGATGTGTACTGTTGTAGTATCTGCATCACAGTTCCAAGTACACTGCCAATTTTCCCATTATATGTACTTGCAGTGTGCTAGTGGCAATCAGGATATGCTTGTGAAAACACCAGTTTTAATTCAGAGCTGAGTGGCCTAGTGGGCCAATGCACTATGCTGTAGTTTCCGGGCCCTGGGTTAGAGACTTGGCAGGGGTGATTATTTTGTAGAATTGCCTAACACTGTCAGAAACACATAAGGTGATTAAGGAAATTTTAAGCAGTTTTAAGCATGTTTGTGAGGGTGCAGTGCAGCTTAGCTCTACTTAAGCCTGCGCTAATTATAAAAAAGAAAAAAAAGGGATGATAGGAAAGTAGTGAAATGGGGGCAAGCAGGGGGAAAATATACTGAAAGGCAGGTAGGGATGTGCAGGATGGGTGTAGGAAAGGACCATAGCTCTCCATTTCTTGTACAGCAACAGCTGTGCAGGTTGTACAGAATTTGGAATTTGGGGCCTCACACTCCAGAGAGAGGAGTGAGGGCAACATAACTGTGTTGATTAATTCATGTAATAATTACTTGTGTCCAGTAAATGCAGGTGCAGAATGGAGAGCTTTGTATGGGGAGATTTTTTTTTGTGGGACAGGTGCCCTTTTTTTAAAGGAGAGAGTGGAATGTTGGGGAAGGGGTATAGGTACATGTGGGGAGGTAACTTGGGTAGGAGAGGTTGCATTTCCAGACAGACAAGACAGCATACAGGGGGTGTGTGACACATGAGGGGGTAAACACCTTGGATGTGGAGGGTGTTGTGGAATCAGAGATCCATGTGCTTCCAGATGCCATAAGTGAGACTAAGCTCCCCACCCAAGGACTGATGGCAGTGCTGTTTCACTGCCTGGAAGGTGGCTGTGCTGGAGGCTGGGAGCTGGTGCCACCAGACCCCTCTGGGTTGGTAAGCCTGCCCTCAATCCAGCACAGGTGGTTCTCATAGCCACAATGGACTATCCTGCACACCATTGCTGGTAGCTGATCTTGGGTGACAGCCCCCCTCCACTCCCACTCCCAGGGAGACAGGCCCTGTCCCCTGAGGTGGTGCAGTGCCTGCAGAAGTGGCACCACTGGCTTGGGTCCCAAATGTGCTGTGACCTGCTGCCACAGCCATCTGAGGTAGGTAAGGCAGATCGTCAGGAACCGGCCTACCCAGTCAAGCTGTGGTGTTGAGGTATTTCAAAGTATATAAGTTAGTAATGAACATAACATTTAGTTATAACAGTATGTCAGAACATTGCAAATAACCCAGTAACATAACATTGCATAGTATATGGAACACAGCAATAAGTGAGATAACAGTCAGTCATAGCAACAGCATGCCAGTAACAGTTATGTCATAAGGCCAACAACATAGGTAATTCAACAAGATATGTTAGTATGCAACCATTTTAATACATAATAATAATAAAACACAAGGCCTAACATAATGTTTGGAGAACAACATAGGTTAATATCAAACCATAACTGATGTATAACAGTAATAACTATGATGAAGATAAGGAGTGGGGAGAGAGAGAAATGCAGTCCATTAATACCAGTATAGGCTATACAGTGTGCAGCAGTACTGTTATATACTCTACAGGTCTGCCCTTCCTTTATGTATACAAGTGCCCTAGAGCTTTTGTAGCATGTGCATACCTCTCAAGCTATCCGCATGGGACAGTATGGGCCAAACTGTAACACTACAGGTACACAACTACAGAGGACTATTACATGTCAGGGGACCTATATGACTACCAAGATGTATTGTGGACTGATGTGACTGTGCTATCGACATAATCATGTCAATGATAGATCTGTGACAGAAGGATTAGGCAACAGTGATCACAGTTCGTGACAGTGTGACACTTGAGAGACATGTATTGTGCACAGCAGTACAGAGAGTATGTGACTGTCATGCCATTTATGACAGGCAAGGGGTTACAACATCAGCAGACATTCACAGACACACCAGGCATACAGCCACACCAAGATTACATTTTATTTATTGTATTAACTTTTATTAGTGTTTTACTTGTTGCCTTTATTTTCTGATGTCTCATCACAACCCTGAGCAATGCTGTTAATACTCTGTTACATCTGAACACACAAATTATTAACCCATAGTAAGAGCTACTGCCCCCATTTACCTGTAATTCATGTGGGGAGAACATCTGTTAACAATACATAACTGATTCAATAATATTTACTAGTACTTGTCACTGAATTCAGACCCTGGTCTGTCTATGACAAAA
Source organism: Protopterus annectens (assembly GCF_019279795.1). Lineage (NCBI taxonomy): Eukaryota > Metazoa > Chordata > Ceratodontiformes > Protopteridae > Protopterus > Protopterus annectens. Next base: position 494,709,618 of record NC_056741.1, read on the forward strand.
TGTACATCAGACACAGCATTTATAAAACAGAGCTACTGAGCCACTACTGCATGTTGCTTGACTGATATTTGCCTAGAGCTTACCTGGTAACAAAATATTACCTGGTGATAGAAGCAGAGTGTTATACAAGACTGCAGTGACACTTGAACATGCATACATGAGATTCATGCATGACAGAGATACTAGGTGATCTGTACATTAATACATAGAATGCAGGTGTAGACAATAAACTCCCAGTGGGTGGAAATATATGTGATGTGTGCAAACCATATTGGAATGTTGGGTTGGCTACATGATGCATATACAGTTGCAGATGGTATATTTGCAGTCTACAGCTATTACAGTTTCATACTTGCTTGCAGTGTACCTCAGAGCAGAATTGCATATAGTTGAAATATAATGTTTAACACAAGACAATCCTGATATTCACACTATACCTTGGGTGTTCCTGGTATTGCTTCAGATTTTAGTACAGAACAAATATCATAATGCATATATCTTGTAGTACAGCTCTAAATCTACAGTTTAGCAGAACACTATTTCTTAGCTAACCTTGAGTCATTTAATGGTATTCTTTGTGTTTTAGTTCAGAGCAGATCTAATACTCAATTTCATGAACAAAAGCCCAAAATACACACATATTGCTCTACACAGCTTTATTAGGGGAGACTTCATGCAGTTATTGGTATATTTTCAAGTCTTTATTGCAGAACAGTTTATATAATGTAGATGTTGCAATACAGCTGTAATTCCACAATCAATGCAGTAGAAACTATTTATTTTACATTATCAGGTTTTATGCTTTCATCTTTATTGAACTACACTGGCATTACTCACTTATTTCAGTCCAGGTCTATGACCACATTTATTGCAATACAATCAAAACTGTATCTACCTAATGGCAGTTAATAATTTACTCTATCTTCCTTATATGACTATAGATTGCAAGATACATCTGTACACACCACATTCACAGTGCAACCTGGCCAGACACCCTGCATGGGCCTCTAGGTTGCGAACTCTCTCATCTGCAGCTGTAGGGAGAGAAGAACACTATTATGCATAGCTGTCTATCACACATGCAGAGTAGGTATTGGTAAAACAATGCTAACAGTACTTACAAACTTGTGGGACATTCCCATCCCAAGCATCATGTACTCAGGTGTCCAGACGTCTCCTCTTCTGTCGCTTCAGATTGTCATGATGATGACGGACCTGCTCACCTGTGTGAGGGATACCTGTTGAGCTCGTGTGCCAGCCAGTCCCAGGCTTCTGACTTGTACTCTGATCCCTGGTACTGGCCCTGCAGCAGCCAGATGTCATGGTATTTCATAAGGAGTCCAAACATGACCCTGGACTCCAGAATGCCCCACCATTGCACTTGGAAGCTTGGAGCCTCTCGAACATCTGCCATAGTTTCTGCCAAGTTAAAACTCCAACTGGTGTTGCTGTATTCCCACCTGTTGCACTTAAATAAGCCTATTTTCCTGCCCTTTTCTGCCATGGGCAATTAAAAAAAAAACGTGGTGCATTGCTTAGCACTGTGAAAATCCTGAGCTTAGCTGAGCAGTGCTTAAACTTGCAAATGCTTAGCAATGCATAGCAGTCCACAAACCTGCTCAGCTGTGCTCAGTGGTGCTTAAACTGGCATTGCTTAGCAGTGCACAAACCAGCTAAGCAGAGATGCATGGTACTAAGCATCGTTAAAATGTCTCTTGTTTAAGCAGTGCTTGGCATGACTTGACAGTGCTTAGCGGAGCTTAGCTGAGAGCAGCAAAGTAGGATTTAAAAATAATTAGCATAATTTTTATTTACAAAATAAAAGAGTACTAACCCTTCCTTATAGTCAAACCCTGCACCTTCTACACATATGGCTTTCACTCTAACCATTTGGCTACATGGATATGTAGACTGCTGCTATATTTTTATATATACCTCTCAGCTATATTTAAGCACTGCTGAGAACTGTGCAACAAAAACCCAAAGAGCTATGCTTAAACTTGACCTCTGCATTCATAATTAAATGTATCCAGTTTCTATGTTTAGATGTCTGGCATGTGTTCATTGCTGCACTCCACACCGTGCCATGCAAACATAAAACAATTAAGTAAATAAATACTTTATATATGCATTGATATCCAGCACTTTGACAGTGCAGGGGGTGTGCTACTCATCTCCGGACACAGTAGCACACTCCCTACACTGATTCAATAAGGGTATTCCACTGCTCTCCCTCAGTAAAATGCCTTCATTAATATGCATGGCACACTACTGAGTGCATACTGTGTACACGGACATGGTACCTTCCATGTAGGCTTTATACGATACATACGTGGATTTTATTAAATCTCCAGAATAGTCTTTAAATATTCTTTTAAATCATCTCTTTCAATTTCAGTTATAAATTGCACAAATGCTATCTTCTTAGCTTCTCTTTTAAAAGCCTGTATTATGTATAAGTTCCAAGGATAAATGTATTTTCTTTTGTTATACTGTTCTAGAAAATTTTCCATGTATTGAGCCTTTTTTAAACAAATGTCACAAAGTGTATCCTTATTAGGACAAATAATGGCTCTTACCTGTCTGGTTTCTTTCTTCAGTTGTGCTATGATTCTGTCCCATACCTCATACTTGTCTAATTTCTTTTTCACCTTGTTGTTTATCGTCACACAAAATTTTCTTCTAGTTTCTGCTTTTTTCCTTGTCTTCATTCCCCTTTTCTGTCTGTCTGTGCATACAATGTTTTTTCTTCTTTTTTCTACTGCAAATCTTCTGAATCCTGTCCATTATCTCTCCCATGATGCTTTTTCACTCTCCAGTTCACTTTGAGCTATCACTTCTTTTAGGTAAACATCCTGCAACCCTCCCAATTGGAGGGTTGTAACAACACATTCTGTTGTTGAAACATCCATTAAAAACAGATTCTACTAGAAGATGTCCTCTGAATCCAGCATTATGCCATTTTCTGCTTACTTTTTCTTTCCTATCCCTCCTTTCACCTCAGCGCTACCATTCTCCTCCTTCCTCTCATCTTTGGACTCCTTCTCTGCTATGCTAACTTCCACAGCTGTTTGGTTAACAGCACTTTCATTTTCCATAGCAATCACCATGATCTCCTTCTCCGCCATGCTTCCTGCTTCTCCGAGCTGCCTTTACTCAGAATGGAGGACAGGAAGCTTCACAATGAATTGGGTCCCTGTATGATTGCTCGTACAAAGCGTAGGCTTTTTTTTATTGATATCTACATTACATATTATTTACATATTTACATATTCACATTATTTACATCTATTTACAAATCTCCATACATTATAAACTTCAATTTAAGCATTCCTCACACTCTTTTATCCACCACCAAAACATTTTTCAAGAAATCTTTGTCAAAGTCCATTTCCACTGTATTTAATTTCATTTAGTCTCTTGTTCCATATAGTCCATGAAGCATAAAATATTACTCTGTCCATTTTCTTCACTTCTTCCTGTTTACATGCACCATAATAACCAAATTCCATTATGTCCATATTTATTTGATCAAATTTTAACAAACTTTTCACCCTATCATCTTTACATATTTATTTTTACAAATTATTAACTCTTTTACATTTCAAAAACACATGCTCAGTAGTCTCAAACTCTCCACATTTATTACATATTCTATCTTGCTTTTTTTGTATGGCATATTTGCCTTAACTGGCAATTTTCTAATAGACAACCTCCATAAACAATAATTACATTCTTTAATCTTTTTATAGTTATTATATCTCATCATTATGGCTTTTTTCTTATCTATTTCTAAATCTTTCCATGGATCAATACAATAAAATGCTTTCATAATACTTAGGTACCATTCCTTTCTATTTTTCTCACATATATTCTTTTTTTGCTGCGGTAGCATTGTTGCCTCACAGTAAGATGTTGCCCTGTTCGATTCTCAGCTAGAGTGTCTTCTGTATGGAGACATGCGTGAATGGGCGTACCTTCATTGAAGGTTGTGCGTCAGGGCTGGCAACTCAGCACGTAAAAATCTACTGCCAATCATTAGCAGACCAGAGTTCCGCTGTGGCGACTCCTAACTGGGAAAAGCTGAAAGACACAACATATTCTTTTTTTATTTTCCATAACACAATTTTGTTTTGGTACTCTTTCATTTCTTCATTCACAATGCTTTTACTTCATTTTTTAACTTCCAGTTCCTTCCCACAATTCTGTGTGTTTATAATATAGTATCATTTCTATCAAGTTTTTATTTTCCTTCATAATTCCTTTTAATGCCTTATATAAAATTAAAGATGTTGCATGTACTATTGGGCTTATTAAATACAAACTTCCTTGCTCTTCTTTCATATACAGAAGCCCTCTTTTGACTGGATTCAGTCTAGAGCCCCATATAAAAGAGAATATAGTCATCATTAATTCATTTTAATACTTAATAGGAATCATATAGATGTTAGCAACATAAACAATTTTTCCTATATGGTGTTCAACAAGTGTGATTTTTTTTCTATATGAAAATCTATATGATTTCCAAAAATTAGCCATATCCTTTACTTCTTTGAGTACATTATCCCATTGTTGTCTATATTTGTTCCTTCCAAATGTTATTCCTAATATATTTATATATTTTTCCTTAAAAGCAACTCCTCATATCATACCTTCAAAACCAAATCCTTTACTTTTCTCCTTATTTATACTTAAACCATTTTTTTTAATTTATACTTAATTTTGCATTTAATTTTTTCATCCATACCTTATTTTTAACAATTAATACAATATCGTCTGCATAATTATACATTATTGGCAATTGTGCTTCTTTCATTTTGTATCCACCACTACTTGACATTTTATTAATTTCCTTCACTATTACATTCATAATTGATGAGAAAATTACACTACTAGCTGGGCAGCCTTGCTTTATTCCACATTCTATTTTCATTTCTTCCCCAATCCAATCATTTACATTTAGTTTCACATAGTTCCTTTCATAAACAGATTTTACTTGTAATTTTTTTTGCTTACATTATATACCTGCAAAATTCCCCATAATGATTTATATTGAATATTATCATAAGTTTTACTTATATCCCCTATCATAACCTTTACTTCTACATTTTTATTTATGATATCATCAATTATTTATCTTATTATCCATAATAACTCTTGACTTCCTTTTCTTCCAAATACATTTTGGGCATATATTCTATCCATTTTTTCTGTAACCTTTTTGTTATTATTCTCATAAAAAAAGTTATCTGTATTATTCAGTGTTATAGGTCTCCAATTTTTTTATCTCCTCTTTATTTCCTTTTTTAAATATACACTTTATAATTCCTGTACATATCCCTTTCTCTTTAATTATAGTTTCTAACCATTCAGTCATAACTTCTATAAAAATTTTTTTTTGGCACTCTTTCATTTCTTTATACATACCATATTCAATTTTGTCCAGTCCTGTTGCAGAATTTATGTTAATATCTTGTAGAATTTCATTCAATTCTTTCATGGTTATTTTTTTGTTTTAAATGCTTGTTATCTTTTTTATTTAATTTTTTACCTTTGTAAATTTGTTTTATGTTTTCTTACCTTTTAACAAATAATTACAATGCATATTCTTTAATTATTTTGTAAATTCCTTCTTGCTGTCTTATTTTCTTACCTTCCTTATTTTTTAATTATCTTATTATTTTTCCTTATTTTATTATTTTACTCAGGTATGGTGCTACCGCTTCTTTCTTTCCTTGTAAACAATACGTTTGCTTATATAACAAGTTAATTTTAATTTGATTAATTTTATATATTTCTGTTTCTTTTTCATAAAAGGAATTTTTCTTCTCTAATAAGTCTCTAAATGTTTCATGACTTAATACTTTATATCTCTCTTTTTTTCTTATTTTCTTCCTTATACATTCTAAAAATACTTTTTTATATTTTTCTTTAAAATTAAGCTACCAAACAGTCCAATTCTTATAAAACTCCCTCATAGTCATATGATTTTAACATAATTCCACAAGTTATTTTTTTTCTCTTCTAAATCTAATTCATTTTCATTAATTCTCTTTATCCTTTTTCCTATTCTTATATATTCTTCATTTAATGTACTTTAATCCATATTGCCACATGATCTGAAAATCCAGCATACTTAAGTCCCTTTTTTATAACCTTTAAACTGTCAGATATAAAAAAATAATCAATTTATGTCCTAATGTAATTCCTTTTATAGGTCCCAGTGGTTATTCTCCTATACACTTAACTTTCCACTTCTCATAATTTATTTAGCTGTTTTAACATCACAGTTACTCTTATTTTTCCTTAAATTGCAATTAAAATCACCCACCACTATAATGTCCATATTTACAGAAACATATTCAAGAATATTTTTAAATATAATTTCTCTCTCTTTTTTGTTATATATGCATATAAAGCTATAATTCTCTATACATATTTTCTATCTCACGTCTATTACCATAGTTTGGCCCAGTTCCACTATGGTTACATCTACTATTTGAATGCTTTCTTGACATAATATACATATGTCCAAGCATGTTTCTTTCCCCATGTTCCAAGCTACCACACCATTCCAAAGTTTTTCAGTTTGTGTTCTTTCTTCCTCTGTTAATAATCTGATATATTCTAAAACAATAATATGTGCATCTTCTGCAGCACACCATTTTAATATACCTATTCTCCTTTTAAGATTTTTCATACTGTTCACATTTAAAGCTAATATTTTCAACTTTTAAGAACAGTTAGTGTAATAAAATGTTTATCCCTTCCTTTCTAATTTTCTATAAGCATTGTGTTTTTGAATTTTCTTTTCCTTTCTTTAACACTTTTCACTATCAAAATCTTTTTATTTCTTACTCTGCACCAATCTGCTTCTTCTTCACTTGTCTCCTCTGTTTCTTTTTCCTTGTTATTTTTTTAACTTCATGTATAACCTATTTGTCAGTTACATCTTTTTGTACATTTTCTTGTATAACATATTTTACTATCCCCCGGATTTACTAATCTGCCATGCAGGACTAGCTTAGTCCTGCACAGAAGCAGCTGTTTAGGAGCAGAACGGCAGTGCACCATGCATATTAATGAGGTGCGCTGCCTGAGCTTCTAATCTTACATGGAGTATGTAAGAGTGCAGGGGGCTTGTCTGAGAGCAGAGCTCTTAGAATATACATGCCACCACAATGAAGAACAGCAGAAAGGGCTAAGAAATGAGCGCGACTGCTCATAGGTGTCCACATATCCCCATCAACATTTCCCCTTGTGAAAAACAGCAAGTAATTACAAATAAAATGAATGAGCCTTTTTTTATTTTAAAATCCATTTAAAGCTAACCATAGGTGCACAGGTGTCCCCATCACTTAGCTACAGTTAATGCAGCTTAAATGGCTGAGGAGGATAACAAGGAAGATATATGGTAATGAAGCAGCATTGCAATAGTGTAGTGGGGAGAGCATTTGCCTTACGAGCAGGCATTCCCAGTTCGAGTCCCACTGTAGCACATTCCATTTTCCATGGCAAAGCATGTTATGACCAATATTTTTGTTGCATAACCCACTAAATAACATATATTTGTGAAATGCAGTACTGCATTAAATGCACATGCGAGATGTCAGTGTCATAATGAATAAAGCACTAGTAAGCAAGATTAAGCACCGATAAGCAGTAGTAAGCATATTTAAGCACTAGTAAGCAAGTTTAAGCCCATTGGCATTGGTGTAAGCAATGTGCACACAGGTTAAGCAATTTTAAAGCTAACTCTATGTAAGCATATGTAACCAGAGGATAGCAGTGCTTACTCTCACGCAAACCCGCACAAACCCACTTACAACTGCTTAAAAGTGCCTTAATCACTCTGTATCCAATGGCCCTTGTTCTGCTCAGCAACAAAAGCCTTGTAGGTCTTGAACCCAGGACCCTATACACTATAGTCACAATAGTTAACTACCAAGCCATCACAGCATTACTGAAGAATGAGGCATCACCAAACAAGTCCTCACTATAGTAAAATCAAACTAAACAGCTAACTCATTGTGCTCAGTGGTATACTCCTTTAAACAATGCCAACCTTAGCTAAGCATGTTTGCCCATAGCTTAGCCTTTTCAAAACCAACCAATCACAGAAAAGTGCAGGAAATCGGCCCTACTTAAACCCAACAGGTGGGAATACATCTCATAACTGGTTGTAGCTTCCCTTGCAGGCACCATGTCAGGAAGGGGAGAGGGAGTGCACTTTCGGGCACAGTGGTGGTGCATCCAGGAGTCCAGAGTCATGGCAGGACTCCTTGTCAAAGACCATGAGCAGAGACTGCTGCAGGGCCAGTACCAGGGCTCCCAATATAAGGCGGAAACCTGAGACCACCTCACCTGTGACCTCACCAGTACCACTGGCATACCCCAAACTGGTGAGCAGGTCAGTCATTACCATGGCGACCTGAAGTGGTATAAGGGGGACCTCTTGGAGCAGTGGATCCAAAAGGCTAGAGCGGCAGGGGATGTCCCAGCTGTGTGTAAGTATCATGCCACTATGTGTGTAATAATTGCCAGCTCATGTATATCATGGGTAGGTATGGCTAAATATTCCTCTTATGTCCTCCACAGCTGCAATGGAGCGGGCCGAGAACCAGGAGGCCCATGGAAGTCACCTGGAGAGGTTGCGATGTGAGGCAGGCCAGTAATACTCATGCATTTACTGTCATAGGAAATAAATCTAAAAGTATTAGAAAAGTAATTGTCTGTATAAAACCTGTATTGTTTAAGCACACACTGGAGAATATGGCAGGAAGAGTCTCATATACTTTGTATGTAAATAAAAGTGTAATAGCCTGACAATAAAGGTCTAACTGCTGGACTGCATGTGTGTGTACTCTGGTATCATATTGTAATGAAGATTTGCAATCATGTAATAGTACTGTTGTATTAAGCACTATCACCCACACCATGCACCATAAATAGAATGTGTATGAATGCCTGTATATGATTGGTGTAATCCCCAGTGGCCATTTAGTACAACTGAGAGACACATAGACAGAAAACAGGGAAAAGGTAGACAATAAAACCTGAATAGCACATGCAACTGAGATGTGAGCTGTTTTATTTTTAGCACACACCGCCATGGTTCGAATCCTGGCAGTGGGAGTAGTTTGCATACAGAATCATACCCCACAACTGTACAGATAAGTCCAGAATGTCCAGTAAAGTGGCCCATATCTGTTGCCTGTCAACCTGTCCCACTGGGAAATCAGTGGAATGATCCCAGATGTATAGGCAGCAAACAGGAAATACAACTGATTGACATACATCTATGAGAACAAAGCTGGCACACTAGCAACTCCCCAAAACCTTATGAGAGTAAGAAGCGATGTATGCCCCATTTACACCCCCATGTTGTCAAGCTGAGGCCAGAGTGTGTACAGTAACAGAGTGAGATGTATGTGCATATTAGTAATGTGGAACCTGGTTCTGTGTGTGGCAACATTCAGGTAGTGCTAACAAACATGTCTCCCACAGGTCTGTCAGATACAAACACTGTGCCCAGAAATACAAGAATGATACCCTGTACTGGTACTGTTTACATTGGTATTGTATGGCATTGTGACTGATGCAGTTGCTCTGAATAATGAGGTATTACTCATCACTGTCGCCCAGACTGTCCTACAAAATATAACTGTCTAGGAAAACTGTATAAGAGTGTTGTAATACAAGGTCAGAATGCAAATGCACAGGAGAATTATAAGACAGAAAGCAAACAGGAGATATACAGCAATATCTATAAAGCACACACAACTCTAATAAGACAGTCTTTAAGTTGTAGCAGACACAGCCATGGTCTGAAAGCTGGGAGTGGAAGTAGGCTCCATACAGAATCATACCCCACAACTGTACAGATAAGACCAGAATGTCTGGTATATGGGCCCATATCTGCTACCTGTCACCCTGTCGCCCTGGGAAGTCTGTGGGATGATCCCAGATGTTTAGCCAGCAAACAGGGAATACAAGTGATTGTCAAACATTTATGAGAACAAACCTGTCACTGTAGCAACTCCCAAAACTGTTAGGAGAGTAATAAGCCAAGTATGTCCTATCTACACCCCCAATGTTGTCAAGCTGTGACCAGAATGTGTACAGTAACAGAGTGAGATATATGTGCATAATAATAATGTGTAATCTGGAAGTTTGTCTGGCAATAGTCAGGTAGTGCTAACAAACATTGCTCCCACAGGTACGTTGGATATGAACACTGTGCTGAGAAAGAAAAAACATTATACCCTGCACTGGTACTGTTTACTCTGGTATTGTAGGGAATAGTGAGTGTTGCAGTTTCTCTGAATAATAAAGTATCTCTGATCACTGTCACCCACACTGTGCTACATAATATAAGGAAAGCATGTATATGTGTGTGTCAAGTCACTAAAGGTCGAATAGGGCAATAGTCTAGATATGTCCCGGTACACCTGCATGTGGTCAAGACATGGCCAGAGTCTGTGCAGAAAGAGTTGGATAGCTATTTGCACAACATCAACCCAGAATCTGGGAGCATGTTTAGAAACAGTTAGTTAGTGTTAACAAACATTTTTCTCCACAGGTATACCAAGTAAGAGGTGTATACTGCAGGTAAAACCAGTTCATGTATAACAATGATAACAGCCATATCACTGTCCAAACTAAGGCTATAGGGTAGTGTAGTCATACTTGTAAGGTACAGATAACAGCACTGACTATGAAAGTAATGTGGACTACAGGAATATACTAGTTGTTAATTGACATCTTTCTCCCCCCCACCATATCTCCAACAATAAACTACATACCCACCTCAACCAGTATGTAATAACTCCAATGTTCTGATTATGTCCTATTGGTTTATAAATATTCATATTTGTTTCCATGCATGTGCTATATTGAATTATTCCAACATTGGTAGCATGGTGCCATCAATGTACCTGCATGCTGTTATTATCACTGTGGTCCCATATATGCATGTGTTCTGCTTGCTATGCAACTGTTTCATATCTGGTGTCTGGGTTAATGGGAATATCTATGCATGCTGTTACACCTAAACCTGGAATGTGTTGACTATTACTAACCCACATATGATGATAAAATCTAAGCACTATAGCACGTTTGGGAAGGCCAGTCCCAGTGGACCCACCTGTCCCACCTCAGTTGGCCGTGGCACCGGGCACCAGCATGTCAGGAGCCCAACCTGGGAGCTCCTCATCCGCTGGTCCTGCGCCACCTTCAGGTGGAACCACCTCAGGGAATGGGGCTCACCCCCCTGGGAGTGGCGCAGACAGGAACCTGTCACCCATCACCAGGTCCGGGTCATGGTGCGTAGCGAGCTCAACCAGCAGTTTGGTGATCTGTTACACCAGCTCGAGGGCCACGTGTCATGACTAGAGGGTCAGCCTGGCTCTGTGACTCAGCCCCCAGCACAGTCACCTTCGGGGCTGTGAAGGTGCAGTGGTGACTGCCCATGGGTGGTGACCTCAGTCCCACTGTTTCCACTAGGGGGCTCATGGGCTTCTGATTTCCCACCACCCCTCCCCATCAAGGTGTTTACCCCCCACATGAATCATATACCGCCCCTGTATGAGTCTTGTTTGTCTTGTCTGTTAACCTACCAACCTACCTCCCCAAGTATACCTACTATCCATCCCCAACATCCCACTCTCACCTGAAAAAAAGGGCAATTTGTTCCTCAAAAAAATCTCGCCCCTTACATATTTGTCCATTTCGCACACATGTCCACTGGACACATGCAATCCAGTCTAATTGGCATCACAACTTATTGTTGTTGTCCTCACCCCTCTCCCAGGGGTTTGAGTGTCCAAATCTACCTCCAAATTCAGTGTATATGCACAGCTGTTGCTGTAGAAGAAATGGGCAGCTATGGGCCTTCCCTACAGCCTTCCTGCCCATCCCTAGCTGTTTTCCCTACTGTCTTTCCCTCTTTGTGTCCCTTTTTCACCACTTTCCTATCAACCCTTTTTTCTTTTCTTTTAAAGAAATTAGCGTGGGGGTAAGTGGGAGTAAGCACTTTTAAGTAGCAGTAAATGGGTTTAAGCCTGTTTGTGTGGGGATAAGCAATGCCTACACAGGTTAAGCAATTCAGAAGTGGAGTATAAGAAACAGTAACCAGAAGTTAGTAGTGCTTACCTCTGTGCAAACTCATGCAAACTCACTTAAAACTGCTTAAAAGTGCCTTATTCACTCTGTATCCAGTGGCCCTTGTTCTGCCCAGCAACAAAATAAACAGCCTCTGCAAGGCTCAAACCCAGGATCCTACACACCATAGCCAAAGTGATTTACTACTAAGCCATGTCAGATATACATAACCCTGATGTTTTTACAAATATATCATCCAGCCCAGTCATTCAACAGTATAGGGAATGTATTCCAACATGTAGATGTATGTGTGTGTGTGTGTGTAAATATATATTAATATCTAATATATATATATATATATATATATATATATATATATATATATATAATATAGAAATATATACCTCTCTCTCTATGTATATATATATATATATATATATATATATATATATATATATATATATATATATATATACATATATACATATAGATGTAGACATATATAGCTATAGATGTATGCATTTGTATGTATATATGTTTATATATGTTTATATATATATATATATATATATATATATATATATATATATATATATATATATATATATCTATGGAAGCGCTACAGAATTCTGAAAGCCCAAAATCCTGAAGCCCAAAATCCTGAGACCAAAATCCTGAAAGTTCAAAATCCCGAAAATTCAAAATACTGAAAACTTAAAATCCTGAAAACACACAGGATTCAAACACTTACTATATTCCACTACAAGTACATACAGAAACATATTACTGCGCCCCCCCACACCCCCTGCTACTTAAATATATCAACTCCGAGATTGCACTTCACCACACTAAGTACAATCTTGGAGTTGATATATATAAGTAGTAGTGGGTGTGGGGGCCGCATCCCCCCCACGTGGGGGGTGCAGGGGGCTTGCCTCTCTGCTTATACTTGCAAAACAGTAATATAGTTTGTGTTTTATTTCTTTTTGCATGTACTTGTGCTGGAATAAGTATCCTGTGTGTTTTCAGGATTTTGTGTTTTCAGTATTTTGAGTTTTCGGGATTTTGAGCTTTCAGGATTTTGGTCTCAGGATTTTGAGCTTTCAGGATTCTGTAGCCCCATATATATATATATATATATATATATATATATATATATATATATATATATATATATATATATATATATATATATACAGCAAGTTATATATATATGTAAGCAGATATATATATGTATCTATATAGGTATATATGGACATACATCTGTAGATAATGGGAACATAACATAAACATACATGTCTGCATGCACCGTTACTGGGGTTGAGAGGCCCCTAACAACATACTTCTTGTACGAATAGGTATCCCCCCTCACAGTGAAACACGTCTGCCCTGCAAAACACTACCAACTGCTGCTGATCCCATAACCAGGACCTGACACGACATGGGCACAAGATGTTAACAGTACTCCATCCCACCTGTATGATGTCTGGCTGGTATCAGTAACATATCATGTAGTGCAGTCTGGCTCCCATAGGGAATGTACAATGTGGAAGAAATCAACATCCTTAGGATACATATACACAGACACATATATGCAGCTACAGATATGCATATATATATATATATATATATATATATATGTAACTACACATACACACGCAGAGATATGTATAGTAAGATACAAATGTAGAAGGTGCACACAATATGGAATAGCCACTATGCCTACAGTTACCAGCTTACCAACTGGACACTGTATGGGCCACCCATACAAATGACAATCATTGCCTACAACATATACCCACAGAGAGGTCAAAGGATATAACACCGCACACAGTTTTGCATAAATTGGAAAGCTTTATTTGTGTACTATTACAGTTGTATATGCCATCTCATATAGCTGTTTAGACAAGGACATCCATATAAACTGAGTAATTCAACTGTGAAACAGTTATACTAATACAGTAGTTTGGAAAGTTTTACAAATGTTGCTGTCCAGGCCAAGGCCTCCAAGTAGTACAATAGTGAAGACAGACTGAGCCACAGGATATGAAACAATCAACAGTAAGCAATGCAGATGTATAGTTCAGCAGCATCTATCTACACTCTGTAGACAATCCCTAGGGGGTAAAGACCTCAGTTGACACAATGGGATGTAACTGTTACATAACAATGCATAACTGACACCATCACAAGCACACTGACAAACATAACAGTCTGTATGGTAGGAGGCAGTAGGCCTGCATTTACCCAAGGTGGATTGTATGGTAATGTACATCCAGATACCTTAAGGCAGCTTACCCTGATACCCCCCATGTTGTAACAGCCTAGGTTAGTTATGGTGCATCCCCCTTAGACTCAATAATACAGGGCCATATACCACTATTACATACACTAGCCTCTGGAGTGCATAAGGGCACACATGTATTGTGTAGGTGAAGCCCACACATATATGGCTTCAACCCCACTGTATGTGTAGGGGACACAACAGCAGTGGACTGATGGCAGGAATGGCTGCATGACATACTCACAGCCCACTATAGAACAACTCCTGACAGCATGTCATATGTGCAAAGCCTGGTATGTAGGTGGAGGACAGAGTCTGGAACATAGGCCCATATGTGGAAAACTGTTGTCATACACTAAGCAAGTTGCTGGTGTTACAGGATAGTCTGCAACATACCCTTAGTCAGGGATTTGAAGTTAGAAACAGAAATGGATGTAGCCATGTACTGATAGCACTCAGCACACACTGCCAGTGAAATATCTGACACAAGACCTGTGTGGTGGACATACAAAACATAATAGGCACTCCTCTGGCCATCAAGAGGATAGGTCCACAGTTGAGAGCTATGCGGACAGTCTGAACTCCAAGGTAAACTAGTATGTACACACAAACTCTGTAACACCAGTACTATACAATGCATACAACAACTCTACTCACACTCTGTCTGTAGTTCTGGAACCTCCTACTCATATGAAGCTGACCTGAGTGTGCAGGTTCTCCTGTAAGAGGTATTGCTACCTGCTGTCTGTAACACTGATGCCCACACACAGGAAAGATGTCCATTACACTGGAAAGGTAAAGGGACCACGCCTACATGATGTAGGGATTTATAGTAGGTGGCTGCCATGACAGTTGTAACTGGAAGTACTACACAGCAAGCTGCATGTAGTTAGCATGTGGAGGACACTGATTGGTGCAGAGGCCATCACAGGATCATGTGCATCACCTACAAAACCATACTGCAATCTGTTCAAAGCAGCTCAATCCATTTACTGGAGAGAGACTGAGAGAGAGAGAGAGAGAGAGAGAGAGAGAGAGAGAGAGAGAGAGAAACAAGCCTAAGGCAAAGCAAAAGTAAAAGCCAAAGGAAAAAAAAACTATACTAACATCCAGCAAACTATCCAGAACAGACATCATTTCCACAACAGGTATGTGAAGTATATATGCATGTAAATGAATGTAGTACCTGGTCCATAATAATGGGATAGTTGATGTGGAATGATTTATATGTACCATCAGCTGTTGTTTTAATGATGTTCAGCTGAACAACTGCTATGGACAATAGTGTCTGTCCCTGTGGGTAGTGGGCCATAGTTGTCAACTGTGCAGATCAGCACTGACTGACAAGATGTAAACAATCATAGTGTGTGTTGTGTAATGGGAAGTATGTATATTACATGGCCAATAGCTGGTGGTGGAAGTAATGCCATTATGATGGACACATGGGACCCACAGCCCAACCCTTGCAGGATACTCAGGTTAATCTGTAATGTAGCATGCAGGAATGCCATAGGTGTGTAATAGGGTTACCTGCAATCAGGTCCTACATATATCTCCCTAATGTCAAGCTGTGCCCATATGTGGCACCTGTCTGTGTAGTAGCAAGGCAGAACAGTGTAGCTGTGCAGGAAGGTGTTGTGAGATTGTGGACCTGATGTCTGAATGTACCCCACATATAGGTATGCATATGTGTACATATGTACACATATATAATATACAAAGATATATTATATATATATCTACATGTATGTCCACAAACATACAAATACCCATGTGTAGACATATCTATGAGCACATATATACATCACATATATCTACACATATATAGATACATACCTGTATGCATGTCTGCATATATACAAACACACACACAAGCACATATGTATGTAAATACATGTCCCCTATATTAATACCACAGTGATGCATGCTATGTGTTATGCAACAGCACACATAGCAATACACATAGGTATCTACAGATGGAAGTGTGTGCAGTATGGATGGGTATGTCACATGTAAACCCCTTGTTGTGACCACATTGCCCTTGTCTGTGAAGTATGGAATGGGAATATGGTGAAGTATGGCAGGTATAGTTGTGGAGGTGGTCAGGGTTGGTAGATATAGAGAACAGTCTACAGGGGTGGTATGTGACACATGTGGTGGGTGAACACCCTTTGATGGTGTGTGTGGTCTGTGATGTGGATGCCCCATGGAGCCCAATATGGGCACAATGGGAACAAGCCTCCCACCCACTGGTACTCACAACAGCAGTCCACATCCTGAAGGTGCCTGGCCTGGAGGCTGAGCAGGAGGAGCATGTCAGCCCTGTGAATGTGTACTGGGTTCCTCAGAGTGATGTAGCACATCCCACATGTGTCTGTGGAGCTCGTTATGGAATATACCCTGGACCTGACATTAGGGGTCCGGAACATGTCTGTGTGTGCCCCCAGGGGGGACAACATCCCCTGGGTTGGTTTCACCTGATGGTATTGATGGACCAGTACATGAGGAGGCCCCAGGGTTGGAAACACATGTGATGTGGCCAGGTAACATGGGCAGATGGGTCTGGAGAGGTGGTTCTGCTGGCCAATAGTACATATACATGTTATTGTGTCACTGTTATAGAACATATAGTGGTAGTAATAGTCTACACAATACCGGAACATGTCCAACAGCATGCATAGATATCCCCGATAACACAGAATGTCAGATGTGCAGCAATCACAAAGCATCCATACCACAGGCATGTATGGAACCATAGTGGCCCTGACAATGGCATGCAGGTGAATAGTCTGTAACAGGCCAGCAATGATAATGTCCACACATTGAACATGGATACAATCACATAACAGAAAGTGTGGTACAATACAATATCTGTCCCACTGGTAGGTAAGCTGTAGCCATACCTAATGAGTTGTGTGTACAGTTTGTTGTAGCTGATATGGTGGGGGGGTGACAGAGATGTGTATTAAGAACTGTGCCAACCTTGCTGTATGAGTTGCTCAGACCTGTTTCTATCTTTATGTCTTTCAGCCAAGATGTCACATGCATGTTTACCAATGTATTCAGTGGCAGAGAATGAAGTGCTGATCACATACTTAATCCAGCACTACCCTGTGCTGTTTGGCAGGGCCACACATGACCAGCAGGAGTGGACTGCCCTGTGGAATGACCTAGTCCACAGGGTCAATGATGGACTTCAGAACCACAGTTATGAGGAGGTCCGGCATCATTGTACTGACCTGCTTTGCAATGCCCATCAGCAGGCTGCTGCAGTCTGGGGGAATCACCTCACCACAGGGGGGGGGCATCCATCCCCCCAATGCATGTGGAGGAGCTCCTGGCCAGCCTCATGGCACCTGCCCGTCTGGCCAGCCACCAACCACCGGACACCTTTGTGGAGGTGGGTGTCACCCACACATTGGCTGATGAGTGTGCAGGTAAGGACACAGAACACATCAGTAGACTACTGTTGCATATACATCTGCATTGGTACAGGTAGATCATGCATATCTGACATGTCATAGATATATTGTGTTGCTGCATAGTAGTGATAAATAGATGTCCAGATGTGGTAGTATTGTGGAAATGTATCATTGATGTATTGTAATACTGCACCCACTCTGTAGCATTGCTACAGGTTTAGCCACTGACATTGCATCTCTCACCATCTTATTTAGGTCCAGCCGGGATACCACCAAGGCAGCAGCCTGTGGCTTGTGAGTATGTTTTATGTAGATGCTTGCCAACACACCAGGCATGTAATGGTGATGGTATATTCCATGCACACAACTAACACACCTACCCAGAATGCATGCTGTACATGTGCACTTATTGTTGCTGTGAAATGCATGGCATCACAGGGGTGACCATGATGGGGTATTGGAAGGGTATGTCAGACACCCACATGATAACTAACATTCTGTCATTGCAGAATGTGTCCACAGGAAGTAACATAATGGTGGAAGACATGGCCTACAGTAGGGACATGTTTGGAACAACACCCATATACAGTGCAACACCAGTGTATATACCTGTAGGACAATGCAACTGCTGCAGAGATATACTGTGGCATATGGCATTACAGTAGTCCACATTATCAGCTGGGACTAGGCTGTAACATGTGGTCTTCACTGTATGGGACACAGCAAAGTGACACATGTGTAGGGCTTACCTGTCATGCATCTGCAAATAGGCTGAAGGAGGGGAGGTGTCAGCATGACACACCAGTGCACTGCAGCAGGGATCTTAAGGATGCTAAGAATGGCAGTATCTACACATAGTCAGGTTCAGGACATGTGGCAGATGTAACCCTACCTCCACAGCAATAGTGATGGCAGTGTGTGAACACCAAGGGGTGTGCACATGAATAGACCTTGCAATTATGCAGAGTAGGGGGACATGTGTAGGGCAGACTGAACTTACACTGGCAATTGCAGATGGTCCACACTGGTATATCCCTGCCAGGAATAGTAACTACTGTAGTACACACAACAAGAGGTGTGTCAAACCGTGATACAACACATATGCCCACACATAGTGTATGCGTTGTGGTCAGCATCCACACACCTAACACATTCTGTAGGCACTGCATGTGAAAGTACAGGACATATGTCACATATCAGGCACATGTACTGTTAAGATATGCAGTGATGTGGTCCCAAGGCAGGTCACGGATGGGTGCATCACATCAGGAAGGGTGTGTACCCCCCATAGCCATGGTATGCTCTGATAGTTGTTAGTGTAAGAGTATTGGATTGGTCATAGATGGTCCGCTGATGTTGAGAGCTGTAAATCAGGCATCAGGCATTCACAAATGACAACTGTCCACATATCATCCCAGGTATGTTTTGCTGAAAAACATAGAGGCTGTGAGCATTAAAGCTGACATAACTGACACAGTACTACACATTCTGTAATGGGTTGCACACCTGTGAGGTGTGGTGCACAGTACATGGCAGGGAGCAGAACAGGTGCACAGCAATATTGTGTACATGGGGAATGGGCATCACCTAGTGACACAGCACATGCATCACACACATGTATACTGTTGCTAGCATGGATTAACTATAGCTGAACTGCATGGTGTTCTGTACCATATGTTCTGCATGTTGACAGATGGGTAAAAGGAGGACTGTGTGTGCTATCTCTGTGCAACCTCACCTATATATATGTGTTTTTGTGTGTGTGTGTGAGTATGTGTGTGTGTGTGTGTGTGTGTGTGTGTGTGTGTGTGTGTGTGTGTGTGTGTGTGTGTGTGTGTGTGTGTGTGCATCCTGGTGGTTAGTTAGTTTGTCTGTAGGGTCACTCATGCCCATGTGGGATTGTGGGGTGTTGATACAGCTGTACCTCCTTATGGGACTGTGCAGTACATGAACATGGACTTCCACATTACACATCAGGAATACCTGTCATGTGTGTAATTGCAGGACAACTGATAGTATAATATGGTCTGTAGCATGGAACAGACATCGAGAGGGAAGGTAGACTCCAGGTACACCCTTAATATCGCTTTCAGTAGGGAGGTCACCTACAACCCACGTATGCAGCACTACAGATATATTGGGTAAGTACTAGTCAACACCAGGGAGTGTCTCCATAAATTACAGTTGTCACATGATAGGCTGAATGAGCAGCATATCTGGCATGTACTAAGCATTACATACACATGCCACACCAGTGCATGATATTATGGATAGAACATAGTAGCCCACACATATAGTGGTCATGCTCATAATGTCTGGACATACAGATGGTGCATACCGAATGACAGCAGTGAGGCCATGTAAAACCACTACACACAGGTCAGGCAGGTAATGTAGTAACAGGTCTTGTGGTGTGACCGCTTGTGTAGGCATTTAGAGGACTGATATGTTAAGCAGTGGTATCATTGTGTGTATGTTAACAAGTGTGATGCAGGATGGGGTACCACATGGATATATATGTGGGACTGTCTGTAATGCCATGGACAGGTAGGTATTACGGATGTGTGTTTGTGTGTGTGTGTGTGTGTGTGTGTGTGTGTGTGTGTGTGTGTGTGTACTGTTAGGCAATACTCTACAGGTTTTAAAGTGCATTTATTGTTTTCCCCCACAGATGGCGAGGTGGGTCAGGGTCCCTCCTGCATGCAATCTAATGTCGGAGTCCATACAGACACCGAAGATGACGATAGTACTGTTGAGGCACAGGTGGGTCTGACACTGCACCAACATTTGACATCCCCCTTTTAGCCATCCCAACCCCACACACAGTTTCAATGCCTATACATACTCCATCACCAGTGACCATAGTGGAGGGACAGCTGGCGTTTGGTGGCAGTGTACAGGAAAGTGTGGTAACCATGTCTACTGTATCTAGTCACAGAAGGCATAACCAGATGTCTGGCAGGGCACCACATAGGTAGATGTCCCAGTGTGCTCATGGTAGGGCCGCTGGACATCATGCTCCTGGCATAGGTGACATAGTTGGTACCAACAGGTGCATGTTTCAGGCTGTGATGGCACCGCAGGCATGTATGGAACATTACACCAGACAGGGCCTGAGGCTGTAGTGGGCTGCTCTCACATCTGTAAGCAACAACCTCCATGAAGTGTCTGGTACCATACGTGCTTATACCGAGCTCACAAATAGCATGGTGAGATGATGGCCGTCATCGGCCGTGGTGAGTCTGTGCTTCAACATGTGGTGAGGATGCAGCAACAGCCACATGGACATGGCCTAGCAACACCAACAGCTGGCAGTCAACATGGACTTGCTAGGACACCAAGGGGCTCCCGTAGTGGCAGTAACAGCCCTGGCAGTGAGGGGATGTGTTGTCCACACCACAGCAGGCCATGTGCATGTGGTCCTAGCCAGTCCCAGGAGGAACCTGGTACCAGCAGACAATTGTCATCAGCAGGTGAGAGTAGCACATTGAGGCCTGTACCTGGACGTGCATGTGTCTGTGGCCAGAGGCAGTGAACTACACACCCTGCCAGGTATGGTCTGCAGCTGTCCATAAACACCTGTGTAGGGCAGCCACATGGCAGAACTATGTGCATGCATACCCACACACTATGCAAACACACCTAGGGCAACCCCATGCCTACACACACCACATCACCACACCCAGCTCACCACAGTACACCCCTCACCCATACCCATGGTGTCAAATGTATGGCCCACCCTAGGCCTCTGGCAAACCAACATCACACCCTGTGCATATGATGATACTTGTGCCACATCTCTGTCATCCATACCATCAATGCAGGGATAGGCAGGCTGATATGGTTCTGATGCACACAGTGACTGTACTACAGTGTACCACAGTATTGCAGTGTAACATGTTGTAAGGAGTAAAGTGTAATGAATAAATGGCAGGTAGTATAGCCATCCAGCAATGGTGCCTTATAGCTGTTAGAAAGACTAGTTGATTACAGTCCCTATAATTTTATCCATTTGTGCTGTAGGTGTACATGCATCAGCATGAGGATGGTCTGCAGTCATATTCCACAACGAGGTATGTCACCGTGGTGACACCATGGCTCTGACATATCTGGGGTACAGGTGAACACATGTCACAGGTTACTAAAATGGTTATTGCCTGTGCCACATGGACAGGTGACCTGCTGAGGCGTATATACCCTGCAACGTGATGTAGACCCATCCACATACATGCACACTGTTACTTGCCAACACTGGGACTAGACCCCTACCTAGCTATGTAGTAATACAGAAGTGTGTGGCTTACATTGCACACACCACACATCATTTAGGGTGAGGTGTGTCCCAGGTTACATGTTACATGTAGAACATCCCCAGACATGTACAGTATGCTAATGGGGGATGTAATGGGTGTATATAGACAATATTTAGTGTGACATACCATCATATACACATTAACAGACACATAACAGCCAGACACACATCCGAGATACCAGGGCCTATTGCTGCTAACTTGTCTGTGTGTCCAATGTGTTACAGGTAGGCTGCACATAGCACATGCATAACTGGCTTGGATTGTGGTATCAGTTACCTGTATGGTTGATGGTGACAATGGTAACCATAATGTGGTACATGGGACATATACCGGGTGTACCTTGGTGTAATGACAGTGTACACAGCACCCACATCCCCCAGTGGATATTGTACTCCCTGAAACCCATGATGACACTCTGCCATACCCACTATCACACATTGGCAGCGACTGCGATACAACCCATAGGATACCCCAACAGTGGTACTACAGGGATATGCATCTAATGCACATGCCACATGAGTAGTAGGGTGTTGCATTGTCATGCCTCACCTATGGGCAGCAACAACACTATTTGTACTACTGTGTGGCACTGGGTATTGTAATAGGAGTATGTGGCTTCAGAATGCTGTACCCTACAGATATATGGACATGCACAACTGCACACACATGCCAGAATACAAAGGGTATCCCATGCCTATCAACCCATTTAAAAATCACTGTTGTGCTGGTACTGCAAGGCTCATGTAGCTGGTATGGGGGGGGAGCTTAACAGGGTACATGTAATATCCCATAGCAGCAGCCACAGCTGAGTATGGCAATGGGTGTTGTGTTGGTTGTGAAGGTCCTCATGGATTTCCCAAGTACAGGTGTGCTAACACACAGACACTGCTACACTCAGTTATGCACACGTACACATGTGTCAGTACAGGGGTGCATCGCTGCAGGTGGTCATAGCTGTGTACCTAGCTATCGTCCAAGGGGAGATGGGTTGTTTAGGGGGTGTGTATACAGTTGTATCCTGCCACCTGCCAGGTGACAGTGGGCAATCTATTGACAGACACTACTGTGGTGACCCTCAGTGTGAGAATGACACGCATCAGCCAATCCTCCAGGTGCCTCTTGCACACATCCACTGAGATGATCAAGTTGACATGTATGCAACATGCATTACAACACATGGTTAGTGTCTGTGATGGAGACCTGTACTCAAGCATGTTTGATTGACTGTGGTAGTGTAGTGGAGGTACCCATGGCATGTGGTGCATACAGGGTGACATCTCCTATATGTGACACTTCTTACACAGCTGAGCAGACATGTCACTGTCAATTAAACTTAGGTTGCCTGTACATATCCCAGCTGGATACCTGCCATCTGCACATCTGTACAGGGACTGACAGTCATCAGCTTGACATGTAGCTATGCAGTAGCATGAGTGTGTTGACAGATAGATGTCTGACAATAATATGTATGGCATAACTACATGTCAGAAGCCCTCACTAACATGTGCTGTACAGACGGTAGCCTACAGTTACATTCAACATGATGGATCATTACCCAGTAAGGGGTATATACTGTGGCACAGCTCACAGACCAGGGATACAACAGGGAGGCCTTGGAGTCCAGCTATGACCGCAGGTGTTCCTGTTGTCAGTACCACATTTAGCACTCTTCTCTTGCCTGGGCTAGCACTGTCAACAGTAGTACTGCCATGATACACTACATGTCAGTGTGACAGCACTGCATTAACCACTCTGTATCTGACATCCCTTGTTCTAACCAGCAACAAAATGAACAGCCCTTGCAGGTCTTGAACCCAGGACCCTGTACTCTGACGTCACAACACTTAACCACTATGAAGACAGCTGTTGTTTTACCAATATAGCTGTCAATACACATTTTGAGTAGCATTAAACAATTGCCTTTAGTTCCTAAATTGTATAGTCCTTGTTATTAATATGACTGTTGCATCACATATGTTGTTTTATCATAATGTACACATAGCAGATACATACGGTGAGATATATCTGGGAGGGTATACACAACCATGAGGTTTAGTTCTGTACATGCATACATACATACATACAAATGTTTCAAGCATGGGCATTAAAGCCATTTGAGCTTGCCAATATGCCAAAACACTTGTTCCCATAATAAATGTCCAGGCTGTTCTTAAAATATCTAAACTAGTACTTGCTTTAATGTAATTTGGTAGTCTGTTCCAAGCATCAGCTACTCTGGCAGAGAACCAGTTAGTACACTTCTCATTCCTATAGAATATTCTACATAGGTTATCTGACGATTCTCTAGTACTTTTTGATAACCCCAAACATTCCCAGAGGTAGTTGTCCCTAAATGCCCTTTATAAGATCTCCTCTTAAATATCTGTAAGAGACACTGTACAAGTTCAGATATTTTAGTCTTTCATAATAACTTAGATTTTCACATCCATGGATGCCCTTAGTATATTTCCGCTGTAATCTTTCCAGTTTATTCATGCTTGTTTCCCTATAGGGTTTCCATATTGTTATTCCATACTCAAGTTTCGGTCTAATGTAACTAATAAACAATGACTTAATTATGTCTGATTTCCTAGACTTTATAAATCTTTTTATACAACCTATAGTTCTATAACTATCATTAGCCAATTAGTTGATATGATTAGAAAAACTCATAGCTGAATCTACCTATATATCCTAAATGAGTCTACAGTTTCAATCATTGTGTTCTGTATTAAATATTCACCTTTCAGTTTATGTCTCCCAAATCTCATATGCTTAGTTTTTGATGTATTTACCAACATATTATTCTCCTGTACTCAAATGGTCAATTTAGTCAAATTATTTTGCAGACATGCCTTATCTGTAACACTTGTAATCAGTTTACCAAATTTCAGGTCATCAGCATACAGACTGTAACGAAAAAATCTTCCTCCTGGAAAATACACAGCCACGTACCACCAGTAAGTGCACCAGCCTCTTCTTCTTAAAAAGACAGAATTTATTCCAAACTCACTGCCATACAACCATAAAAACACTGCTAAATGGTAAAACAATGTAATGTTAAGCGCTTTCACCAACTACTATGTGGGCTTCCTCAGAACACTGAAACACTATACTAACACTTCATTTATTTAAAATTTGGCACCAACAATTCTCTCAGTTGGACTTTTAAAGTCATATACATAATATACATTTATTGCAACCTTGTTCCTGAACCCAAGGGTAAATATGCATGTGAACGGACTGTATAACCTTAAAATACATCTTAACCAAGATATATCGGGAATCATACCAAAAAATGTGTGTATATATTATGTGCAACACATAAAAAATATATGTATTGTATAACACCTGAAAAAACAAATATTGCATTTGTATAGTTATGTATGAGTTGACTACATACATATTGTCTAGTAATATAAACAAAACCTATGACCTGATAATGAATACATAAATGAAGAAAATATAAACAGATGTTGCAAAATACTAAATACTAATTGTTAATGATACCCTCTAGACCCTCTCTCCCCCCGAAGGAAATTCAGAGAATATAGTAACTATGTTGACATTATATAAACATTGCCAATATAAACACTCCAGACCTCAAAATGAAACTTTCAAAATTTAATATATCTCTAAAATGGTTTTACAAGAAATATAATCATTGAGTCCAGGTGAATTCATAGCATCTAAGTATAATTGCAACCATGTTTCCTTGAATGCCAGTAAAGTTTTAAGGTCACACCCCCTAGGATCTGTATAGATGGTTTCTAGTATGGCAAATCTAAATTCATGGGTGTCTCCCATCTTTTCATATTGGCAATGTTTATATAATGTCAACATAGTTACTATTGTTGTGTCTTTCGGCTTATCCCCGTTAGGGGTCGCCACAGTGGAACTCCAGTCCGCTAATGTTTGGTAGTGGATTTTTACATGCCGAGTTACCAGCCCTGATGCACAACCTTCAATGAAGGCATGCCCATTCATGCATGCCTCCACACAGAAGACGCTCTAGCTGAGAATCGAACATGACAACGTCTTGCTGTGAGGTGACAATGCTACCGTAGCACCACTACCATGGGTCACAACATAGTTACTATATTCTCTGAAGTTCCTTCAGGGAGAGAGTGGGTCTAGAGGGTATTATTAACAATTAGTACATGCATAGTGTGGGCCTGCCCTGTGCTGTTCCTGCTGCAGCTGTTTCCGCAGGATCATATTGTGTAGCATGGCACATATGATGACAATTTGGGTACATGTAGCTGGTAACTATTGCAAGGCTGCACCAGATGTGTCCAGGCACTGGAAACATGACTTAAGCATCCCAAACACACGCTGTATTATAATTCTGGTCTGTGTGTGCACCTCATTATGGAGTTCTTGTTCGGATGTGTGTGCATTTCTGATGGGTGCCATCAGCCACAGCTCCAGTGCATATCCAGCATCCCCCACTAGGTGACCATAAGGAATGTCCCCTTTGGCAAATCTGTGGTACAGCTGCATCAGATGCCAGATGTGGGAATCGTGATAGCTTCCAGGGCAGCCTGCACACACATTAATTATTATGCCCTGGGCATCACACATGACCTGGCAGTTGTTGGAGAGAAAGCCCTTGCCATTGATGTAGACCCTAACCTGCTCATTGGGTGGTGCTTTGATGCATATGTGCATGCAGTCTATAGCACCCACTACCTCAGGGTATTCTGCTATTTGGTGGAACAGTTGTATATTGCTGGCCAATGCCTCACGGGTGTTGGGGAAATATACGTGCTTACCAGCATGTGCTGACATGGCATCCAGGAACTGGTGGAGTACCCTGGATGCTGATGCCAATGAGATCCCCATCATACTTGCAGTTGGCCTTTGGAAGGTACCTGTAGCTAGTAATCTTAGGCCTACACATACCTTGGTATCCACTGGGATGGGTTCCCCTCTGTTTGTTCTGTGTGTCAGGCGTGGCTAGCACAGCTCAACGATTTGCTGTAGGCAGCCCCTGTCCACCTTATAGTGCTCCACTATCTCCAGCTCATGTAGCCCCTGGTAGGTTACTCTGGGTCTGTACACTCTTCTCCATCTCCTCACTGTGGGTTGGTCAACATCATTCACATCCTCACCACCCTCAGACTCTTCCACAAGCTGTTGTATGATAGCTATTGCAGCCCCTGTAATTTTGTTGTTTTGTTTGTTAAAACATGAGACCATGAGATCTGTAACAAATACTGGTGTCACCATAGTATCCAGTACTACAGAGAGTGACAAATACCACTGCAGGAAATGTGCTGGACCACATGTGTGTCCATATGACTCACACATGCCAGTCAGGGAGGTTCACATACCTAACAACAGTCTCAGGCAGCAGGACAGGTGTAGACAAGCACAAACAAAGGGTGTGCTATGACCTCTGAATGATGCCTATGGGTAACCCCCCCAGGCCTACACAGACAGACTACAGCAGGTCAGGCAGTGGGATGTTAGTTCTGAAGGATAGGAAGTCAGAAACTAATATGTAGGTCAATCAAAGCTAAGACCTGTAGTACACTGATATGCCTCCAGTCAGCATGATAGGTTAGAATACCGAATGAAATTGAGTACCTGACATACCAGTACAGTCATAGAAAATGTGTAAAAGTGTCATGTGTGCCCCCCATCCTACATAGAAATGTAAAAACAGTCAGGTGTGCCCCCCCAATCCTGTGCAGAAATGTATTAACAGTCAGGTGTGCCCCCCAATCCTGTGTAGTAATGTAGAAGCAGTCAGGTGTGCCCCCCCCAATCCTATGTAGAAATGTAGTAACAGTCAGGTGTTTCCTCCCACTCCTATGTAGACACATAGAAATAGTCAGGTGTGCCCCTTCCCCCAATCTAGCGTAGAAATGTATCCTTAAAGAACCAAAGATATATATATGTATATAGTAACATCTTTTTATGTACAAATCCTTTTTAGCGTTTGTGTTATGTTTGTTATAAGTATTGTGTCTTTACTAACATCAGCTGTGTTATGCTTGTACTATAGCAACATGCTATATTGCAATTGTGTCTGTTAGAGCTTATCTCCCTAGGCCTCTACTGAAAATGGACATGTATCCAGTTAGACTAGCTTGGTCAACAAATGTAAAATAAAAATAAATAAATAAAACAAAATAAATGTAGTAACAGTCAGGTGTGCCCTCCAATCCTGTGTTGAACTGTAGGAATAGTCAGGTGTGTCCCCCCAGTCCCGTGTAGAAATGTAGTAACAGTCAGGTGTGCCCCCCACCCCTATGTAGACATGTAGAAACAGTCAGGTGAGCCCCTTCCCCCAATCCAGCATAGAAATGTAGTAACAGTCAGGTGTGCCCCCCCCCAATCCTGTGTAGAAATGTAATAACATGTATGAGTAGGTATAGTACCAGTGGAGCACAGATGCCCAGAGGTGGCCAAGGTAGCAGGATAGGTTGTAGCATTTGCACAATATGCAGGTCTGTATGTGTTAGGTTGGTGTGTGTTTCATATTGTGTGAGAGTCGTCAGTATGTATGCATGTTGAGGTAAGACCTGGTGACCATTGCCACTACTGCTGATGACAGGGACAAGCCCTCACAACTGCAGTGCCAAAGACAATTCCCACCAGAATAACACATGTCAGCACTAAGCCATTGTAAATTTATGGTGGTAATATGTGTCACCATCTGAAAGACTGACATGACATGGCTGTTGGGTGCTACCTACAGCTAGGGACACACCTGCATTGTAGATGTATGGTGGTAAATGTATTTTGGTAATATGTGTCACCATCTGAAAGACTGACATGACATGGCTGTTGGACTAGATATACAAGCAGTACAGAGAGGAAAGTACCCCAGATATACAGTATATATTGTGTCACCGTGAAATGGAGACACCCTTGGAATTGTACATACATGTATGCATCAGATTAACTGGTCCTGTAGTAGGGGATACTGGTGATGTCTGCCAGAACACCTGTAGATCACAAAGGAGGTAGGGCTGATGTATTGGGAAACAGCTGATGTACCTGCACATGCCAGCATAACTGGAATGCCCCATGCATATCTGTGTGTCAGATGCAAGTGGTGTCCATAGCATACATGCACCCAGCTCATGCAAACACCACCCAAAGGTACCTCTCTGGTCATATCCCTGCTGTGGGGAATGGGTACAAAATGTCCCCACCTGTATATGGCAATAGCGGAAGAATGCAGCATGCAGTGCAGATGTCCCATGCAGGTGTGTCCCTAGCTGTAGGTAGCACCCTGCCAGCATCTACACCATCTGATCAAGACTGATAGAAGGCATTGGCATGCAAACCTATCACACCTACACTGTCACCCCAGGGGAATATACTGTATGGTAGTCTGAGACTGTAGGACTGACGGAATGCAACGGCCTGCCACATCTAGGCTGCAGCAACACCTAATGACTCACAGGCCTCTGCCAAAGGCATGTGTCTCACATGTACTGCCAATGCATATTATGTCATGGACACCCAAATAATATAACACACTCCACATAAGCAATATGCAAGGCCATGTGGACAAACCACAGTAACATGTCCACCATGTCCCACTGCATGAACTGTGGACCAACACTAACACACTTGTGATGGGGTTATACCCTTAGCAAATATATCAGAGAATGTATGCATAATGTATGGAAGAGGTTAGAATAAGGGGGATGGGAGCATGGGCAGCATGGAATGTGCAGGGTCCAACACCGAGCTGTGTGCACACAATATCCCTGGCTGTAAACACATAAATGCTTAGCTACACACCTGCCCATACACCACAATAGGGGTAATGCCCTGACCCATGTCCCCTGCCTCTGGGTAACCTGTGTGAATCAGTACAGCTGTGAGGCATTGCCACAGCAAGATAAGGCCATACTGTCATGTCGATAGGTGTACAAGTATGGGATCCTCTGACAGCACTGTACCAAGATGCTGAACCAGATACACAGACCCAGCAGCACCTGTCTGCAGCTCCCCCTCCAGAATGGCATAACTTACCATGAATATGTAGGTGTCTGCCCACAATATCGGACAGAGCTGCAGTCACCCTTGTCCCCCAAGACATCAGAGTGAGCAAGAATGTCCACCTGACAGTACATGAGGACAGAAAACATCACAGTATATAACAGTACACATGTGAATATCTCTGCTAACAGCAGTACCACGCAGCTGAAGCAGCACAGACACAATCACCTACACTACAAAACATCCTCTGCACAGTGTGTCTACATATTCCAAATGATCGAGGGATACCCTGCAGAAACAGTTTGCTACCTGTAGGTGTACAACACAAAGGTCTGCACTGGAGTACAAACTACCTGGAATCTATCCACACATTCAATACAGAAGGCCATACTGGGCAGAAGGCAATGGTAGACAACAACATACTGAAAGGTCATACTGGGAATGCTCACTCACTTAAACAAATGAAGCCCATGTCTGCAAACAACAGTGGACCATACATATCTGACATTTGCAGATGTTAGTGAACCTCAGTATGCACCAGTCATGCCTTGCACACACAGTGGATAGGAATACAGACACATATCCAAGGACAACACACTATATTAAGCCAAAAGTAGACATACATAGATGTGTGGAAGAGAGTGACTGTGAAAAGGAGCCATTCATTATGAGGCCTGTCCCACCCATTAGACAGCCAAATGGCTACAACCACATGAGATGTAAATGCCACTTACAGTAGACATTAGCCACCGGCATACATCAGCATTACAGACTATGTAGTGCAAGTGCTAGCTGTGCAACATGACTGTACAAGGAAATAGTCATCTAGCAGCTGTATACACGTACCTGTGGAATATAACCCTGTGTGTGCCCACGTATGGTATGTCAACCTCGAGATGAATGGGTTATGACCCATGCACACACACACTGCCCTCCCCACAGCCCTACTATGACAAGCCTGCTGAGGTCATCCACTTTGAAATGTACCCTTGGTAAAGGTGTAGCCCAGTAATCTGTGTGGTGCGACCCATATCTGTGTACTGCTGTAGTGTGATAAACTAGTTAGGTAGAAGTTCCAATCCTAGACCTGGAAACTGTGTGTGTGTGTGTGTGTGTGTGTGTGTGTGTGTGTGTGTGTGTGTGTGTGTGTGTGTGTGTGTAGAGAGCAAACCCTTTTAGTCTAGTCACACTCACTACAATTCAAGTGCCCTACTTTGGCAAGGCTGCTGATGTCATTCACTGTGAAATATACCTTTCAGAAAGCTGTAGCCCAGTAATCTATGTGGCACATCCTATAACTGTGTACTGCTGTAGTGTGATAAACTAGTGAGGTAGGAGTTTTAATCCCAGACATGGCAACTGTGTGTGTCTCTGTCTGTGCAGAGAGCAATGCCTTTTAGTCTAGTCAAAATCACTACATTTCAACTGCCCTACTTTGGCAAGGCTGCTGATATCATTCACTGTGAAATACACCTTTCAGAAAGCTGTAGCCCAGTAATCTTCATAGCGCATCCTATAAATGTGTACTGCTGTAGCGTGATAAACTAGTTAGGTAGGAGTTCTAATCCCAGACATGGCAAGTATGTGTGTGTGTGTGTGTGTGTGTGTGTGTGTGTGTGTGTGTGTCTGTCTGTCTGTCTGTGTAGAGAGCAATGCTTTTTAGGCTAGCCACACTCACTACAATTTAAATGCCCTACTTGGCAATCCTGCTGATGTCAGTCACTGTGAAATAAACCTTTGGGAAAGGAGTACTCCAGTAATCCCCGTGGTGCATTCTGTAAGCTTCATGCTGTACTGTGATATAAAACTCTGGTAGGGTTCTACTCCCACACATGGCAGTTGTGGATGTTTTCACATGTGTTTCTATGTCTGTGTAGGGTGTAATGCATTTTAGGCTAGTCACAGTCACTACAATTCAAATGCCCCTTCTTTGGCAATCCTGCTGGTGTCAGTCACTGTGAAATACACCTTTGGGGAAGGAGTATTTCAGTAATCCCTGTGGTGCCTCTTATAACAGCTGCATGCTGTAGTGTGATATAGAAGTCTGGTAGGGGTTCTATCCCCACACATGGCAGTTGTGGATGTTTTGTGTGTGTTTCTATGTCTGGGTAGGGAGCAATGCATTTTAGGCTAGTCACACTCACTACAATTCAAATGCCCTACTTTGGCAATCCTGCTGATGTCATTCACTGTGAAATATACCTTTGGGAAAGGAGTACTCCAGTAATCTCCATGGCGCATCCTATAACTGCGTAGTGCTGTAGTGTAATAAACTAGTTAGGTAGTAGTTCTAATCCCAGACATGACAGTTGTGTGTGTGTTTGTGTGTGTGTGTGTGTGTGTGTGTGTGTGTGTGTGTGTGTGTGTGTGTGTGTCTGTGTTTGTAATTCGTGCCCTGTGTGTGGAGGTGGTTGTGAGTGTGTAACAACTGGACTCAATGTGGAGCGGGTTTTGCAAATTTCTTATATGGTGGCCCTAGTATATATATCACAATATTCACCGTACAGGGATAACAGATGTGAAGTAGCCGAGAGGCTGGGGTGCAAATCCATACCCCTAGATGTGACATCAAGGCCAGGTGAACAAAGTTAGCAACCCTAGTATTACCCAGAGAACGCTCTCAACCCATGTCTCTCACACACACACACACACACACACACACACACACACACACACACACACACACACACACACACACACACACACTTGCCTAGGCAACAGCCACTATGTTGGTAGTTCCCTCCATATTGCCCACTGATATTAACCATGGTGTGATTGCAGTGGACTACAGAGGGCATGACATCCTGTTCATCAGTCCAATAGGCACGTACATGCCGATAGTGTACCTTCTCCATGTTCCCCACTGGACACCTGCAACACCTGCGGTGCCATAAAATGTGACCCACAAAGGATATATCATGCCTGAAAATTATGCCCTGTATGGACAGATGCCACAAACACGAGGTATGCTATCAATGTAGGTGCAGGGTAAACCGACATATATAGATCGATATGTATATGTACATAGATATACATATAAACACCCAGATATATACATATGCAGAGCAATATATGTCTACACATATACAGATAGCGATAGATATGCACATATACATATGGATATCTACATATATATTGACAGTAGTAGGTATATCAGAATAGATTTATATGTACATATAGCTATAGATATCTACATATATGGCAACATAACTAGGCATATCTGTACACATAGGATGTGCATACATATACAGCTATATATACATATATCTATATATACATATACGTATATCTATATACAGGAAGAGCATGGGGCAGGGCCATATAGCCCCTCACCAATGTCAAGGCCTGCACAGGGAAAGAGTGACTCAGAGGAGGAACAACTTGAGCCTGCCCCAGTATGCAGTTGGAGGCATGCCCAGTATGCCCTGGCCTTGGCAAAGAGGCAACGCATAGCACATACACTGACACAGTAGGGACCTAGGGAATGACACCTCTCTCTGACTCACACATACAGTAAAAATGATGCCAAACCTGACACTATCTGTGCTCAACCATGCATAGGGAGTGTACTATGTGCATCTGACATAGACAGTCCTCCAGCACCATCCTCAATACTGGCACATCCACAAGGTAAGTCAATTAACTTACCAGTTGCCAAATGGAGTAGAATGTGTCATTACCTGTATCTATGGTATGGATGTGAGAATGCAAGGGAATTGGATGGCTGAATGGTATGCCAGCAGATAGTAGACACCCATAGTGGCACTATGACATCTGTAACAAATACTGGAGTCACCATAGTAGCCAATACAACACAGGGTGACAAAACCCACTGCAGGAAATGTGCGGGCCATCATATGTGCCCATATGACTCACACATGCCAGTCTGGGAGGTTCACATGTCCAACAACAGTCTCAGCAAGCAGGACAGGTGTAGACAAACACAAACAGAGGCTGTGCTATGTCCTCTGAATGATGCCTATGGGTAACCTCCCCCCAGACCTACACAGACTACAGCAGGTCAGGCAGTGGGATGTTAGTTCCGAAGGGTAGGAAGTCAGACACTAATATGTAGGTCATCCAAAGCTAAGACCTGTAGTACACTGATATGCCTCTAGTCAGCATGATAGGTTAGAATACAGACTGAAGTGGAGTACCTGATATACCAGTACAGTCATAGCAAATGTGCACAAGTGCCAGGTGTGCCCCCCATCCTATGTAGACATGTATAAACAGTCAGGTGTGCCCCCCAATCATCTGTGGAAATGTAGAAACAGGTGTGCCCCCAATCCTGCGTAGAACTGTAGTAACAGTCCAGTGTGCCCCCCAATCCTGTGTAGAAATGTAATAACAGTCAGGTGTGCCCCCCAATCCTGTGTAGAAATGTAGGAACAGTCAGGTGTCCCCCTCCACAATCCTATGTAGAAATGTAGTAACAGTCAGGTGTGCCCCCCACTTATATGTAGACATGTAGAAACAGTCAGGTGGGCCCCTTCCCCCAATCCAGTGTAGAAATGTAGTAACAGTCAGGTGTGCCCCCAATCCTGTGTAGAAATGTAGTAACAGTCAAGTGTGCTCCCAATCCTGTGCAGAAATGTAATAACAGCCAGGTGTGCCCCCCCCAATCCTGTGTAGAAATGTAGAAACAGTCAGGTGTCCCCCCGACAATCCTATGTAGAAATGTTGTAACAATCAGGTGTGCCCCCCACTCATATGTAGACGTGTAGAAACAGTCAGGTGTGACCCTTCCCCCAATCCAGCATAGAAATGTAGTAATAGTCAGGTGTGCCCCCCATCCTGTGTAGAAATGTAGTAACAGTCAACCGTGCCCCCCAATCCTGTGTAGAAATGTAGTAACAGTCAGATGTGCCCCCCAATCCTGTGTAGAAATGTAGAAACAGTCAAGTGTGTCCCCCCACAATCCTATTTAGAAAAGTAGAAACAGTCAGGTGTGCGCCTTCCCCCAAACCAGGGCAGAAATGTAGTAACAGTCAGGTGTGCCCCACCAATCCTGTAGTAGCAGTCAGGTGTGCCCCCCCCACACAATCATGTGTAGAAATGTAGAAACAGTCAGGTGTGTCCCCATCTTGTGTAGAAATGTAGTGACAGTCGAGTGTGCCCCCCTGTGTAGAAATGTGGTAACAGTCAGGTGTGTCCCCCCAATCCTGTGTAGAAATATAGAAACAGTCAGATGTGCCCCCCAATCCTGTGAAGAAATGTAGAAATAGTCAGGTGTGCCCCCCCCAATTCTGTGTAGAAATGTAGAAACAGTCAGGTCTGTCCCCCACAATCATATGTAGAAATGTAGGAACAGTCAGGTGTGCCCCTTCCCCCAACTCAGCGTAGAAATATAGTAACAGTCAGGTGTGTGTCCCCACAATCCTATTTAGAAATGTAGAAACAGTCAGGTGTGCGCCTTCCCCCAAACCAGCGCAGAAATGTAGTAACAGTCAGGTGTGCCCCACCAGTCCTGTAGTAGCAGTCAGGTGTGCCCCCCCACAATCATATGTAGAAATGTAGAAACAGTCAGGTGTGTCCCCCATCTTGTGTAGAAATGTAGTAACAGTCAGGTGTCCCCCCAGTCCTGTGTAGAAATATAGAAACAGTCAGATGTGTCCCCCAATCCTGTGAAGAAATGTAGAAATAGTCAGGTATGCCTGTGCCCCCCCAATCCTGTGTAGAAATGTAGAAACAGTCAGGTCTGTCTCCCACAATCATATGTAGAAATGTAGGTACAGTCAGGTGTGCTCCCCCCAAACATATTTAGAAATGTAGTAACGGTCTGGTGTGCCCCCCCAATCCGATGTACACACGTTGTAACAGTCATGAGTGCCCCCCCCACAACCCTATGTAAAAATGTAGTGACATGTATGTGTAGGTATAATACCAGTGGAGCACAGATGCACAGAGGTGGCCAAGGTAGCAAGTTAGGTTGTAGCATCTGCACAATATGCAGGTATGTGTGAGTTATGTTGGTGTGTATGCATGTTGAGGTGAGACCTGGTGGCCATTGCCCACTACTGCTGACAGGGACAAGTCCTCACAACTGCAGTGCCAAACACAATATCCACCAGTATAACACAAGCTAGCAGTAAGCCATTGTAAATGTATTGTGGTAATATGTGTCACCATCTGAAAGACTGGCATGGCATGGCTGTTGCGCTAGATATACAAGCAGTACACATGGGAAAGTACCCCAGACATACAGTATATATTGTGTCACTGTGAAATGGACACACCCTTGGAATAGTACATACAGGTATGCACCACATTATCTGGTCCTGCAGTAGGGGATACCGGTGTTGTCTGCCCAAACATAGATCACAAAGGAGGTAGGACTGATGTATTTGGAAACACCTGATGTACCTGCACATGCAAGCATAAATGGACTGCCCAATGCATATCTGTGTGTCAGATGCAAGTAGTGTCCATAGCACACATGCACCCAGCACATGCAAACACCACC
Organism: Protopterus annectens; assembly: GCF_019279795.1. Taxonomy (NCBI): domain Eukaryota; kingdom Metazoa; phylum Chordata; order Ceratodontiformes; family Protopteridae; genus Protopterus; species Protopterus annectens. The sequence goes on from NC_056741.1 coordinate 494,746,173, forward strand.
CACAGGTACCTCTCTGGTTGTACCCCTGCTGTGGGTAATGGGTACAATATGACCCATCTGTATATGGCAATAGCAAAAGAATGCAGCATGCAGTGCAGGTGTCCCATACAGGTGTGTCGCTAGCTGTAGGTAGCACCCTGCCAGGATCCACACCACCTGATCAAGACTGATAGAAGGTATTGACATGAGCACCTATCACACCTACCCTGTCACCCCAGGGGAATATACTGTATGGTGGTCTCAGACTGTAGGACTGGCAGAATGCAATGGTCCACCACATCTTGCCCACATCAACAGCTAATAGCCCACAGGCCTCCGCCAAGGGCCTGTGTCTCACACGTACTGCCAATGCATGTTATGTCATGGACACCCAAATAACAACACAACACACTTCACATATGCCATATGCAAGGCCATGTGAATAAATCACAGTAACATGTCCACCATGTCCCACTGCATGAACTGTGAACCAACACCAACACACAGCTGTGATTGGGGGATAACCATAGGGAAAGTATCAGAGAATGTATGCATAATGTAAGGAAGAGAATAGAATAACAGGGAGGGTTGGAATCATGGGCAGCATGGAATGTGAAGGTCCGACAGGAAGCTGTGTGCATACACTATCAATACCTGCCCGTACACCATAATAGGGATAATGTCCTGACTCATCACCCCTACCTCTGGGTAACCTGTGCAAATCTGTACATCTGTGAGGTATTGCCATAGCAATATAAGGTCATGCTGTCATGTTGATGGATGTACAAGTATGGGATCCTCTGCCAGCTCTGTACCAAGGTGCTAAACTGGATACACAGACCCAGCAGCAAGTGTCTGCAGCTCCCCCTCCAGGATGCCATAACCTACCATGAATATGTAGGCATCTTCCCACAATACTGCATACAGCTGCAGTCACACTTGTCCCCCAGGACATCACTGTGAGCAGGAATGTCCAGCTGACAGTACATGGGGACAGAAAACATCACAGTGTATAACAGTATACATGTCTGAATATCTCTGCTAACAGCAGTACCATGTAGCTGAAACAGCACAGACACAATCACCTACAGTACACACTATCCCCTGCACACTTTGTCCCCATATTACCAAATGATCACCGGATACCCTGCAGAAACAGTTTGCTACCTGTAAGTGTACAACACAAAGGTCTGCACTGGTGTACAAACTACCTGTGATCGATCCACACATTCAATACAGAAGGGTATACTGGGCATGCTTACACACGTAGAGAAATGAAGGCAATGTCAGACAACAACATACTGAAAGATCATACTGGGCCTGCTCACACACTAAACAAATGAAGCCCATGTCTGCAAACAACAGTGGACCACACATATCTGGCAGTTGCATATGTTAGTGCAGTCACTCCTCAGTATGCACCACTCATGCTTTGCACACACAGTGGATAGGAATACAGACATATATCTAAGGACAACACACTATAATAAGCCAAAAGTAGATGTACCTAGATGTGTGGAAGAGAGTGACTGTGACAAGGAGCCATCCATTATGAGGCCTGTCCCACCCATCACACAGCCAAATGGCTATAATCACATGAGGTTCAGATGTCACTCACTATAGATACTAGACACCGGTATCAGTCAGCATTACAGATTATGTGGTGCAAGTGCTAGCTGTGCAACATGACTGTACAAGGAAGTAGTCATCTAGCAGCTGTATACACGTTCCTGTGGAATATAACCCTGTGTGTGCCCGCATGTGGTGTGTCAACCTCTAGATGAATGGTTATGGCCCATGCCCATACACTGCCCTCGCAATAGCCCTACTATGACAAGGCTGCTGAGGTCATCCACTTTGAAATACACCTTTGGGAAAGTTGTAGCCCAGTAATCTCTGTGGTGCATCCTATAACTGCGTACTGCTGTAGTGCGCTAAACTAGTTAGGTAGGCGTTCTAATCCCAGAAATGGGAACTGTGTGTGTGTGTGTCTGTCTCTGTTTGTGTAGAGAGCAATGTTTTTTAGGCTAGTCACATTCCCTACAATTCAAATACCCTACTTTGGCAAGGCTGCTGATGTCATCCACCTTGAAATACACCTTTGGGAAAGTTGTAGCCCGGTAATCTCCATGGTGTGCCCTATAACTGTGTACTGTTGTAGTGTGATAAACTAGTTAGGAAGGAATTCAAATCCTAGACATAGCAACTGTGTGTGTGTGTCTCTGTCTGTGTAGACAGCAATGCTTTTTAGGCTAGTCATACGCAGTACAATTCAAATGCCCTACTTTGGAAAGGCTGCTGATGTCATTTACTGTGAAATACACCTTTCAGCGAGCTGTAGCCTAGTAATCTCCATGGGTCATCCTATAACTGCGTACTGCTGTAGTGTGATAAATAGTTGGCTAGAAGTTCTAATCTCAGACTTGGCAAGTGTGTGTTTGTGTGTGTGTGTGTGTGTGTCTGTGTAGAGAAAATGCTTTTTAGGCTAGTCACACAGTACAATTCAAATGCCCTAATTTGGCAAGGCTGCTGATGTCATTCATTGTGAAATACACCTTTTGGAGAGCTGTAGCCCAGTAATCTCTGTGGCACATCCTAGAACTATGTACTGCTGCACTGTGATAAAAATAGGTAGGTGTTCTAATCCCAGACTTGGCAACTGTATGTGTGTCTGTCTCTGTCTGTGTAGAGATCAATGCTTTTTAGGATATTCACACTCAGTACAATTCAAATGCCCTTCATTGGCAAGGCTGCTGATGTCATTCACTGTGAAATACACCTTTTGGAGAGCTGTAGCCAGTAATCTCTGTGGCACATCCTATAACTGTGTACTGCTGTAGTGTAATACAATAGTTAGGTAGGAGTTCTTATCCCAGACTTGGCAAATGTGTGTGTGTGTAGAGAACAATGCTTTTTAGGCTAGTCACACTCAAAACACTTCAAATGCCTTACTATGGCAAGGCTGCTGATGTAATTCACTGTGAAATACACCTTTGGGGAAGGAGTACTCCAGTAATCCCTGTGGTGCATCGTATAACAACTTCATTATGTAGTGTGATATAGACCTCTGGTAGGGGTTCAATTCCCACCCATGGCATTGTGGATGTTTTGTGTGTGTAGCTATGTCTGTGTAGGGAGCAATGCATTTTAGGCTAGTCACACTCACTACAATTCAAATGCCCTACTTTGGCTATCCTGCTGATGTCATTCACTGTACAATACACCTTTGGGGAAGGGGTACTCCAGTGATTCCTGTGGTGCGTCCTATAACTGCTTAATGCTGTAGTTTGATATAGAACTCTGGTAGGGGTTCTATTCCCACACATGGCAGTTGTGGATGTTTTGTGTGTGTTTCTATGTCTGTATAGGGAACAATGCATTTTAGGCTAGTCACACTCACTACAGTTCAAATGCCCTACTTTGGCAATCCTTTTGATGTCATTCACTGTGAAATACACCTTTGGGGAAGGAGTAATCCAGTTATCCCCACGGCACATCCTATAACAGCGTAGTGCTGTAGTGTAATAAACTAGTTATGTAGGAGTTCATATCCTAGACATGACAGGCATGTGTGTGTGTGTGTGTGTGTGTTTGTGTGTATGTCTGTGTTTGTAGTTCATATCCTGTGTGGAGGTGGTTGTGAGTGTGTAACAACTGGACTCAATGTAGAGTGGGTTTTGCTAATTTCTTATATGGTGGCCCTAGTATATATCACAATGTCCACCATACAGGGATAACAGATGTGAAATAACTGAGAGGCTTGAGTGCAAATCCATACCCTTACATGTGACATCAATACCAGGCGAACAATATGAGCAACCATAGTATTACCTAGAGAACACTCTCAACCCATGTCTCATACACACACACACACACACACACACACACACACACACACACACACACACACACACACACACACACACACACGTTACTAGGCAACAGCTGCTATGCTGGTAATACACTGCATATTGCCCACTGATAGTAACCATGGTGTGACTGCAATGGGCTACAGTGGCTATGGCACCCCATCCATCAGTCCAATAGGCACGTACATACCGACAGTGCACCTTCCCCATGTTCCCCACTGGACACCTGCAACACCTTCGGTGCCATCAAATGTGACCCACAAAGGACATACCATGTCTGAAAAACATGCCCTGTATGGACAGATGCCACTGACACCAGGGAACACCGGTATCATGCTATCAATTTAGGTGCAGGGTAAACCTGCAGTGCATTAACAGTTCCTGCCACATGAGGCCAGGACTGGCATATCTGATGATAACAATCTGTGTACACATGTGCCAGGCACCCCAGATAAAGTTCCACATGTCATTGTACATGCATGTGGGAGGTGTGCACATCCCAGATACTGTCCATGTCATAGACTAAAGAACACATACATGGTAATGCAATGCACAGTGTTGGCCACACACAATAGTCACCCAGGTAACTGGATGGTGATTACAATACCCACCTGTGTGGACAAATCCAGAAACTACACTCCTGAGCCACAATGCAGACCATTGTCATGTGGCCTGATGCCAAAGTATACCCATCACCTAGCATTGTATAGCCATTTGGCACAGTCAACCACTACACACCCATGAAGCAATGCCCCCATGCATTTCAGTACTAGCACCCTGTGTGTGATTGTGTGTTGTATGGTGCATATGATCACATTCACACTCACTACAACCCCCATTGGCATACTGAAGCATGCTGTCTGATGTCAAACACCTCCACATACGCTTTGCCCATATAACCTCCATATGACATCTGTGGGGCATGTGATACCTGCACAGTAATGTGTTGTAGCAATCTCACTACTGATGAGTTGTATTCCCAGCCCTGCCAAGTGTGTCTATGTGTGTGTGTGTCCCTGTGAGTGTGTGACTGTGTTGATGCTGGCACCTGTTCATGCAGACAGACACATGTACTACACCTACCGTATAGCTACCATATCTCTGTTGCAGATGTCTCTCACCATCACATGTACATTTTGATGGCTCCTCAACATGTAACCTATGTGGTGCATCCAATAACTGCATAGAAATGTGTTAGCACTACATTGTCATCAGCGGTTTGATACCCTGTGCTGGTAAGTGTGTGACACAAACATGCTTAGGTATTAATCTCCCACCCCACCCTGACTTTTATTTGCCTCTGTCTGCCTCTCTCACTTCCTCTCTGGTGGATGTGGAGACCTACACCTGCCTTGCTTAGGCAGCAGCATGTGTATTTTACGTGATGCTCATGATCAGCTGATGGCCTCTGCATGAATTGCAGCCATCCTCTAGCTGATTGCATGTGGAATAGCTGTGATAACATTCCCATAGCCAATTTCATGGAAACACACTCCAATATCTAGGAACATCATGTTGTTGTTGGGCCTTTTCATTCACTGTGAGCAGGAACTCGATCTGTTGTTTGGCAAACAGCATCTCAGATGGTTTGGGGATTTACCTCTAACAACATAGACTGTGGAAACAGGCCAACACACAGGAGGGGGGGGTGTGCCTGACCTGACTACAGACTGTATGTGCTGCTATACTGCATTTGGAGTAATGTTGGTTTAACAGGGTGTCTGTGGATATGTCTGTCCTACACATTTTTATACCTGCCATGTCAGTGCTATGTTTATGAGGAAACCCCCATCTGTAGGGTCATCCGCAGACTGGGCAGTGTGTGGTGCCTTTTGTTTCATGTGTTACCCTATATATGAACTGCAGAAGGTAGTGTGAGGATTGCAGTCTGTAGATGGTGACAGCAGTGAGAGTTACTGACTTCATATCCCTCATAGAACATATGCTACAACAAACCCTGTTACAACAGTAAGTGTATAAGTTTATCACAGCAACATGTCAATACTGGCCCTGTGTATGTGTCTTCAGCCACAACTCTGTCAACCTTAGTACATATGTTATGCAGTAAGAAGTGCATATGTGCTGTACACCATAATTAGTGACATCATATCTGATAACCAGCCAGTGAGATATCAGACTACTACACATGTTATGTATAGTAGGGGTTATATTTGATGACATAACCTGGACATTCTGTGGTTGTGTGTACAGTACTGAGGTCTGTGTACTTATGGTGAACGTTGACAGTATGTGTATTGTTAATATGTACTTTGGCCTGTGTACAGACTATGGTAGATGTCATTGTTTTTGGTCCCATTCTATCTAATGTTACATGCTGCTCCACTGTATGTTACCCTATCGGCTTACATGTTTGTAGGGCTATACACACACATGTCCCATACCACAGACAGGTATTGGACCACACTCTGTAGTGGCCCAGTATATGTAGGGTTAGTGTGTGAGTGGCACATATGAGGATGGTGTTAAACGGATAGTCCATATACTGTAATATTACGCTAGCTTACCATATGTGGTTGTGGCTGTGTTCACATTGGATGTGGTTATGCAATTTCACACAGATGTATCATACTCTGTGCTGTGACATGCCTGTAGAGCCTGCTATATATGCAGGTACATGTGCATTCCCCCATAGGAAATGTAGGCCAGTGATGAGCCCGTCTGCCTGTAGCCAGCACAATGCTTTGTTACATGCCTAGCAGCTTAGTGTACTTACCCATTGAGATGTCATGTCTAGATACTTGCCAGATGTACTGCTGCCATGCCTCCCTTAACAGTCATATATGTCAGACAGACCAGTGGGATGCTGTACAGATTTATGTCAATATCTAGTGGGTAGTATGTAGCCATAGCACCTCTGTACCGGTGGTTATTATGTGTCAGGACAGACAGGGGTGTGTAAATGCATAACCTATGGGGGCAAATGTATACCAGTCGTTAAGTGTTATACCCATCTACATGGCTGTTAACATCCACATTGTCAGGCTTGGTCCACATGTCTTGCACTAAGGGATTATGTGTATATCTCTGGACTGTTCAGAGTGTGTCAGAATGTCCACATATATTGGCCAATATCTCTGCTGTAGTCCACAGGAGCATTACGTGCTAGCCGCTGTACTGTACTATGATGTCCTTAGGATGTCTGTCAGTAGCCAATGGCGCACATGTTAAAAGCAAATGTGACCTCCCACACACACCATGTCTGTGAAGACAATCCCTAGTACAGTAGCAATAGTCTACAAATAAACCTGCTATACATACCTGACATCCCCTTGCACTACAAAGTTGGGACTATAGGGGCTGGGGTAGGGCTATACTCCATGTTCAGGACATATGGTGAAAATATATGTATATATAATTATACAGATATCTATATAGATATATACACTAAGGCACTGTATGAGCACATCCACTTGTGCATGAATCATGCCATCCCAAATAGAACCAAGATGCTCTCCTCTAAAAAAAGGGAGCCAATCTGGTGGTCTCCTGCCATAAACAAACTATGCAAAAGAAGGAAGAAACCATTGCAAAAAGAGGAAAATCCCAGGATGAAAAAAACTCCCTTACCAGCCTCAGTAAGAAGCTGAGATCCCTCATAAAATCCTCCAAGGCTACTTACGAAAATAAAATTGTCAAAGATTCCAAAGACAACCACAAGGCATTCTATAGTTATGTCAAGAATCTAAATGGCAATGCTCAGATCTGCTCTGAGCTACAACACAATGGCATTAAATATACTGATCCCAAGGATATTGCCAATATCCTGGCAAATCGATTTAGTGCCAACTTCAGCCCCTTCTCACCCCCTAAAGGGCCAATCTCAATACCAAAAGATTGTCAAATTCCAGTAATCATGGCCACACAGGTAGAAACTACACTCTCCAAAGCTAAGAATACAGCATCCATAGGATCAGATGACATCCCAGGCTGTGTACTACATGAACTAGAAAATTAACTGGCACCTCACCTAAGTGTCATGTTTAATCATAGCCTCACCTCAGGCTTCATGTCCACTGAGTGGTGCACAACTACAGTTATCCCACTCCACAAGGGGGGATCCACCTTGGATCCCGGGAACTACCATCGCATCAGTCTGATGAGCCTGATCTGCAAGGGCATGAAACGCATTATAATGGAACTTATAAACAAAGACATTGGCAACCTTCAAACACTGGACCCCACCCAGTTTGGGTTCGTGAAGGGCTGATCTTATCTCCTGAACCTGATTGACCTCTTTGAATCAGTCTGCAGAGCTGTGGACGAGCATAAGCCAGTCCACACAGCCTATCTAGACATTGCCAAGGCCTTTGACACCATCCCCCACTCTGGAATCATAGATAAACTTACTAAGCTGGGCATAAATCCCTATGTCACTCGATGGGGTGCAAACTGGCTTACTGACAGAACCCAGACTGTAAAAGTAGCCGACTCCAAATCCAGCTCCAGACAAATGACAAGTGGAGTACCTCAGGGTTCAGTCCTGGGACCACTCTTGTTTGGCATCTACTTCTCTGAAGTACAGGCCAACACTAAAGGATTCTGGCTAACAAAGTTCGCAGATGACTCTAAACTGGGAGCCATTATTGAATCCCCAAATGATGTAGATATTCTACAAAAGGGACTTACAGAAACAGATGCTTGGTGCCAGAGCCATGGGCTCAAGCTTAATGCCAAGAAATGTATAGTTATCCCCTTTGGGATAAACCATGTACCCATGAATTACCACATAGGTGGCAGTACACTAAACACTGAAAGTGCGATGAGAGACTTACGAACACAGGTGGACAGTTGTGTCACCTTCGATAACCACATCAAAACAGTAATGAAATCCTTCTATATGGCACACCTCATTACTAAGGGCTTTTCATCCAGAAAAAAGGAGGTCATAGTCCCACTGTACTCATTAGACCCATTATAGAGTACAACGCCCCATTTGGTATGTACCTCACAGGACATCTGCAACAGCTGGAGAGGCCGCAGAAATACCTCACTAAAAGAATCACAGGCCTAATGCAGATGCCCTATGCTGACTGTCTAAAAAAACTCCAGCTATACTCTGTGGCATATCGCCTACTCAGAGGAGATCTTTGCTTAACATACAAGGCCATGTCAAACCCTGAGCAGTTTAACATGCTACACTTAAAGAAATCCCAATCCCTCAGAGCCACACACTCCAGGGATCTAAAACATGTCATCACAATGAACAAAACATGCTGGAGGGATAGGTTCCTGACCCAGAGACTCCCCATACTCTGGAATAGACTGCCCATACATGTCAAGCAGAGTGCCTCCTTGGTCCTCTTGAAAAGGAACCTTGACGATTGGATGGGAGATAGGAAATTCACCCCAGGGATCATGTCAGTTGCCCTGCTAGACAGGGGTCCAGGTAAGTAAATATTGTGGGAAGAAATATCCAGGGAATTGTTATGGCTAGGCTTGTATAGGCTCTAGGGCCAATAGCCTAGTACCAACCTATGAATCTATGAACCTATATGCATATCGACATATATAGATGGATTTGTATATGTACATAGATACACATATAAACACCTAGATATATACATATACAGAGCAATATATGTCTACACGTATACAGATAGAGATACATATGCACATATACGTATGGATATCTACATATATATTGACAGTAGTAGGTATATCAGAATAGATATGTATGTACATATAGTTATAGATATCTACATATATACCAACATAACTAGGCATATCTGTACACATAGGATGCCCATACATATATAGCTTTATATACATATATCTATATATACATATATGTATATCTATGTACACATATATCTATATATACATGTATGTATATACATATATGTACATACGAAGAGATGTACACATGGCCATATATATGTCACACTATACAGATGTGTATACAGACATATGTATAAGTATACATGTGTATGCACATGTAGACATATATAGACCTATGATATGTATACAACCATATTTCTGTCATGAGTTGTGTATACCATCCCAGATGTATCTCACCTTATGTATCTGCTATGTGTACATTATGATACGCCAACATATGTGATGCAACAGTCATATTAATGACACAGACTACACAATTTAGGAACTAAAGGCAATTGCTCAATGCTACTCAATAGGTGTACTGGCAGCTATATTGGTAAAACAACTGTCTTCACAGTTGTCATGGCGTAGTGGCTAAGTGTTGTGACTTCAGTGTACAGGGTCCTGGGTTCAAGACATGCAAGGGCTGTTCATTTTATTGCTGGGCAGAACAAGGGCTGTCAGATACAGAGTGGTTAAGGCAGTTTTGTGCAGCTTTAAGTGGGTTTGCATGAAGCTAAGCAGTGCTGAGCTATTGGTAAACGTACGGGCACTTACACAGTGTAGGCATCGCTTGCCAGTGCGCAAATAAGCTCAGCTGTTATATTGCAGCAATGTGGATACTTGCTAAGCATGGCTTAGCCCTGGTAACTAGGTCACACTACCCAGTCTGATAATCTGTAATAAGTGTTTGTAATGTCATGTACAATATATGTACCTATGGGCTGTCATTACAGTAGCAAGGGGTGTGAGTGTCATGTGTGGGACACAGACATATAGGAGGCCTGTACAGCACTATCTGTGTGAATATGTTACATATAGGTGTAGTAGCCCAGAGTACATGCTGTCACACTGGCATGTAGTGTATCATGGCACTACTACTGTTAACAGTGCTAACCCAGGCAAGAGCAGAGTGTTAAATGTAGTACTGACAACAGGCACACCTGTGGGCATAGCTGGACTCCGAGGCCTCCCTGTTGTATCCCTGGTGTGTGAGCTGTGTCACAGTATATACTCCTTATTGGGTAATGATGCATCATGTGGAATGTAACTGTAGACTACTGTTTGTACAGCACATGTTAGTGAGGGCTTCTAACATGGAGTCATGGCATACATATTGTTGTCAGACATCTATCTGTCAACACACTCTTGCTACTGCATAGCTACGTGCCAAGTTGATGACTGTCAGTCTCTGTACAGATGTGCAGATGGCAGGTATTCTGCTGAGATATGTACAGGCAACCTAAGCTTGATTGACACTGACATGTCTGCCCAGCTGTGTAAGAACTGGCACATATAGGAGATGTCACCCTGTATGCACCACATGCCATGGGTACCTCCACTACACTACCACAGTCAACCGAACATGCTTGGGTACAGGTCTCCTTACAGACACTAACCAACATGTCAACCTGATCACCTCAGTGGCCATGTGCAGGAGGCACCTGGAGGACTGGCTTATGCATGTCATTCTCACCCTGAGGGTCACCACAGTAGTGTCTATCAATAGATTGCCCGCTGCCACCTGGCAGGTGGTAAGATACCACTGGACAATAGCTAGGTACACAGCCATGACCACCTGCAGTGATGCACCCCTGAACTGACACATGTGTATATCTGCATGACTGAGTATAGCAGTGTCTGTGTGTTAGCACACCTGTACTTTGGAATTCCATGAGGACCTTCACAACCAATGCAACACCCATTGCCATAGTCAGTTGTGGCTGCTGCTGTATGGGACATTACATGTACCCTATTAAGCTCCCACCCATACTGGCTACACAAGCCCAGCAGTACCAGCACAGCAGTTTTTTACAAATAGGTTGATAGGCATGGGATATCTATTGTGTTCTGGCATATGTGAATGTAGTTGTGCATGTCTGTATAACTGTAGGGTACAGAATTCTGAGGCCACATACTCCTATTACAATACACATTGCCACACAGTAGTACAGATAGTGTTGTTGCTGCCCATAGGTGAGGCATGACAATGCAACACCCAACTATGCATGTGGCATGTGTATTAGATGCATATGTCTGTAGTACCACTGTTGGGGTATACTATGGGTTGTATCGCAGTCATGGCCAATGTGTGATGGCAGGTATGGCAGAGTGTCATCATGGATTTCAGGGAGTACAATATCCACTGGGGGATGTTGGTGCTGTGTACACTGTCATTACACCAAGGTACACCCGGTATATGTCCCGTATACCACATTATGGTTACCACTGTCATCATCAACCATGCAGTTAACTGATACCACAATCCAAGCCAGTTATGCATTTACTGTCTGCAGCCTACCTGTAGCACATTGGACACACCGTCAAATGAGTTAGCATTGATAGGCCCTGGTATCTCAGATGTGTGTCTTGCTGTTATGTGTCTGTTAATGTGTATATGATGGTATGTCACACTATGTATTGTCCATATACACCCAATTACACCCCCCATTAGCATACTGTACATGTCTGGGGATGTTCTGCATGTAACATGTAACCTGGGACACACCTCACCCTAAATGCTGTGTGGTGTGTGCAATGTAAGACACACATTTCAGTATCACTACATAGCTAGGTAGGAGTCTACTCCCAGTGTTGCCAAGTAACAGTGTGCTTGTATGTGGATGGGTCTATATCAGGTTGCAGTGTATACACGCCTCAGCGGATCACCTGTCCATGTGGAACAGGCAGTAACCATTTTAGTAACCTGTGACATGTGTTCAAGTGTACCCCAGATATGTTACAGCCATGGTGTCACCACAGTGACATACCTCATTGTGGAATATAACTGCAGACCATCCTCATGCTGACACATGTACACCTACAACACAAATGGATAACATTATAGGGACTGCAATATACCAGTGTTACTAACAGCTATAATACATCATTGCTGGATGGCTACGCTACCTGCCATTCATGCATTACACTTTACTCCTTACAAGATGTTACACTGCAGTACTGTGGTACACAGTAGTACAGTCACCATGTGCATCAGAGCCATTTGAGCCTGCCCCTGCATTGATGGTATGTATGACAGGGATGTGGCACAGGTATCATCATATGCACGGGGTATCCTTGTGCTGACACATGTACACCTACAACACAAATGGATAACAATATAGAGACCACAACCAACCAGTGTTGCTAACAGCTATGAGGCATCATTGCTTGGCAGCTGCACTACCTGCCATTTATATGGATTACACTCTACTCCCTACAACATGTTACACTGCAGTACTGTGATACACTGTAGTGCAGTCACTGTGTGCATCAGAACCATATCAGCCTGTCCCTGCATTGATGGTATGGATGACAGGGATGTGGCACAGGTATCATCATATGCACAGGGCATCCTTATGCTGACACAGGTACACCTACAACACAAATGGATACCATTATAGAGACCACAACCAACCAGTGTTACTAACAGCTATAAGGCATCATTGCTGGATGACTACACTACCTGCCATATATGCATACTTTACTCCCTACAACATGTTATACTGCAGTACTGTGGTACACTGCAGTGCAGTCACTGTGTGCATCAGAACAATATCAGCCTGTCCCTGCATTGATGGTATGGATGACAGGGATATGGCACAGGTATCATCATGTGCACAGGGTGTGATGTTGGTTTGCCAGAGGCAGAGGGTGGACCATACATTTAACACCATATGTGTGGGTGAGGGGTGTACTGTGGTGAGATGGGCATGCTGATGTGGTGTGTGTCGGTACAGGGTTGCCCTAGGTGTGTTTGCATAGTGTGTGGGTATGCATGCACACAGTTCTGCCATGTGGCTGCCCTACACAGTTGTTTATGGACAGCTGCAGACCATACCTGGCAGGGTGTGCAGTTCACTGCCTCCAGCTATAGACACATGGACTGTGCCTGCCATGGATTCCATGGGCATGTCCAGGTACAGGCCTTGATGTGCTACTCTCATCTGCTGATGACAAATGTCTGCTGGTACTAGTTCCCTCCTGGGACTGGCCAGGAGCACATGCACGTAGCCTGCTGTAGTGTAGTGTGGACAGCACAGCCCCCACACTGGTGGGGCTGCTTCTGCCACTACGGGAGCCTATTGGTGTCGTAGCATGTCTATGTTGACTGCCAGTTGTTGGTGTTTCTGGCCCACATCCACATGGCCATCACCGCATCCCCACCACACATTGAAGCACAGACACACCACGGCCGATGAGGGCCATCATCTCACCATGCAGTCTATCCGTGAGCTTGGTATAAGCACGGATGGCACCAGACAGTTCATGGAGGTTGTCGCTTACAGATGCGAGAGCAGCCCTCTGCAGCCTCAGGCCCTGTCTGGTGTAATGTTCCATGCATTCCTGCACCACCATGACAGTCTGAAACATGCACCTGCTGGTACCAGCTATGTCGCCCATGCCAGGAGCATGATGTCCAGCAGCCCTACCATGAGCACCCTGGGACATCTGCAATTGTGGTGCCCTGCCAGACATCCAGCTATGGTTGCTGTGACCAGACACAGTAGGCATGGTTACCGCATGTTCTTGTGCACTGCCACCAAACACCAGCTGTCTCTCCATTATGGCCACTGGTGATGGGGTATGTATAGGCACTGAAACTGTGTGCGGGGTTGGGGTGGCTAAAAGGGGGATGTCAAATGCTGGCACAGTGTCTGTCCCTGACAACCCTACCTGTGCCTCAGTAATACTATCATCATTGTTGGTGTCTGTATGGACACCAACATCAGATTGCATGCAGGAGGGACCCTGACCCACCTCACCACCTGTGGGGGAAAACAATAAATGCACATTAAAACCTGTACAGCATTGCCTAACAGTACACACACACACACACACACACACACACACACACACACACACACACACACACACACACACACACACACACACACACACATGTCCATAATACCTACATGTCCATGGCTTTACAGACAGTCTCCTGTATATGTCCATGTGGTACCCCATCCTGCATCACACTTGTTAACATACACACATTGCTATCACTCCTTAACATATAAGTCCTCTAAATGCCTACACAAGCGGTCACACCACAAGACCTGTTACTACAATACCTGCCTGACCTGTGTGTAGTGGTTTTACATGGCCTCACTGCTGTAATTCGGTATGCACCTTCTGTATGTCCAGACATCATGAACATGGCCCCTATATGTGTAGGCTACTATGTTCTATCCATAATATCACGCACTGGTGTGGCATGTGTATGTAATGCTCAGTACATGCCAGATATGCTGCTCATTCAGCCTATCATGTGACAACTGTAATATATGGAGACATTCCCTGATGTTGACTAGTACTTTCCCAATGCATCTGTAGTGCTGCATATGTGGGTTATATGTGACCTCCCTGCTGAATATGATATTAAGGGTGTACCTGGTGTCTACCTTCCATCTCGGTGCCTGTTCCATACTACAGACCATATTATACTATCAGCTGTCCTGTAATTACACACATGACAGGTATTCCTGGTGTGTAATGTGGCAGTCCATGTCCATGTACTGCACGGTCCCATAGGGAGGTGCAGCTGTATGAACACCCCACAATCTCACATGTGCATACATGGCCACTCACACAAACACACACAGACACACATGCATCCTACAAGCATCAACCTCCCTCCACTTCACCAGAGTGACCCTACAGACAAACTAACTAACCACCAGGATGCACACACACACACACACACACACACACACACACACACACACACACACACACACACACACACACACACACACACACACATATGTGGACAGTTTTCATTTATGAATGCCTGATGCCTGATTTACAGCTCTCAACATAAGCGGACCATGTATGACCAAGCCAGTACTCTTACACTAACAACCATTAGAGCATACCATGGCTATGGGGGGTGTACACACCATTCCTCATATGACACTCCCATCCATGATCTGCATTGGGACCACATCACTGCATATTTTAACAGTACATGTGCCTGATATGTGACATATGTCCTGTACTTTCACATGCAGTATCTATGGAATGTGTTAGGTGTGTGGGTAATGACCGCCATTCATACACTCTGTGTGGGCATAAGTGTGCTATGATGATTTGAAGTACCTCTTGTTGTGTGTACTACAGCAGTCACTACTCCTGGTGGGGATATACCAGCGTGGGCCATCTGCAATTGCCAGTGTATGTTCAGTCTGCCCTACACATGTCCCCCTACTCTGAATGATTGCAAGGTCTACAAATGTGCACATCCCTTGGTGTTCACACACTGCCATCACTATTGCTGTAGGGGTAGGGTTATGTCTGCCACAGGTCCTGAACCTGACTATGTACAGATGCTGCCATTCTTAGCATCCTTAGGATCCCTGCTGCAGTGCTCTAATGTGTCATGCTGACACCGCCCCTCCTTCAGCCTTTTTGCAGATGCATGACATGTAAGCCCTACACATGTGAGTCACTTTGCAGTGTCCCATACACTGAACACCACATGTTACAGCCTAGTCCCAGCTGATAATGTGGACTACTGTAATGCCATATGCTATAGTGTATCTCTGCAGCAGTTGCCATTGTCCTACAGGTATATACACTGGTGTTGCACTGTATATGAATGTTGCTCCAAACATGTCCCTACTGTAGACCATGTCTCCCACCATTATGTTACTCTCTGTGGACACACTCCGGAATGACAGGATGTTAGTTATCATGCAGGTGTCTGACATACCTTTCCAATACCCCATCATGGTCACCCCTGGGATGCCGTGCATTTCACCGCAACAATACGTGCACATGTACAGCATGCATTCTGGGTAGGTGTGTTAGATGTGTGCATGGAATATACCATCGCCATTACATGCCCAGTGTGTTGGCAAGCATCTACATAAACCATACTCACAAGCTACAGGCTGCTGCCGTGGTAGTATCCCGGAGGGGCCTACATAAGAGGGTGAGAGATGCAATGTCAGTGGCCACACCTGTGGCAGTGCTACAGGGTGGGTGCAGTATTACAATACATCAATGGTACATTTCCACAATACTACCACATCTGGACATCTGTTTATCACTACTATGCAGCAACACAATATATCTATGACATGTCAGATACGCATGATCCACCTGTACCAATGTGGATGTATACGTTACAGTGGTCTACTGATGTGCCCTGTGTCCTTACCTGCATGCACTTCGGCCGGTGTGTGGGAGACACCCACCTCCACAAAGGTGTTCGGCGGTTGGTGGCTGACCGGATGGGCAGGTGCCACGAGGCTGGCCTGGAGCTACTCCACACGTGTCAAAGGGGATGGATGGCATGGCCCTCCCCTGTGGCGAGTTGATCCTCCCAGACTGCAGCAGCACGCTGACAGGCATTGCAAAGCAGGTCAGTACAATGATGCCAGACCTGCTCATAACTGCGGTTGTGCAGTCTGACATCATTGACCCTATGGACTAGGTCATTCCACGTGGCAGTTCACTCCTGCTGGTCATGTGCATCCCTGCCAAACAGCACAGGGTAGTTCTAGATTAAGTATGTGATCAGCACTTCATTCTCTGCCACTGAAAACGTTGGAAAATGTGCATGTGACATCTTGGCTGAAAGACATAAAGATGGAAACAGGTCTGAGTAACTCATACAGCAAGGTTACCGCAGTTCTTAATACACATCTCTGCCACCCCCCCACAATATCAGCTACAACAAACTGTACACACAACCCATTAGATATGGCTACAGCTTAACTACCAGTGGGAGAGATATTATATTGTACCACAATTTCTGCTATGTGATTGTAGCCATATTCCCTGTGTGGACACTATCATTGCTGGCCTGTTACAGACAATTCACTTGCATGCCATTGTCAGGGCTACTATGGTTCCTTACATGCCTGTGGTATGGCTGCTTTGTGATTGCTGCACATCTGACATTCTGTGCTATTGGGGATATCAATGCATGCTGTTGGACATGTTCCGTTATTGTGTAAACTATTACTATAACAGTGACACAATAACATGTATATGTACTATTGGCCAGCAGAACCACCTCTTCAGACCCATCTGCCCATGTTACCTGTCCACATCACATTTATGTCCCACCCTGGTCCTCCTCATGTACTGGTCCAGCAATACCATCAGGTGAAACCACCCCAGGAGATGTTGTCCCCCCCGGGGACACACACAGACATGTTCCTGTCCGCTGAGGTCAGGTCCAGCGTCTGCTCCATAACAGGCTTCACAGACACATGTGTGATGTGCTACATCACTCTGAGACACCCAGTACACATTCGCAGGGCTGACATGCTCCTCCTGCTCAGCCTCCAGGCCAGGCACCTTCATGTCATGGACTGCTGTTGTGAGTAGCAGTAGATGAGAGGCTTGTTCCCATTGTGTCCATATTGGGGCCCATGGGGCATCCACATCACAGACCACACACACCATCCAGGGTGTTCACCCACTACATGTATCACATGCCACCCCTTTAGACTGTTCTCTATATCTACCAACCCTGACCACCTCCACAACTATACCTGCCATACTTCCCTATATTCCCATTCCATTCTTCACAGATGAGGGCAATGTGGTCCCAACAAGGGGTTAACATG
Organism: Protopterus annectens; assembly: GCF_019279795.1. Lineage (NCBI taxonomy): Eukaryota > Metazoa > Chordata > Ceratodontiformes > Protopteridae > Protopterus > Protopterus annectens. The sequence continues at coordinate 494,764,447 of NC_056741.1, forward strand.
TGACATACCCGTCCATGTTGCACAGACTGCCAGCTGTAGATATCTGTGTGTATTGCTATGTGTGATGTTACCTCGCACATAGCATGCGTCACTGTGGTTGTAATATAGGGACATGTATTTACATACATATATGTTTGTGTGTGTGTTCGTATATATGTAGACATGTGCATAGAGGTATATATCTATATATGTGTAGATATATGTGATGTTGTTTATATGTGCTCATAGATATGTCTACACATGGGTATCTGTATGTTTATGGACATACATGTATATATATATATATATATATATATATATATATATATATATATATCATTATATATTATATATGTGTACATATTTACACATATGCATACCTACATGTGGGGTACATTCAGACATCAGGTCCACAATCTCACAATACCTTCCTGCACAGCTGCACTGTTCTGCCTTGCTACAACACAGACAGGTGCCACATATGGACACAGCCTGATATTAGTGGGGTATATGTAGGAACTGATTCTAGGTAACCCTATTACACACCTATGGCATTCCTGCATGCTACATTACAGATTGACCAGAGTATCCTGCAAGGGGTGGGCTGTGGGTCCCACGTGTCCATCATAATGGAATTACTTCCACTACCAGCTATTAGCCATGTAATATACATACTTCCCATTACACAACACATAATATGATGGTTTACATCTTGTCAGTCAGTGCAGATCTACACAGTTGACGGCTATGGCCCACTACCCACAGGGACAGACACTATTGTCCAGTTGAACAGCAGTTGTTCAGTTGAACATCATTACAACAACACCTGATGGCACATATAAATCATTCCACATCATCTATCCCATTATTATGGACTAGGTACTACATTCAATTACATGCATATATACTTCACATACCTGTTGTGGGAATAATGTCTGTTCTGGATAGTTTGCTGGATGTTAGCATAGTTTTTTTTCCTTTGGCTTTTGCTTTGCCTTTGCCTTAGGCTTGTGTTTTTTTTTATTTCTTTGTTTATCTCTCTCGGTCTCTCTCCAGTAAATGGATTGAGCTGCTTTGAAAAGATTGCAGCATGGTTTTGTAGGCGATGCACATGATCAGGTGATGGCATCTGCACCAATCAGTGTCCTCCACTTGCTAACTGCATGCAGCTTGCTGTGTAGTACTTCCAATTACCACTGTCATTGAAACCACCTACTATAAATCCCTACATCATGTGGGTGTGGTCTCTTTACCTTTCCTCTGTGATGGATATCCTTCCTGTGTGTGGGCATCACTGTTACAGACAGCAGATAGCAATACCTCTTACAGGAGAGCTTACACACTTAGGCCAACTACATATTTGTAGGAGGTTCCAGAACTACAGATAGAGTGTGAGTAGAGTTGTTGTATGCATTGTATAGTACTGGTGTTACAGGTTTTGTGTGTACATACTAGTTTACCTTGGAATGCAGTCTGTCTGCATAACTCTCAACTGTGGGCCTATCCTCTTGATGGCCAGAGGTGTGCCTATTATGTTTTCTCTGTCCACCACATTGGTCTTGTGTCAGATATTTCACTGGCAGTGTGTGTGTTTTGAGTGCTATCAGTACATGGCTACATCAATTTCTGTTTCTAACTTCATATTCCTGACTAAGGGTATGTTGCAGACTATACTGTAACACCAGCAACTTGCTTAGTGTATGACAACAGTTTCCACATATGGGCCTGTGTTTCAGCCTCTGTCCTTCACCTACATACCAGGCTTTGCACATATGACATGCTGTCAGGGGTTGTTCTGTAGTGGGCTGTGAGTATGCCATTCTGCCATTCCTGCCATCAGTCCACTGTTGTTGTGTCCCCCACACATACAGTGGGGTTGGGGCCATATATGTGTGGCCTTCACCTGCACGATACATGTGTGCTCTTATGCACTCCAGAGGCCAGTGTATGTAACAGTGATATATGGCCCTGTATTACTGAGTCTGGGGGGGGGAGCACCATAATTATTCTAGGCTGTTACAACATGTGGGGGTATCAGGGGTGAGCTGCCTTAAGGTATCTGGATGTACATTACCATACAATCCACCTTGGGTAAATGCAGGCCTACTACCACCTGCCATACAGACTGTTTTGTTTGTCAGTGTGCTTGTGATGGTGTCAGTTATGCCTTGTTATGTAACAGTTACATCCCATTGTGTCAACTGAGGTCTTTACCCCCTAGGAATTGTATACAGAGTGTAGATAGAGGCTGCTGAACTATACATCTGCATTACTTACTGTTGATTGTTTGGTATCCTATGGCCCAGTCTGTCTTTGCTATTGTACTACTTGAAGGCTTTGGCCTGGACAGCAACATTTGTAAACTTTTCCAGACTACTGCATTAGTATAACTGTTTCACAGTTGAATTACTCAGTTTATATGGATGTCCATGTCTAAACAGCTTTATGACATGGCATATACAACTGTAATAGTACACAAATAAAGCTTTCCCATTTATGCAAACCTGTGTGTGGTGTTATATTCTTTGACCTCTCTATGGGTATATGTTGCAGGCAACGATTGCCATTTGTATGGGTGACTCATACAGTTTCTAGTTGGTAAGGTGGTAACTGTAGACATAGTGCTGTTCCATATTGTATGCATCTTCTACATATGTATCTTACTATTACTATACATATCTCTGCATGTGTATGTGTAGTTACATATATATCTATCTAGCTCTCTCTCTCTCTCTCTATATATATATATATATATGTATGTATATCTGTCTCTGCATATATGTGTCTGTGTATATGTATCCTAGGGATGTTAATCGCTTCCACATTGTACATTCCCATTGGGAGCCAGACTGTACTGCATGATATGTTACTGATACCAGCCTGACATCATACAGGTGGGATGGAGTACTGTTAACATCTTGTGCCCATGTAGTGTCAGGTGCTGGGTATGGGATCTGCAACAGTTGGTAGTGTATTACAGAGCAGGCATGTTTGGCTGTGGGGGGAATACCTATTCATACAAGACATATGTTGTTTGGGGCCTCTCAACCCCATTAACAGTGCATTTGGGCATATATGCTTTTGTCATGTTCCCATTGTTATCTACATATGTATGTCCATATATACCTATATATATATATATATATATATATATATATATATATATATATATATATATATATATAACTTATATATATATATATATATATATATATATATATATATATATATATATAGACATATAGATGTAGACATATATATCTATAGCTGTATGCATATATATGTATATATATTTATAATATATATATATATATATATATATATATATATATATATATATATATATATATATATATATATTATATCTACATATATAGATATGTTTTATCTAGTTAGATATTTACATATATATATATATATATATATATATATATATATATATATATATATATGTATATATACATACACGCCCACATACATCTACATGTTGAAATACATTTCCTGTACTGTTGAATGACTGGGCTGGATGATATGTTTGTGAAAACATCAGGGTTATGTATGTCTGACATGGTAAATCCCTTTGGCTATGGTGTGCAGGGTCCTGGGCTCAAGACTTGCAAAGGCTGTTTATTTTGTTGCTGGGCAGAACAAGGGCCATTGGACACAGAGTGATCAATTCACTTTTAAGAAGTTGTAAGCAGGTTTGCCCGGGTTTGCATGGAGGTAAGCACTGCTACCTTCCGGATACAGTGTTTTATACTCAGTTAGCTTCTAAATTGCTTAACCTGTGTAGGCATTGCTTACCCCCACGCAAAGAGCCTTAAACCCACTTACTGCTGCTTAAAAGTGCTTACTCCTGCTTACCCCTGCTCTAATTTATTTTAAAGAAAAGAAAAAAGGGTTGATAGGAAAGTGGTGAAAAGGGGGCACAAAGAGGGAAAGACAGTAGGGAAAATAGCTAGGGATGTGAAGGAAGGGTGTGGGGAAGTTCCATAGCTGCCCATTTCTTCTAAAGCAACAGCTGTGCATATACACTGAATTTGGAGGTAGATTTGGACACTCAAACCCCTGAGAGAGGGATGAGGACAACAATAATAAGTTGTGATGCCAATTAGACCAGATTACATGTGTCCAATGGGCATGTGTGCGAAATGGGCAGTTATGAATGGGGTGAGATTTTTTTTTGAGAACAGATTGCCTTTTTTTTTCAGGTGAGAGTGGGATGTTGGGGAAGTATAGTAGGTATAGTTGAGGAGGTGGGTTGGGTAGGTTAACAGACAAGAAAACAAGACACATACAGGGGTGGTGTATGACACATGTGGGGGGTAAACACCTTGACAGGGAGGGGTGTTGGGAATTCAGAAGCCCATGAGCCCCCTAGTGAAAATAGTGGGACTGAGGTCCCCACCCATGGGAAGTCTTCACTGCACCTTCACAGCCCCAAAGTTGGTTGTGCTGGGGACTGAGTCTCAGAGCCAGGCTGACCCTCTAGTTGTGACACATGGCCCTCGAGCTGACATAGCAGATCACCAAACTGCTGGTTGAGCTCGCTACGTACCATGTCCTGGACTTGGCGATGGGTGACAGGTTCCTGTCCAGCGCTAAATCCCGGGGGGGGGTCAAGCCCCATCACCTGACGCAGTTCCACCCGAAGGTGGTGCAGGACCAACGGACATGGAGGTCCCGGGTTGGGCCTCAGACATGCTGGTGCCCGGTGCCATGGCCAGCTAAGGTGGGACAGGTTGGTCCACTGGGACCGGCCTTCCCAAACGTGCTATAGTGATTAGATTTTATCATCCTATGTGGGTTAGTAATAGTCCACACATTCCAGGTTTAGGTGTAACAGCATGCATAGATATTCCCATTAACCCAGACATCAGATACAGAACAGTTGCATAGCAAACAGAACACATGCATATATGGGGCCACAGTTGTAATAAGAACAACATGCAGGTACAGTGATAGCACCATGCCACCAATGCTGGAATAATTCAATATAGCACATGCATGGGAACAAATAAAAATATTTATCAACCAATAGGATTTAAGCAGAACATTGGAGACATTACATACTGGTTGAGGTGGGTATGTAGTTTATTGTTGGAGATATGGTGGGGGAGAGAAAGATGTCAATTAACAACTAGTATATTCCTGTAGTCAACAATACTTTCCTAGTCAGTGCTGTCATCTGTACCTTACAGGTATTACTACGCTGCCCTATAGCCTTAGTTTGGACAGTGATATGGCTGTCGTCATCATTATACATGAACTGGCTTTACCTGCAGTATACACCTCTTACCTGGTATACCTGTGGAGGGAATGTTTAACACTCAGTAACTGTTTCTACACATACTCCCAGATTCTGGGTTGATGTTGTGCACATAGTTATCAAACTCTTTCTGCACAGACTCTGGCCATGTCTTGACCACATGTAGGTGTACCAGGACATATCTAGACTATTGCCCTCTTCAAGTTTTAGTGACTTGAGACACACGTATACATGCTTTCCTACACAGTTATATTATGTAGCACAGTGTGGGTGACAGTGATCAGTGATACTTTATTATTCAGAATAACTGCAACATTCACAATTCCCTACAATACTAGAGTAAACAGTACCAGTACAGTGTATAAAGGTTTTTATTTCTCAGCACAGTGTTCGTATCTGATGTACCTGTGGGAGCAATGTTTGTTAGCACTACCTGAATGTTGCCACACAAAGTTTCAGATTACACATTAGTATTATGCACATACATCTCACTCTGTTACTATACACACTCTGGTCACAGCTTGACAACATGGGGGTGTAGATAGGACATACTTGGCTTATTACTCTCCTAACAGTTTCGGCAGTTGCTACAGTGACAGGTTTGTTCTCATAGATGTTTGACAATCACTAGTATTCCCTGTTTGCTGGCTAAACATCTGGGATCATCCCACAGACTTCCCAGGGGGACAGGCAGCAGATATGGGCCCATATACTGGACATTCTGGCCTTATCTGTACAGTTGTGGGGTATGATTCTGTATGCAGTCTACTTCCACTCACAGGATTCAGACCATAGCTGTGTCTGCTACAACTTAAACACTGTCCATCAGAGTTGTGTGAGCTATATAGATATTGCTGTATATCTCCTATCTGCTTTCTGTCTTATAATTCTCCTGTGCTTTTGCATTCTGACCTTGTATTATGACACTCTTATACAAATTTCCTAAACAGTTATATTTTGTAGGACAGTGTGGGCAGCAGTGATGAGTAATACCTCATTGTTCAGAGCAACTGCATCAGTCACAGTGCCATACAATACAAATGTAAACAGTACCAGTACAGGGTATCATTCTTGTATTTCTGGGCACAGTGTTAATATCTGACAGACCTGTGGGAGAAATGTTTGTTAGCACTACCTGAATGTTGCCACACACAGTACCAGATTCCACATTACTATTATGCACATACATCTCACTCTGTTACTGTACACACTCTGGCCACAGCTTGATAGCATGGGGGTGTAAATGGGACATATGTGGCTTCTTACTCTCATAAGGTTTTGGGGAGTTGCTAGTGTGCCAGCTTTGTTCTCATAGAAGTGTGTCAATCAGTTGTATTTCCTGTTTGCTGCCTATACGTCTGGGATCATCCCACTGATTTCCCAGGGGGATAGGTTGACAGGCAACATATATGGGCCACTTTACTGGACATTCTGAATATGTCTGTACAGTTGTGGGATATGATTCTGTATGCAGACTACTACCACTGGCAGGATTCCAATCATGACTGTGTATGCTAAAAATACAACAGTTCACATCTCAGTTGCATGTGCTATTTGGGTTTTGTTGTCTACCTTTTCCCTGCTTTCTATGTGTCTCTCAGTTACTAAATGGCCTCTGGGGATTACACCAGTCATATACAGGCATTCCTACACATTCTATTTATGGTGCACGGTGTGGGTAACAGTGCTTAATACAACAGTACTATTATGTGATTGCAATTCTACATTACCATATGATACCAGAGTATACACACGCAGTCTAGCAGTTAGACCTTTATTGCCAGGCTATTACGCTTTTATTTACATACATAATATATGAGACTCTTCCTGCCATATTCTCTGGTGTATGCAGTACTTGCCTTAAACAATACAGGTTTTATACAGGCAATTCATTTACTAATACTTTTAGATTTAATTCCTATGATAGTACATGCAAGAGTATTACTGACCTGCCTCGAGTCACAACCTCTCCAGGCAACTACATGGGCCTCCTAGTTCATGGCCCACACAATTGCAGCTGTGGAGGACATAAGAGGAATATTTAGCCATACTTATCCATGATATACATGAACTGGCAATTATTATACACAAAGTGGGGTGATACTTACACACAGCTGGGACATCCCCTGCTGTTCTAACCTCTTGGATCCACTGCTCTACTTGGTCCCCTTATGCCGTTTCAGGTTGGCATTGTGATGCCTGACCTGCTCACCAGATTGGGATATGCCAGTGGCACTGGTGAGGTCATGGGCGAGATGGTCCCAGGCTTCTGCCTTATATTGGGAACCCGGGTACTGGCCCTGCAGCAGTCTCTGCTCATGGTCTTTGACAAAGAGTCCTGCCATTACTCTGGACTCCTGGATGCACCAGCACTGTGCGCGAAAGTGCGCTCCCTCTCCCCTTCCTGACATGGTGCCTGCAAGGGGAAGCTACAGTCAGTCATGAGATGTATTCCCACCTGATGGGTTTAAGTAGGACTGATTTCCCACACTTTTCCATGGTTGGCCAGTTTTAAAAAGGGTAAGCTATGGGCAAACCTGCTTACTTAAGGTTGGCATTGTTTAAAGGGTTATACCACTGGGAACAATGAATTAGCTGGCCTACACATTGCTAACACTTCCTAACCTGGCCTGTGCAATGCTTAGCATTGCTTACATTAGACTTTGCATTATATTTTCTTTTTGGCATTGATTTTTTATTCATTACATCTTGTATATCTGCCTGATATCCATGATTAATGTGTACGTACACTCTATGGAGTCCTTTTGTTTTATTGGGGACTTCAACACTCTATTACAATTACACCTCACTTCTGTGCTTACTTCTGTACTCCAGTTCACATATTTATGTTATGTAGTGGGTTATGGAACATATGACTTTATACTGATTCCTTTCACAGGTTCAGTTTGATTTCACTATAGTGAGGACTTGTTTGGTGATACCTCATTCTTCTGTACTGCTGTGATGGCTTGATGGTTAACTACTGTGACTATAGTGTATAGGGCCCTGGGTTCAAGACCTGCAACGCTGTTTATTTTGTTGATGGGCAGGACAAGAGCCATTGGATACAGAGTGATTAAGGCACTTTGGAGCAGTTGTAAGCAGGTTTGCGTGGGTTTGCGCGAGGGTAAGCACTGCTAACTTCCAGTTACATATGCTTAGAGAGAGTTAGCTTCAAAATTGCTTAACCTGTGTGCACATTGCTTACCCCTGTGCACATGGGCTTAAATTCACTTACTAATGCTTAAATATGGTTACTACTGCTTATTGGTTCTTAAACCTGCTTACTAGTACTTTATTCATTATGACACTGACACCTCACATGTACATTTACTGCAGTACTCCAGTTCACAAATATATGTTACTTAGTGGGTTATGCAACAAAAATATTGGTCATAATGTGCTTTGCCATAGAAAATGGAATGTGCTGCAGTGGGACTCGAACCGGGAATGCTTGCTCGTAAGGCGAATGCTCTGCCCACTACACTATTGCTATGCTGCTTCATTTGCATATATCTTCCTTGTTATTCTCTTCAGCCATTTAAGTTGCATTAACCATGGCTAAGCGATGTGCACACCCGTGCACCTACGGTTAGCTTTAATCAGATTTAAAAAAAAGGGTTTGTTCATTTTATTTGTATTTACTTGCTGTTGTACATAAAGGGGAATGTTGGTGGGGATATGCAGACACATATGAATGATCTTGCTAATTTTTTAGGCCTTTCTGCTGTTCTTCATTGTGGGGGCATGTATATTCTGAGAGCTCTGCTCTCAGACACACCTCCTGCACTCTTACACGCTCCGTGTAAGATTAGGAGCTCAGGCAGCGCGCTTCATTAATATGCATGGCATGCTGCCATCCTGGTCCTAAACAGCCTCTTATGTGCAGGACTAAGCTTGTCCTGCATGGAAGATTAGTAAATCTGGGGGTTTGTTTGATTTCCCAGCTTTCACCTACTACTTGTTTGCAAGACAATCAACATGATGGTATTTATGATACTTTTTAAATGTGACATGTACTTTTATCATTCTATTTTTATTTTGATGAGTTTTCCCCATCTTGTTTGGGTTTGGGCATTATTAACGATATAAACAATTACATTTCAAGGTTTATTAAAACAATTCCCTAATTATGAATTTGACTTTATGTTTAGGAATTTTCATTATACTGGTAAAGATATTTGTTTTCATGTCTATAAGCGCTAGAGGTGTATATCGATTAAACTGAGCAAAGTAGGAAATTAATACTTTTTTTGATAAGGAGAAGAATATAGTTGTTTATACAAGTGATTTAACTATTTAAATGATAGGTCAAGTTGTAATATTGTTAGGAAGTGTGACTATATTAAATCACAGGAGATGCTTAGCTTGTTGTTTTATAAGGGAGTAAATCTGGGCATCTTATATGAGAGTGATGTAGAGGGAAAAGTATTGTGCAAACCCAGGATAGCATCTTTTATTATTTGCCAAAATACATAAAAAATCTGCCAGAGTCACAAGGTAGCTTTATAATTTATAGTTATGGAAACTGCACTGAAAAGGCAAGACATCTTATAAACCGTTATCTTCATGCATTTGTTGCTAAACTGAATTCTCTTAGGGGGTTCGTAAGTAAGTATTAGGCAATCAGTCTGCAAACCATTTCAAGCCTAGCCAAAAAAAAAAAAACAAACCTTCATAAGTTCATCTAGCCTTAAGAAGGACAAGACAAGATAGACTGGGAGAGAATTTAAGGCTGCCCATCCAGTTATCTAGGTTTATCTTTAAGGTGCCAAAGGTGCTACTCTGCTTGACAAGTAGTCAACGTTTATTCCAGGGTGAGTGTTACATTAGAATATGAATCTTTCATGCCAGTGTGTCTTATTTATCCCTTGATGAAGGCTTAGTTCCTTTACCCAAGTATTTGAGGTACCGTTAGTACTGCAAAAGAATAGGAAGTTAAATAGGGATGATCTTTTATGGCTGGAAAGGCTAAGCACAGGTCTCCCTGAAGGAGTCTATAAGAGACTAAGTACAGAGAAAGGATTTTCAGTATGTCCTGATAATAGATATTTTTGGGGCCAGTGATCTTTTTAGTTATGAATCTCAGAGGTCTCTCAAGTTGTTTGATATGTTTAGACAAATAAATGCCAGAAGGTGCATTATAATCAAACTTGGTCAGATATGAGTAAAGGGGAACTAAGACTTGGATCTAGTGGAGATGCCTTTTGAAATTAGATTGGCCAGCTAAAAGGCTGTCTGAACTACTGTGGAGACATGATGGACAAACGATAAGGAATTATCAACAAGAGTACCTAGACCTTACAGCAGTCTCTGATTGGGGGGTACCTCTCCTATATGATAAGTGTAATTGTTTTGTTTGCCAAAATGATCTATGCTACATTTTTTACATTTAATTTGAGACCATGGTCTTTGTACTAATTGTCAGCATGGTCTACTCTATGTTGGACAATTGTTAGTTTGCTGAAGATTAAATAATAGCGCACAGTTTATAGTCCTCTGCAACGTATTTAACCACAGTCCATGAGTGCTGGCCTGAAGGTCTGAGAAATAAATAACAAATAGGAGAGGACCCAAAACTGAGCCCTGCACTACACCACAAATAACTTTTTTCTGCCAAAAAAGGCACCTGTGACTCTAACCACATCTGTACTGTCAGACAACCAGTTAGATATCCACTGCTCAATATAAAGATTTATATTCAAATTTTGTTTATTTATTTATTCTTATTTATTTTCATCTTTTTACTGGGATAGTCCAAATGTGCTGAAAGGCCCATTTTCAGTGGAGGCCGGGGAGAAAAGCTTCACAATGTCTTACACTGATTTTACGAGAAATATAGAATACAAGAGTAAAATATTTCTACAATGGATACATAGTGAGAAAAGTACAAGAATTAGAAAACATACAGGAGAAAATTACAAAGGTAAATCTAGTGTTACAGCACATTTCAGGAAGAATTACAAAGGTAAATATGGTGTCACAGCGCAATAAAAAATTGTAAGTTTCCTTGAACATATATAATATTTGTAAGGTAGAAGAGATAACATAGAAGTGGAAGGGAGCATGATATTATGGTAGAAACTTCAGTTGAAATGAGGAATTTGGTTAGGTGGGAAGAAGTAGAGGTGAGTAAAAGGGGAGTAAAAAGGAAATGAAGGAGGGAGAAGATTTTGAGATAGTATACTATATAATCAGAGGTTGCACTGGAAGTATGGTGAAAGTGCGACACTTGGAGGCTGTAGTAGTTGTTTTGGCAACGGCATGGTAAGTATAATGTGGTGTGCTCAGTAAGCAGTTGAGCAGGAGCATAACCAGTGATTGGCAAGGTGGTCTTTTAGCAGCTGCTTGAATTTGTGGGCATCTGAGGTGCTGAGGATGTTTTGAAAGATAGAGTTCCAGATTTTGGACACCTTGTTTGAGAAGAGGGAGCCACCTGAGTAGTTGTTGGATTTGATGATCTTTAATAGAAATTTGTTGGAGGACCTAAATGATCTAAGATTGAGCCATCAATAATATTTAAATGGGGAATAGTGTCAAAGACCTTGGCCAGGTCTAGATATGCTGTATTCTCTGCATAACAGCTATCCTTTGATTCAATTGTTTTTTCAAAGTAAATAGTTGATGTTAAAGAGGCAGGATCTTCCTTTGACAAATTGATGAGGGTCCAGGGTTAAGAATTTTTAATGTCCAGATGAACAAAGTCTGAGATTATGCACTCCATAGCTTTGCATATGAGGGTAGTGAGACTAATGGGTACATAGCTATCAGGGTCTGTGGCTGGCCACCCTTTTGTAATGGCATTATAATGGCTGTTTCCAGTGGAGAGGCTTAGATTAAAGAAGTTAAGCAGGGGTTCAGACAGGCCATGTTTGACACTTATAATCTGGCAACCTGGTATGTTATCGAGGCTCATTGATGAAATATTCTTAGTTTTTGAGAGGGATGCGAAAACTTGTTACACAGTAATTAAAAGGGGTGGCTAAGATTGTGGAATCTGTGGAATGGCTATAACTGTGAGTACAGTAAAATTCACACTAAATTTGCTAGCTAGAATATTAGTTATTTCTGTTGCATCAGAGATTGCAATATTATTGTGGAACATGTCCAGACATAGCTGGGTCTTGGTTCTTAACTTCCTGACATAGCTAAAGAAACATTTGCAGTTATTTTGGGTTTTAAGTGGTTAATTTAAGCTCATGATCAGCTTTGGGCTTCCTAATAGCTTCCTTAAGCTCTTAGTTTGCTTAAGTGTGTTGTTATGGCAGGAAGAATGATACCTCTTATAAGCATTAAGCATCTTTTTTCACTTATTGTATAATTTATTTTTACACGTATTCCAACACAGAAGTTTGTTTTTAAATTTCTCATTATATTTGGTCAAGATAAGGGCTGCCTTATCAATTCAGCTATTTAAGTTGCAATAGAAGTCCGAGGTATAGGTAGCACCTTTGGCAATAGGATACTTCAGAGGAGGATTACATCATAATTTAAGTCCCCAAAAGATGCAGCTATTTACAGAGGAAGTACCACCAGTTTTAAAGGAAAAGGTCACTAACTTATCATCTGATCTGACAAGACATGATGATACCTTTGTAGACATGCAAGAAGTGGCCATATTTGTGAGGACTAGATCAAGAATAATGGGGCCCCTTGTAGAATGGTTAACTATTTGTGAAAGAGAGCTAGCATTTATAATTTTAAAGAAGTGCTGAGCATGTTAACCATTGGCAGTTTAGCTCAGCAAATTTACTGATGGATAGTTGAAGTCCCCCAGTAGAAAGGTTTTGGGTTTAAAGGGAATTTCAGTTATTGCCTTAAGATAGCAATCATGCTCAGAAGGGGACATAGGGGGCATTCTATAGCTAGCTACGACGTGGTAATTAGTCTTGTTTATGGTGAGTTTGACTTCTAGGAGTTCAAATGTGGTATCCCAAGGAATGTTTTGTGAGGTGATGACATCCTTGACAAATACTGATACTCCCCCACAATTACCAGTAGGTCAGAAGACATGATAGGCATTATACCCCGGAATACAGGGAGTGTTTTCATTGCTCTGAATCCTTTTCTGTAATGACACATATATGAATGTCTTCAAGTTCCCTGAGAGCATCAGATTTGGGTATTTAGTTGAATCTGCTAGGCTGGAATGCTCATCAGATGGAGTCTGCCTAAAAATCACTATGGGGCAAAAGGAACAGGTGTTCCAGTCTATGTTAAAATCCCCAAGTACCATGGTTTCTTGAGGGTAGGTGCTAGATAACCAGTGGAGTATATTTTCTATGGTAGTTATGTTATTCCCTGGGGGAATGTATAAGCAGACAATCTTTATACATTTGATTTTATTAATTTGCAATTTGGTAGAAAGAATTTCTGCATTATTAACTTGGTGTGGTTGTAAGGGATCCATAGTTACATTTACTGTGGATTTATAGAGTACAGCTTCCCCACTCCCCTTTCTGGTGGTGCGATCTAGCCTGAGTATGTTGTATCCAGGTGGTAGTACTTCATTGTCACAAGTGGAGGGTTGTAGCCAGGTTTCGGTTAGACAAAGTACATCAGGTGAGTGAACAGCTAGGAGAGCATGCAGGTTATGCACCTTATTATTTATGCTTCTAATGTTTAGGTGACAGGCCAGGAAGGAGTTGGGGGGCCTATTTATTGATAGAGTTTTAGTTGAGCTAGTAATACAAAGTGTAGATTTATCAATAGTAGATGATCCAGGGTTTGGGTGGATGTCTCCATCCATTGTAAGGTTGTAATGTAAGCTTATTATAAGCTTTAAAAATGTATGAATTAGCTTTTGATATTGTCTGGATTTAGAGCTCATGTATCTGGAAGTAATGGGTTGATAGTATGTACAGGATAAGGAACTAGATATAGTGCAATTTATTAGGTGTTCTGTCATATGTGTTACTATTGAGGTGGTGGTTTGGGAGTTTGGGTAATGAAATCCTAGGCAATACTGATTTTCATAAAAGGTGAGGAGATATGGAATAAACATAAGGGGTAGTATAGAAAACTGTAACATTGCATTGGGTGATTGTTTTGTAGATAGCAGTGACTATATAACTTAATTGTAGTATCAGTAGGACCTAGGAGAATAAAGAAATGATAATGGGAGGTATGGAGCAGTGGTTTTAGTAGGGTAGATGATGTTGATTGGTTCTAATAGGAAGGGGTGTGGTTATCTTGTTATAAATGTAGCACTACTGGAGGCAGGTGGGAATAGGGGGCAGGGTGGGGTGCACAGCAGGGCTAAACCAGTCCAGGCACTTCTTACAGCCCACGAGGCAATGTAAGTAAACTGGGATATGAAATAGTGATATAGGTACACCAGAATGTTTTCCTTATGTCTAGTAGTACAACTCTCCCAGCTGTGTGTGTGAATGTAAATGGAGGCAGGAGTATCTTACACCTCTTAGCATTGAAATTTATAATTCCAGATAGCTGTAGAACTATTTTTTGCATACATATCTCCTGTGCATGATGCAGTTGATGTCATCCTTTCTAAGATTCAGTGTGATTCACATGTATCAGACTTCTCCTTTGGCGCATTAGTATAATACACTTGTGTATAGATCGTTTTAGTACACAGGTAAGGAGTTTGAATACAGGAATGATTGTCAATTGTGAATGTGTGTTTCTTCCTCTTACTGTGTATAAATACATATATGAGGTGTAGCTACATAGTGTGCTGTGTGACCACTTTTAGCAGTAACATGAAGGTGATTCACAATAGTAATGTCATCCACTGAAATGTGCAGTATCATAGTTGTCAAATAAATCTGTAGTTGCACTTGTGTTTCAGAAAACCTTCATTAAGTCTGCGATGTTAGCTATAGGTTCATAGGTTCATAGGTTCATACTAGGCTATCTGCCCAAGGGCATTTATAAGCCTAGCCCATAGTTATGTGGCTTTCGCCACCCCTTTAGTTTGAATAAAAACTATGCCTATCATTTTGCTGTGCCTCTGTCAAGCAGTGACACTGAAGTAATCCCTGGGGTATATCTGCAATCTCCCATCCATTGGTCAAGATTCCTCTTGAACAAGGCCAGAGAGGTGCTCTGCCTCACATGTACCGGGATTTTGTTCCACAGCATAGGGAGTCTCTGGGTGATGAATCTGTCCCTCCAGCACGTTCTATTTATAACCGTGTCAAGGTTTAAGTCTCCCGCCCTTGTGGTTCTGAGGGATCTAGATTTTTTGAGGTGAAGCATATTCATCAAATCTGGGTTTGACATGGCCTTATGTGTCAGGCACATATATAATTCAAATCCCAACATCACTGCTTGCAGTCAGTGTACATGTTGTTAACTTTGTTGTTGCCCACATGTGCTATGATCATGTGTAGATGTTTCTTGTTACAAAAGTTATTTCTTTATTTCCTTTGGAAAGGCAGTACTGAAGATTGATTCTGTCATTTGAACAGATTGTTGTGCCATAACACTTGCCATGGAAAATGTCCTCAGGACAGAAGACATGAGAAAATATAATGTATGTTGTTGCCTAAGTAAGGTATGTGATCTAGTACAGGATTATATCTACAGTGCATAATTCCCTTCAAGTGTGATCCTCCTCCTCCTACATGTGTTAGGCCTATTTCTGTGGTGTATGCAGTTAATACACAGGCCAGTGGTAACATTGATGGGATGGGTTTGATTCTTGCAAAAGGAGTGTTTAGCTTCTAAGCCCTTCCTATTTTCCAACATGTTATATTGACAAAATGCGTGCTATGCAACTATCCCATAATGTATGTACTGTTTTTACAAGCTGTCATCTTAGCTCAGCATGTTAATGACATTCATATGCCATGTAATCCCCTCTGTTACAATGTTAATTTGTGTAGTTGTCACATCCTATGACATCATGTCTGCTTTTATTTACTTATATTTGCTCAGGAAGTGTGACCACCATTAGTTATTATAACATACATATTGCAAAATGTTATTATTGCAAAATTGTGACATAAGCACCTTCACATCAATTATCTTACTATAACTTGAACATTTACCATCTCCTCTTACATATTTCTGTATCCATCTCTTTGATAGTGCACATTGTCCTCAGTGCACTTTCCCTCTCTGGTGACCCATCTATTGTAGTTGCCCTTTGTGGTTCCCCATCCCTCTTACTTATTTATGTATTCATATGTTTGAATTATGTGCACATTACACTCAGTACACTTTCCTTGCCTTGTACAGCTAGCACTATTTTTCCCTATGAAGTTTTTCATGCTGTCCACGTGAGCGCACTTAACATGTTTGCCCATGGGCAAGTTTACTGTGCATGCCTGTACTGCTCAATACATTTTCCTGACTGAAAACACTGTTGCTGGCCATGAAAACATGCTTGTATTTATGTTAGCATAATGAGCAGCATGTATATGCAATTAGTGCTACTGCGCTTAACGGTAACATGTAAACATTGTGTAGGCTTTGCGCGAAGCCTGCATGATTGTTCATGAATCCCACAGTATGTATTGAAATAAGCATATGAAAAAACATTATATGCATGTCTTCTAGTTATGTTACAACATTATATTGGCCCATCTCAATACCGGAATATTGCCAAATTCCAGTAATAACGGCCACACAGGTACAAAACGCACTCTCTAAAGCCAAGAATACAGCATCCATGGGACCAGATGACATCCCGGGCTGTGTACTACATGAACTACAATATGAAATGGCACCTCACCTAAGTGTCATGTTTAATCATAGCCTCACCTCAGGTTTTGTGCCCACTGAGTGGCGCAGAGCTACAGTTATCCCAATCCACAAGGGGGGAATCCACCTTGGATCCCGGAAACTACCGTCCCATCAGTCTGACAAGCCTTAACTGCAAGGCCATGGAGCGTATTATCATGGAACTTATAAACAAAGACATTGGCAACCTTCAAACACTGGACCCCACCCAGTTTGGGTTTGTGAAGGGCTGATCTTGTCTCCTGAACCTGATTGACTTCTTTGAATCAGTCTCCAGAGCCATGGACAAGGGTAAGGTGGTCCACACAGCCTATCTAGACCTTGCCAAGGCCTTTGACACCATCCCCCACTCTGGAATCATAGATAAACTTACTAAGTTGGGCATTAATCTCTATGTCACCCAATGGGTTGCTAAATGGCTTACTGATAGAACTCACACTGTAAAAGTAGCCGACTCCAAATCCAGCTCCAGACAAGTGACAAGTGGAGTACCTCAGGGTTCAGTCCTGGGGCCGCTCTTGTTTGGCATCTACTTCTCTGAAGTACAGGTCAACACTAAGGGACTCTGGCTAACAAAGTTTGCAGATGACTGCAAACTGGGAGCCATTATTGAATCCCCAAATGATGTGGATACTCTACAAAAGGGCCTTACAGAAACAGATGCTTGGTGCCAGAGCCATGGGCTCAAGCTCAATGCCAAGAAATGTATTGTTATCCCCTTTGGGAAAAAACATGTATCCATGAATTACCATACAGGTGGCAGTACACTAAACACAGAAAGTGTGATAAGAGACTTAGGGACACAGGTGGACAGTGGTCTCACCTTCGATAACCACATCTCCACAACAGTCAGAAAATCCTTCTATGTGGCACACCTCATCACGAAGGGCTTTTCATCCAGAAAGAAGGAGGTCATTGTCCCACTGTACTCATCCCTCATTAGACCCATTATAGAATACAATGCCCCATTTGGTATGTACCTCTCAAGACATCTGCAACAACTGGAAAGGCCTCAGAAATACCTCACTAAAAGAATCACAGGCCTAAAGCAGATGCCCTACACTGACCGCCTTAAAAAACTCCAGCTATACTCTGTCGCATATCGTCTACTCAGAGGCGATCTCTGCTTAACATACAAGGCCATGTCAAACCCAGAGCTGTTGGACATGCTACACTTAAAGAAATCCCAATCCCTCAGAGCTACACGCTCCAGGGATCTAAACATTGTCATCACAATAAACAAAACATGCTGGAGGGATAGGTTCCTGACCCAGAGACTCCCCAGACTCTGGAATAGATTGCCCATACACGTCAAGCAGAGTGCCTCTTTGGACCTCTTCAAGAGGAACCTTGACAATTGGATGGGAGAAAGGAAATTCACCCCAGGGATCACGTCAGTTGCCCTGCTAGACAGGGGTCCAGGAAAGTAAATAATGTGGGAAGAAATAGCCAGGGAATTGTTATGGCTAGGCTTGTATAGGCCCTAGGGCTGATAGCCTAGTACCAACCTATGAACCTATGAACCTATATCTTTACTAAGTTAGGGAGCCTACCCAAATTTAATAACAAAAGGAGTAACAACATAAAAATAAAAAAAAAGACTATAATGGAATGGACAGTGAGGTTAAAGGGCACATATAAATGTTTAAAATGTATATGTGTCTGTGTAGGGCCATACATTTTTGTCATAACACAAGTAGAACATATTCACCTAATGTTTTCTTTTAACTTGCTTATCTGAATATATAGTGCATTTTGCTATGTGTACTACATGTAAATCATTTTACATAGGTGAAACTACTAGTTACATAACATAATTTACAAACATATTCAGGTCATTAAACATGATTCCTCTGCGTGTGAAATTCAAAAATGTATTTTTTACAAGCTAGAACATATTTTTATCCATTCAAGAGGTGGCAGTATTAATGATAGGTTAGATTATACAGAATATAATTGACTTGATGCCTGTCATTGGTCAGTTTTGAATAATTGCTTAAATTATAAAAGTTACTTGAAAATCAACAGAAAATCTGTGAATCAATGTTTATGTTTTTTAGAAAGTTTTACTTTTTTATAATTATGTATTTTTATATGTGATTTATTATGTGACCATTTTTAATGTATTTAATCAAGAAAAGTGTAGACATAAGTTAAGTCTGAAAAAGTCTCTATTGCACCATTTAGAGTGTCACTGGAGATGAAAGTGCTAACTTCAGGATGTATTTTCTTTATTAAATTAATTGGATCTACAAATCACTGTCTTATTTCTATAACTACCAATTGTTTGGTTTGGAATATTTTATTTTGGGCTCATCATTTTTCCAGTGAAATTTTGAAATGACCGGTATCTTTGCAATCTGATCAGACTTTGGACTTTAACTGTAACAAACACACAAAATACACACACACACACACACACACACACACACACACACACACACACACACACACACACACACACACACACACACACACACATTTGGTATGTATTTCTTGAACTAAAGAACTTACTATTTTACATGCTTTTAGTGTCTCAGTGAATCTGAGTATGGCCTGATTCTCCATGCATTAATGTGTAAAGAAAATGAGCTAAAGTGCATGAAATTTGACTGTTATTAAGCAGTGCAGTCTAAGTTTGAAACTCCCACTTAATGATTTGCACAGTTCTGGAAATTATGTAATTGGTCACAGACTTAAGTATTGTAATTGCTCAGTTTTCCATGCATTTTAAAATAGTCTGTGGTTCATAGTATTGTGCACTAGGTATAAAGGAGGTATTGTCTCATGAATTCAATATCTCACAGTTCACAAAGGCTACCAAACAGAGACATAGCCATGTGCAGTTCCATATGTTTATGATATGTAAGAAATCCTCAGAATCTGTGTAGAGTATAGCTGGCCCACTGTTCCCCAAGGGACTTTCCTGTAGGTATTTCTGTAGTGTTTCAGCAGGCATTCTATTCATACCTCTCAACTGTTCAGATTTTTGCCTCATATTTTTGGTCTGTTTCTCATAAAATTGTGGTTTTCTGATAAATCAGTGGCAAATCATTGAGGGCTGAAGTCAGAAAATAATGGCAGACATTTGAGTTTCAGACTTCATATCCTTCAGAAAAGTCATGCTAATGCAAAACCTTATAGTCTATCAACTTTCAAAGCTTGTAAGAGCAATATTTAAAAAGTGTCCCTATTTCTGGCCTTTGACCTCCATTATTTGTGGCTTTGTCCAGATTCTTGCTCTAAGAGGTTGAGAGGTATGATTCTATTCTAGATTCCAGTTCATCAGTTCCTTCTTGTTCATCTAGTGATTCTGATTCCATCCTGATCAGTTTTAAATTCCAGTGCTCAAGCCATTCTTAATCTAGTGTCCTCTTCCCTTCATGAGTTCAGATGGCGCAGTGGTGCAGCGGTGGCATTGTTGCCTCACAGCAAGAGGTCGGGTTCAATTCTCAGCTGGAGTGCCTTCTGTGTAGAGTCTGTATGTCCTCCCTGTATTCGTTTGGGCTTCTTCTGGGTGCTCTGGTTTCCTCCCACCTTTTCAAAGACATGCATCTGGAGCTTTTCTCTCTAGGCCTCCTCTGAAAATTGGCTTTGTTCCAAGTCGGGCTTTCCTGGTAAATAAATGTTAAATTAAAAAATAAAAAAATGTTAAATAAAATAAAAAAATGATCACTTCTTCTCCCCATTTGATTTAAACAACCTCATTCATTCTGCTGCAATCTGATCACCTTACATCTTACTTAGTACTACAGAACATTGTCTCTATGAACTCTTCTTGTTTAAAAATTGCACTTCTTGACAGATAGTGCTCCCACTCAACCTTTTCAATTTTTTTTTACTAGCAAAAAAATTCCCCCCTCTGCCAGTGTAGAGATGTATTTCTTATCTGAATGCAATTCTATATCACTGCTGTTGTAGGAATAATAGCCGTTTTTGTCACCTCTGTTTTCAGACATTGCTCGAGAACCAGTGTGGAGCAGGGTGTTTTCAGCGGTAGGACTTTAGGGCAGAGTAGGTTGTAGCAACTGTGGTTGCCTAACTGGAAGGGAATGACAATGACTCATTAAGAAATAAATAGATTCAAAGAGACATAATTTTGTACAGCATTTGATGTTATTGATGGACAAATGGAGACTGGTTAGTATACAGCAAATATTCCATTACTTGTCAGCACTGAAAGACAGTAGGACAGGACCAGTCAATCATTATTTGTGTCTTTTGAGAGAAAAGAATCATATGGTCTCGTATATGTAAGCAATGACTTCCATGTCTATCAAGACAAAACGTGCTGCTGAAGTCTTTATTTTACTCATGCTATCAAGAAGGACATACTACACTATATCACGTTAAAAAAAAATAAGACATAGTTTCAGACATCCGTATGAAACACTAAAGTTTGCTGTTTATAAAGAAAAAACAGCTTTATGTATCAACTGAGGAATAATCAAGGTATTTCTTATACAGAAAATTCCAAAATCTTTTAGGATGACTTCAGAAGAGCCATCAAGCCTCAATAGATTCAACTTTAAAATTCAAGTATTTATGCTTGAATTTATCATGGAGCAGAAAGTGTAGAAATGTGGCAGAAAATCAAGAGTCATTAACATGACATATGCAGCTGATGAGCTTGCCATTTTGTTTTAAAGCTACTTTTCTCCATCCACCATGGTTTCTAATTTCACACTTTTCTGGGACTTGCTGAATGGCACCTCTTACTGCCCCCAGTCAGCCCAATGGTTCCATTGCTGTTGATAGGCAAGCATCCCAGGACTAAGCATAAACTTTATGACCTGTTTGCTCCTGACAAAGGAGCCTGATTAGTGCTTGTGGACTCACAGTTGCTGCCCGTATAGGAGGAAGAATGCATGCCCCCATATACATTTCCCCCTTTCTTTGGCTTTATAGAAAAGAGCTCTGCATTGACTGTGTGAGCTAACCTGGCCACTACAAATAGATGATGTACCTGCCCACTGGAAGGTCTCACCAGTGACATGCACCTAACCACCTTCTTCCCATCAAGATGAGAGTGGTGTCCTTGGCTGCTCAAGTTCATCCTTCCCTGACCAGTTCTTTCAGCTCCTGGGACACTGTCCACATTTGGCTATCCTGGTTTGCAGTTAGAGCTCCATCCCTCTTTGCTACTGTGCCAGGATATGTTTTAAAGTTTATTTTAGGAAATAAAGAATTACAGATCCCTGGTAGAGCATGTACAGAGTAGGATGTAACACTGAAGATGCAGATTTTTGGGGGGTACCTGCAGGCAGAGCAGGTAAAGATTTAACCTAATTCATGGAGCATCTATTTTGAGGAGACTTTGGTACTAACTAAATTGAAATCATATGGTATTTAAGGGATAAATCAAGCCAACACACCCAAACCCATGTTTCCTGCAGCTCCCCTTAAGACTTGCCTGTTTTGCATCCTATAAAGAAATCCTTGTGCACAAAACAAGTAATTTGTAACTCAGTTGTCAGGTTTTAATTTGGGCGAGGCTATATCAGAAATGCCATGAATGTGAGGAAACTGCCTTTACTACCAAAAAATAAGTAGAACAAAAAGGAATCAGACATTGTCTGCAGTATGTCACTGGAATGGATTGTTACTTGACATAATTTTGCAGCAGAAAATTGTAACACTGTAAGGGAAGAGACATACTGTCCCACTTATTTTTCTCTCAGAAACAGGCATGAGAACTATGATCCAGACAGGTATTTGAGTGAAATCACTACACCATGAAAGTAAAAGGTCAGTAACATTTGCAGCAGGACCTTGCACCTTTTTGAAACTATGCAATCACTAGGAGCATGTCCCTTCATATAGCCTAATTCAGACATCTTCAGTAAACAAGATGTAATTACTGGAGTGATAATCCAGCCACAGACATACAGATGCAATGGTACTCATGTACCTAAAAGGGGAGATTCAGTGCTCTGTCTTAGAGATTGCTGCCTGAAGCAATTGAATGAATTTTGTTATCAGAGTTGGTATTATAAATAGATTAATGTTGAAGTGAAGTCACTAGTTACGTCTGTCAGTGGCATCTCATTTTTCTTGGGTGTTGAAAACAAAGTGACACTGCACTATGGAGTAAGACAACTATTTATGTTGTTGTGTCTTTCGGCTTATTCCGGTTAGGGGTCGCCACAGCGGAACTCTGGTCCGCTAATATTTAGTAGTGGATTTTTACATGTCGAGTTACCAGCCCTGACACACAACCTTCAACGAAGGCATGTCCATTCACGCATGCCTCCACACAGAAGACGCTCTAGCTGAGAATCGAACGGGACAACGTCTTGCTGTGAGGCGACAACGCTTCCGCAGCACCACTATTTATGTAATTCAGTTAAATATGGCTTATTTAAATGGATGGTAGTTTTAGGTAAAACCAAGTCATCACATTCATGCCAAGAAATGTAATAAAAACAAAAAAACTTGACTTAAGTGGAGGTAAAACAACACCATACCTCTCATGTAGTGGTATTTGTCTCCTGTAAATATCTCTTGTAACCCCTATTATAACATTTTCAGAAGTCATAGAAACTAAGAGTAAGTTAAAAATATATATTGATTGATCCCTTCAGTGAAATGTGTGAAGTGAATCTGGTTTCACTGAAACTCACAGAAATTACATAATCAAAAAACATTTCTGCTAGACTAAAATGTTAACAGAAAGCAAAAAAATAAATACGAGTGACAGCATAAAAATGTAAAGTAAATCAGGTATGTTTCTGTTTCTTTAGTTTTTTGAACATACCTTTTGTTCTGTCCTTAGTAAAAGAAGTTTGCAATGTTGTTATCCAGCATATGCCAATAGAAAGTCCGGATGGTCAATGGTACTTCTGTAGCCATACTTTTTTTCTGTTGGTATATGCTTGATTTTTAACGGACACATTGGATCGGCTGTCTAAATAGTGTGCTTGTTTTTAAATAATAATCCTTTATTGTATAACTGGAAGTAATAGCATGAGAGAGAGAGAGACCCAAACACAGCTACCTCATCCATTCATACAACAGTCGCCCCCTTCCCACAGCCATTCCACTGTCCTATTACATGGCTAGTAATCCCCATTTACTATAAACACTGTTCAAACCTTTCAGCGTCCATACTGTTTTCTGTTTTATTTCTACAATGATTACAGATACTTGGATTTCATTTAAAACTTTTATTTCAAATTATATAGCACAAACACTGATAGACATTTACTAAACAATGCAATATAGTCTCACAATGAAAAAGGACTTAGCATTACAACTTCTCTGCCCTTAAAACTCACATTCATTGAAATGGCATTGAAACCCACATTCAAAGAAAACACATCTGGCCAGTGGTGGATACAGTTTACCTTTGGGCTGTTTTCAAATCATAAACCCCTTGCACACATTTTAGGATCATGCAAACATACATGTGTTGTTTGATTCACCTTTCTGATTGTATTAAATTATATTCCTTGTATAATACAGCACAATTGTTAGAGCATGTTTTTAATGAATAGTTTTGAACATTTATCCAGTAAGCAATGAAACAAAACATATGAACCAATAATGACAAAATTGCCCAGTTTAGAGCATTTTAACCATAAAAGGCCATTAAACGTCTGTCACTACAATTCACCAATATCATTCAGTATGCACAATCTCTGCAGAAGTAAAAGTCATCTGAATAATTTCACATTAAAGGGAACTGTAACTAATGAAGAGGTTGCTGCTAGCAAGCAACTTTATATTTTAGAATTTTATCTCCAAGTTCAGTACCTGTTCCCCTTGAAAATTAAATTGCCTATGCTACATTAAAAAATGGTAATATTGCAATGGGGAATGGATGGCAAACTGATAACAGGTTCATAGCTACTAGGCATCTCATGCAAAAAAATGATATACTGAGGACTGCAGCACCCCACCCCCTTAAAGTACAACTAAATATCAGTAATCCATTTACATATCTACATGCTGTGGGAATAAAACCCACAGCCTTCTGCATCCATAGCAAGTATGTTACCTGTTGTGCTGCTAACAGTGCGTTTCAATTCTAAAGCATAATATGATACCATTTGCTAAACTAAACAGTTGCACATTGTAAACAAAGTTAGCATTAACAGCGGTAAACTTCTCTTCCCTTGAAGTTCACAATTCCTTGAAAAATGCACTTGAAACTCAATTCTTTGAAAATTCACTTGAATAGCAGCTTGGCAGTTGAGGTAGAGGTTTCAGGCTTTTGTCTCATGTAACTGAGGTGCAGGATTTGAGCCTGAACAAATTTCTTACTACCTGTTATCTCTAGCTAGGGCATTTCACACACACCATAGTTCTGAACCTCAGTACAAAAAAATGGACAAAACCAAAAATAGAGGCAAATATTTAATATTACTCTTATAAACTAGAAATTTGTTAGAATAAAAGGTCTTGTGTTACCATACATTTTCTGAAGAATATGAGGTCTGAAATTCAAATGCCTGTTATTATTTAATGAATTCAGTCCTCACTGATTTGCTATAAGAATCCAGAAAATCACAAATTTTATGAGGAACAAACTAAAAATATGAGACAAAAATGTGGACATTCTGTGAAAACCTGGACAATTGAGAAGTATCTCACACACACACACACACACACACACACACACACACACACACACACACTCATCTTACTTGTTCATTCATGTTGTCCAAGCACAGGAATGTCTTCTTGTATTTATTTAATTATTGCATTTTGTTACCGGGAAAATCCACTGGTCCTGAAATAAGCCCATTTTCAGTGGAGGCCCAGGGAGAAAAGCTCCACATTTAGTTACATACAGGAGAGTTTACACAACAATACAGAGTGTATAAAACAGTAGTACATGAAAATAAAATAATAACCACATAGAATAACTTTGATAATATGGAATGCATTTGATAACAACAGTGAAAATTTATTTTACAGTCATGGTTTGAATACAGGAATAGAAAAAGTATAAATATGTAAGTAATCATATTAGCAGTGTGAATAAATTAACTTAAAGGGGAAAAATGAAGGAGGCAGAAGGCCTAAGGTAGGGATAATGCAGGCTAAAATGACAGCAGAAGGAGTTAGTGTGGTAGAGAGAAGGGGAAGATAGACTAGTGATAGAGGGGAGAAGAGTAAGGATTCAGAAAGGGGGTCAGTTTTTGAGATTGACTGTCAGGGTGCAGGTGCATATCCAGTGTGAGGAGAAATGAAGTCTGAGGGACTTTTTAAAGGAAGCAGGATTACTGATAGTCCTGATTGAAGTAGGGAGATTATTCCATAGCTTGGAGACAGTAACATATATATACATATATATAGCTATTATTTATATATATATATATATATATATATATATATATATATATATATATATATATATATATACCAGTTATAATACATATAACATATATGCATTTTTATGTCAAACAACTAACATATAAAAAATCTTTTTTCCTTTATATTAACATTTGCCTGTGCTGTAGTACACAAGAGATTAACTATGGTGTTTTTAACCGGGTTATTGTTTAACTTTAGGGGGTATCACATATATCTTTATCACACTCATTTTAATGACTTTGCTTGTTTTTAATAGAAGTTTCTTGTGGTCAGATGCATTACTGATCAGTGTGGCCTAAAATCTCATGAAACATGGCAAAAAATCATAAAACTGTCTGGATAGCATCTGTATAACAGACATGAGAAAACTCCTACATCTGCTGCACACCTGCTGTGTGTGGGGTTCAAGGTTTTACTCAAGCTATTTTCTTTCCTGTCGTATCTGAAAATATGCTGCTCAGTTTGCTGATTTGCTACTCTAAACTTTCTATATGTATTTTATACCCCCCTCACCCTTCATGACTGTGCTGTGTCTGAAAAGGGTCAGCAAATCTGTGTGATAATATGAGCAATACAAGTATTTCTGGATTATTAACATTGAACAACAAGCTGATGTCCAGTACTAGATTTAATTAAAAGTTGCACTTTCTTCTTAATTGCTTTGTGAACAGTTAATCCTCATAAGCTATTATCACTTATCTTTCATGTACGGAAAACTGACAGTTAAACCATTAACATGTAACACTGAATTGCTTTGCAAACTGTAAAACACATTTTAAAAATATTTCTACATATCTGTTCAAGACTTTTCAAACAATATTTATTTATTTAAGTTTGTTTACCGGGAGAATTAACTCATCTGAAAACCCCCTTTAGTGATTTCTTGGAACAAAAGGCAAATGCAAAAGAATACAGTATAAGAATTTACAATTATTTGGTCTGCAAGGGGTATGTAAGCTAAACACAAGGACGAACCCAAGTGCACACATCAGCTGTTGCAGGAATTAGTAATATACATTAGATAAACACATATTGAAAATTACCTAATTAGACAATCTATATCTATGCATAAGATATATACACATTGAAAATGACCTGACTAGGCAATTTATAATGCACAGTGATACAAATGTACAGACTGGAAAAGGATAATAGGGTGATTGAAATGAGGAGGTGAGTAATCAGGAGTATACAAATAACTTGAAGAGCAAATCATAACAAAAGTGGTATATAGGGCCATCCTTCATCCAAGAAACAATTATATTTAAGTTATTTCTGGAGTGATAGTTTGAGCTGCTTGTGAAAAAGTAGACTTGGACAGTAGAAGAGCTATGCATTATTTTTCACTTTTGTATTAGTCTTCCTGAGGCCTTCTTGGACAGGAGTCTTGGCAAACAGAACAGAAGAATATTTTTGTATTCCTGCCTGAAGTTCTGATTGAACACACCATAAACTATGCCATTTATGCAACTGTTAAAATAGTTAGCAAAGTAATTTATGTCAGACATCCAATCTGGGACTTTGGGGGCCTTCCCAGGAGGACTGAATCCCACAAGCATACCAGTTATGTGGAATGGTGACCAGCAAAGAGCAAAAAGGACAAAGACTACAAACATGCTCAGGAAGCTCTTGATTTCTGCAGATTTCAGCTTTTGTTTACCATCTTTCCTGACACGATACTTGACTTTAATGATTAATGTCCAAATTCTCACATAGCAGAAAATAATTATACTCATAGGTATAATATAATGAACAAATGCAACTGTAATATTGCTGAATGGGTTAACAGACTGTGCAAAGTCACAGGTGTATATCTGTTGTTCATAACGCAAGGCACCAGCTGTGACAATCGGCAGCATTGTAACGACAGTCAGTGTCCAGATGAAACAGAGCCAGATAATCATGTTTTGTGTGCTGT
This sequence comes from Protopterus annectens, assembly GCF_019279795.1. Classification (NCBI taxonomy): domain Eukaryota; kingdom Metazoa; phylum Chordata; order Ceratodontiformes; family Protopteridae; genus Protopterus; species Protopterus annectens. The sequence continues at coordinate 494,792,643 of NC_056741.1, forward strand.
AGATTTTGTCATATTTAGTGCTGTGACAGATAAAGAAGAACCGATTGATTGCAATTGCCATGATATTGTAGACAGATGCATGCAAACTAATAAGCAGGACATACCCTGAGATCTGACAGTGTATGTTTCCCACTGTCCAGTCATTTCTGAAAATAGCTACCAGAGTTAAGGGATAGGGATAGACTGCAACCAACAAGTCTGCAACAGATAGGCTAATCACGAACATGTTACCTGAAAAAATAAAGGAAAATGTAGTTTTAGTTAAATAAAATTACAGCATTTGTACCAGAAGTATAGTCTGAAATTTAAATTGTTAGTTTTAGATTATTAGACACACATTAACATTTATTGCACTTATTTTAAAGTTTGTTTACTAAGATAATTTTGATATTTTGTGCAATATTCCTATTGTAAATGTGGAGCTTTTTTCCACGGGCCTCTGATGAATAAGGAACTGTATCTAGTTAGACATTACCGGTAAACAAATGTAAAATAAATAATAAAATAAACAATAAACTAAACAAAATAGTTATATTGAAATAATGTCATCTCATTATCATGATGAGAGAGAAGATGGTCTTTATGCTGAGGATTGTTAGTAATGGAAGCCATTTATCTGAGAGTCAGTTTTGTTTTATGACCTCACACCTACCTACAGACTGAATCCATTTAAAGATGAAGCCGATGAATTATACTTGATTTTTAAGCAGACATATTATTGTAAGTGGTACTTCGGTTTGAAGGAAAACTGTTAAGTCTGATGTCATTGAAAAGGCCATAGGTGTGATGCTAAAAATGAGTGGGACATGTAGAAAAAGTACTTTTTTATCTTTTTTAATAAATACCTAACTTTGTTCAGCATTAATTAGTAGTTAGGCATTTGTACAAGAACAGCAAGACGTTGTCCCGTTCGATTCTCAGTTAGAGCGTCTTCTTTGTGGAGGCATGCGTGAATGGGCGTGCCTTCATTGAAGGTTGTGCGTCAGGGCTGGTAACTCGGCACGTAAAAATCCACTACCAAACATTAGCGGACCGGAGTTCCACTGTGGCGACCCCTAACCCTAAAGCCAAAAGACACAACAACAACAACAACAAGGAGGCATTTGTCTAATGTCTGTAGTAAACATACTGCATTTGTCATGCTTACCTCTAATGTTTTACCAGCATGCTTTGACATTTTTCCAAATTTTCATGGTTTTGAAGTCCCAGGCCTAAGAACACCATGATTTTTAATCATAAACATCACTTTTGTGATTATGTTCAAAGATGTAACAGATTTAAAATTTCAGCAGTAATAACCATAACATAATTAAATATTCATAGGTTATGGAACTGTTATGCTGCAAAGTCTTGTTCTAGAACTATCATGAAAAAGAGGCCGACAAAAACAAGAATAAAATTAAATGGATTCTCAGCAATATGTTCATGATTTGCTTGTCAGTGGAGTAGTTTATTCACATATTCCACATAATTTACTAATTTATTCATTAATTATTTACAGATGTGTTTATTGACCAGGTAACAGTTGACACAAAGGTCCTTTTCACATGTAACTGGTAAATGAGGCATAAGAGGAGAGGAATTTTTGCTATAGCTAGTAAATGGCAGAGAATGGCTACAATTTACAGGCTTTTTTGAACTATTATCTGGTGACTTTTAAGCACATTGACAATGTTTTAGTATTGTGATTTCTATTAAGCTGTGCTTGCTAACTAGTACTTTGGCTGACTGCCCATTTCTGTTATAGTTTGCATTTTATGTTTGTGTTTGCATTTTGGTACTAACGCACACCAAAAGTGGACCTCACCCATTTTATATAAATAATGCACATCCTTTGTTATTCATATATTTAGTAAATGACATTTTACCAAACTCACATTTGATGAATGTCTGCAATCAAATGGCGTTTGGTCAAAGATACACCAAAATCACACAATGAGTTTTTTTCATGATAGTTGCTGCAATATGTCATTAATTAATAAACTGTCTTTCTGAGAAAAAAAAATTGTGGCAGTTCCCAAGAAAATGGGATGCTGATGGTAGGATAACCGTTTTTTTGATTCAGCTAATGATATTCAGTTAAATTGTTATCACAAATTATTTTTGTAACATCCCTACTTCCATAAAGCATGCTACATTTAGTAAAATCAAATAAGCAGACAAGCAGGTATTTATTCATTAAATACATTTTAATTAACATTTCTTAATTTTTTATGTGTGTTAGTGCCATGAAATACTTATGGATCAAGCAAAAATAGTGCCAAGAAGATCACCAGTTTCCCTCAGGGAATGAGTATTTCAAACATGAACATGAAACTTAGAGTGTTTAATAATATTTCACAAATCAACTGTAAATCAATAGTTATGGTCCAGATGATGAGAAAGTCCCATTCCCAAATATTGCTATTCATTCTGAGTTTATATAACTTTAGGGAGCATAAGAGAGTGAGCAGATTCTCAAAGCTCGAGCTTACAACAAAGAGGTGAAGGTGCTGAACTTAAAAATAAACAACTTATGTAGATTTTAGATTCTAATTATTTCTACCTCCCCACTTTACCAGACTGGTAAACAATTGCAATTATTAAGCAGACCACAGTGATATTCATTGTATAGGACTAATAAAATAAGTCAGCTAGTCTAATTCTGAACAATCTGACAGATTTGGATATTTTTTGTTTGCTCTTATTTTCCACTGTGCATACTTTGGCAAGTGCTCAATATGTGGGCATTCAATTGATGGGACGAAGGATTATCACTCACTCACGGAAGTGATGTTGCCCCCTACAGCAGCTCTAACAGAAATGTCTTACCTATGTCTACTAATGTCTGGCATTGAGCTTGTAGTCAGCAATTTTCTATTCAAGGACACATTATATGATATAGCGAAACATTCATTGTACGTGATATTACAACACTCTCCTCCTTCACTACTGAGCATTTCAAGAATGTTGGCAGCAGCTCTGCATCCTCTTCAGCTTCTTTTCCTTGTTCCCGGCAAGTATTAGAGCTTTGCTAGTCAACTGTCTTATTTCACGTATGATTTTCTGAGTGTTTAATGTGAGTAATGTTTGTGACGACTCCTTACAATAGTGAAATTCCAAAGGAGGAGAAGAGTGTTTTGCTATTTGCACCATGTATCTGCACAAGCAACCAAGTTTATATGATTTTAATAATAAAGAAGAAGGAATTTCTACTTACCTGGTTTCTAGGTTTATTGCTTCCACTATATTGTTCATCATTATCAGCTAGTTTCTTGTTGTTATACACAAGTTGACTAAGTTCTTATTTTAGCTGTAATAATATGTGCCCCCATTTGAAAGGTTAATTGGCTACATAGAGATGAGTGTCACTGGTATGATGGAAATATAGGGAAATTGTAAGAAAGAATGGCATCCAGTGATCCCAGGCCATGAGGCATAGATTAAGGTGGAGGGTGGGTTGGAAATAAATGTGAATGACTGCACTAAGTTATGTCTGAGGTGGACAGAGAAGCAGCGAAGAAGGTGATAAAGACAGAGTGATTAACTGGGAAACTGGGACTGGAAGAAGCTGATGTCT